>NC_080071.1:89530656-89833686 GCF_949987535.1 Balaenoptera acutorostrata
TTGGGGATCCAGGTGTGTCCTGCTCCTTGGGGATCAGGTGTGTCCTGCTCCTTGGGGATCCAGGTGTGTCCTGCTCCTTGGGAATCAGGTGTGTCCTGCTCCTTGGGGATCCAGGTGTGTCCTGCTCCTTGGGGATCCAGGTGTGTCCTGCTCCTTGGGGATCCAGGTGTGTCCTGCTCCTTGGGGATCAGGTGTGTCCCTGCTCCTTGGGGATCCAGGTGTGTCCTGCTCCTTGGGGATCCAGGTGTGTCCTGCTCCTTGGGGATCCACGTGTGTCCCTGCTCCTTGGGAATCAGGTGTGTCCTGCTCCTTGGGGATCAGGTGTGTCCCTGCTCCTTGGGAATCAGGTGTGTCCTGCTCCTTGGGGATCCAGGTGTGTCCCTGCGCATTGGGGATCCAGGTGTGTTGCTCCTTGGGGATCCAGGTGTGTCCTGCTCCTTGGGAATCAGGTGTGTCCTGCTCCTTGGGCATCTACCCAGGTGTGTTGCTCCTTGCTGCCTTCTAGTCTCAGAGCCACTCAGGTGACAGCCAGTCTCCCCCTCCCCCCCGCCCCCCTGAGTGTCATTCTTTCAGAATACCAGGACACCTGGCGGTGGAGGATCTAATTTTCACACACATTCCTGGATTCTCCTCTTGTTAAGGCAGTGAGTGGGCGGGTCATTTTTAGCAGAGGTCAGAGATGAAAAGTACAGGTCAAACGGAAGTGCTGTGAGGCGGGGAGCCCCTCACACGCTTGTGCCTGGATCCCTTGGCTTTTTACCCCCATCTGCCTTCAGACCTGGCCGACCTTAGCAAGAGGGCGCCCTGTGCAGTAGCCCTGGGATTTTTTCCATCCTGCCCTGGCAGGTGGGGATTGGATGGCCAATGGCCCTGGGTCTGGGTTGTGGCGTGGCCGAGAGGGGCAGTTCCCAGGCCACGTGCACATCGGTGCTGACCGTCAGAGCCTCTGGGGTCCTGGGGTCTGCCCCGCTGCTGTGGCTCACCCCAGGTTTTGCTTTTTTCCAGAATGAAGATCATCCTCATTGACTTTTCTGTTTGTAAAAACAGCAGATGCTGCTTTTTGCGTTGCTATTTGCCAGTCCTGAGGAACAGCAGCAGAGAAGGCCCCCGGCCCGTCTCCCAGAGGCAGCCTGTGTTAGTGGTCTGCAGTGTAGACACTGCGGATATTCCTCAGTCCCCTGAGTTTGCCCTGCGCTGTGCATATTCTGCATTCTGTACACGCCTGGAGAGCATGTACAGGCGGCTCTGTCTGTGTCTGCGTGGAGCCTGTGGGCCCCCCAGCTGGGCAGGTGCTCTGGTCCTCGGGCTCCGGTAGGGCAGTGGCGCCTGGTCTCACCGTTACCACCGCTGCTCCGAGCCGGGTCCCGGCCCCGTGGCTCTGCACGCTTGTCCCTGTGAGTTCCATGACAACGTGCTGCGAGCTGTAGGAGCCCTCCAGACACGGGAGGAGCCAGCGTTGGCGCGTGGCAGTGGGCGTCACTTCGGGGCGTGCAAGGCCTGAGAATGACAGGGGATGCTTTAACAGCCCTGCTGGTGTCGAGAGCTATCACTGCAGCAACCAGACTGGACAGCCCTGCTGGTGTGTACACACTCCCTTCACCTCTCTGAGCCTTGGGTTTCAACGTCGGTTTTTGTTCGTTTCATGAAGGCAAGAAACGACAGAGTATGTTCCTCTGTTTTTAGGGCATTAATGTTGCTTCTGATACACTTTGTGGGTTTGGGGAAGGGTTTTCTGAGTGTGGTCAAAAGCCCAAGCGGAAGACATTGCTATGTGTTTGTACCAGGACTTAATGACAACACTCAGCACTGAGTAGAGAGAAGGATTTGGCTCATGCTGTAGAACTGCGTGGATTGGGGTGATGGCCATCTCGTGCTTGTGTGTGTGTGTGTGTGTGTGTGTGTGTGTGTGTGTGTAGGGTGGCAGAGAGAACCCTGAGGAACCCAGCTCTCTGAGAACTGGAAGTGTTTTCATTCAACGACACACTTTCAGTGTAAGAGATTGTTCCCGACTTTGGCTTTGAGGATTACGAGAGGCGCAGTGTCCTCCTGGCCGGGAGGGAGGGCGGAGGGAGGGAGGGAAAGAAGGAAGGGAGGGAGGGAGGGAGGAAGGAAGGAAGGAAGGAAGGAAGGAAGGAAGGAAGGAAGGAAGGGTGCTCTGGGCTCTCGGAGAAGTTTCTCTGAAAAAGGGAAAGCTACTGTAGGATGTAAGTCAAGGTGGGTGGTTGCTTTAGGAGTGAGGAGCGGGGTGAAATCAACACCGAGAACCTTGAAAACTGATGGAAATAAGGGGGGATGTTGAGATTGGGGAGAGCTAGGGCTGGAGAGGACGGTGTGGGGCGAGGCTCTGAATCAGGAGGAAAAGCTCTTTACCCCCCAGAAGAGGACACAGTAACTACCTGCTGTGCACTTAGGGAGGTGCCTGGGGACTTCCTGCCGGGTGGTCCCAAAGCCCAAGGCTGCGGATGCAGGGAGGAGCAGGGTTGCCATGGTGACCGCCCTTCTGGCGTTCTAACATCTCAGGAATGGGAGCATGACTGGGGTGGACATACAGCAAAGGGACGTTTCGTTGTATTTTCTTGAGAATGTCTCTTCAAACAGGGGTTGACACACTGGCCCGCGGGCCACCCACTTCTGTAAATGAAATTTTACTGGACTGCAGCCCTGCCCACTCGTTCAAGTGTTGTCGTGCTGTTCTCACGCCCCACTGGCAGAGTCGAGTGGCTGAGGCAGAGACGCCATGCCCGCAAAGCCAAAAATAGGTCCTGTCTTGCCCTTGGAACAGACTTGGCCACCCTGACTGAAGTCATGGGTCACTCCAGCTCGTGGGAGTCCAGCTGGAACCAGCCTTGTGCTTTATTTCTGGTATCACCTGTGTATACTGCTGTGTGTGCTTCAGGGAAAGGGTTCCAGCACCATATCCCTGCCACTGAGAAGTTTTCTATTGCTGAGACTTGGTGGGCACCCAGAATGTGCCGTTCAGAAAAAATAAATGCATGAACTACCCCTTGGCGGTGGTGTGGGCAGCGCTCTGCCCCAGCTGTGACCGCTCGGGGCCAGAGAGAGGGTTTGGGTTTCTCAGGACCTTTGTGCCTGCACCCAGTGCCCTGGGAGAGAGCAGCTTTGATCGCCCCTGCCAGGGATACCCGAATCAGAAGCAGGCGACTCTGAAGTGTTCTGTTACCTGGAAAACAAGGTCACCTGCGGAGCCTGGCAGCTGAGCACACAGACACTGCTGGGACACTGTGAGGAAGCCTGGGTGGGACCATTGTCACGGGAGGTTGGCCAGACGCCTTCTCAGGACACCAGGCGTGGCTGGAGGGCACCCTGCCTCTCCTGTGTGTCTGGGCTCAAACCACGCCACGCCAAAAGAATTTCTTTTTAACTTTTTTTTTTAAATTTATTTTATTTAAGTAGAGTTGAATTACATTGTTGTGTTACTTTCTGCTGTACAGCAAAAGGGCTCAGTTATGCATATACATACATTGTTTTTCATATTCTTTTCTATTATGGTTTATCACAGGATATTGAATATAGTTCCCTGTGCTATAAGTGGGACCTTGTTGTTGTTTTTTATTCAAGCAAAAGAATTTAAATCCAGAATTCTATCAATTTGTCACACGTCTCCCCCATACCATAAACACATCCCTGTATACTCTTCACATCTTCTGCAGCACAAATCTAGTAAACATTTTAAGTTTTTTCAAACAATTTCACTTGAAGATACCAAAGTTCAGAGACCATTTTCTGAAATCTGTAAATCGTTGAGATGAAGTCTCGTGCTCAGTTCCTGATGTCACGTGGTGCCCACACAGTTGGAAAGGCCATTGGCCTGAGCACCGGGAAATCTGGACCTGCCTCCACTTCTGTGCCCTCGAGCTGTGGGACCCCTGGACAAGCCACCCAGCATCTACGGGGTCTATAAAACAGACACAGTGCAACCCACACGGTGGGTAGCAGCTGGGGACAGGCTACCTGGAGGCGCTCACCAGGTCTGGGAGCCCCTCCCTTTCCCTCCGTTTTTACCTGCAAATTGGGGGGAGCTTGGCTTCCCTTCATGGGGGTTCCGAGAGGTGTGCCCTGCACCCGGCTCACTGGAAATACTCAGTGAAGGTAGTCTCTCTAAAATCAAAAACAAAAATCAGAAAAGGACCACGTGGTCCTCAAGCTCCCTTCTGCCTTCCCACCTTTATAAAGCCCCCTCGGACCCAGGACGGCCTCCGATTGATCTTATGTTTCAAAGGCAAAGATTGAGATGCTGGGGCATCAGGCTCTGCATTCAGGGACTCCCCCAAAAGTCTCCATTTCTTCATTTGTTAAGTTGCCCCCACATAAACATAAAACGTAGGTAAGAATACTCAAAAATAGCTGCGTTCTTTCAAGTAGCAGCCCCGCAGATTGATCCTGCACAGATGCCAGGCCGCCTGCGTCTTCACGAAATGTTTGAAGGGAGCGCGTGAGCGGCGTGTTTGGCTCAGCTGGGGAGGGGCTGGCTGGTCGGTCGGTGGCCGTCTTTAACACTTTCTCTTCGGAGCCTTGAAGCGACGTCAGGTGCTTGGACAGAGGGTAGAGGGACAGAAAGAGGGCCGGGCCCGGTGACTGGTAGCGGCATCTCTTTCGGTTGCATCCTCGACGTCCGAGGACCCAAGGGGGTCTCAGACCCCGTCGCTTCTGCAGGTGTCAGGCTGTAGTCCGGCAGAGGGTCCGCGGATGAGAGCAGGGCGAGCCGCGCCTTCCGTGGCCCAGGAGAGCTGGTCCTCACCGCGCCTTCTCCCCCCTGCCTGGGACTCCATCCTGGCCGCCCAAAGCTGCACCCTCATTGTACCGGCCTCACCGGACCCACAGCCCGACACCCAGCAGCCGTCCGTGTAGCTCGTAGCTCGGGGTGATGCGTGCGGACAGGAGGCCTGCGGGTTTGTGCTGCTGATGTGGCTTTGTTTCCTTAAGCCAGAAACGCTCATGTGACACAGCCTCCAGCCTGGGGCCCCACAGAACCCACAGGACGTCGAGCCCTGGGTTGGAAGCCCCCCCTGACTGACCAGCCCCTTTCCTGGATGGGGGATCGAGTCCAAGGTGGGCCTGTGCTGTTCGGGCCGAGCCGGGACTTGGGCAAGGCTCTGCCCGTTGCCTCCTTCCCGGCTGACGGGCGTTTGTGTCCCTCCATAGTCAGCGATCCCCGTCCTAGAGACACCAGAAGGCTCTCGCAGCTTTGTCAAGGGAGCAGTCCCAGCAATTCTGGAGACTTTCTTGATGGTCCTGTTAGCCTCCCCTCCACGCGAGGCCTTCGTGTGTCTCCAGAACCTGAGAGGCCTGGATCTGAGCCCTCCCCTGCACCTCTTCTGCCCGTTGGGGCTCCCCCCCTGCTGACGTCAGCTTGTCCTGCTCTGAGCCCCAGGCCGTGCCGAGCTGGCTGTCTGGGCAAAGGGCATCACCTCTCCAGGTGCCCCAGTCGGGGAGGGAACAGACTAACAGCTGTCATCCCACGCACCCTGCCTGTCGGCGTCCCGGGGCTGCCGCGACAGAGTACCGCAAGCTGGGAGGCTCCGAGCCGCAGAGGTTCATCCTGGGACAGGTCTGGAGGTGTCGGCAGGGCTGGCTCCTCGAGGCTCTGCGGGGATCTGGCCCGTGCCCCTCTCCCAGCTCCTGGTAGCTCCAGTAACGTGGCTGCATCACCCCACGTCTGCCTCCATCCTTACGTGGACTTCTTCTCTCTGTCTCTGCATGTCTGTTTCTCTCTTTATGAGGACACCAGTCATTGGATGAGGGACCCACCCTAGTCCAGTGGGGCCTCATGTTAGCTAATTACATCTGCAAAGATCCCTACTTTGGCATTCGGTCACGTTGGGAGGTTCCAGGAGGATGAGAATTTGTGGGCAGGGGACCCGGTACCTCCCACAGATCGTGGTTTTTCCTGCACCTGGGAGTAGCGGCGGTGCTGGCGCTCAGGCCTTGCCGCGTCGAGGGTACTGGCTCGTGGTCTCTGCGGTGCGGGCTTCCCATGAAACCGGAGCCTGCCCTCTGTCCTGCCTCACGCCTGTTCTGCCTCATGCCTGCTCCTTCCTCCTTAGGCCTTACTGAAGATGGACTGCCAGGGCCTGGTGGTCAGACTCATCCAGGACTTCGTGCTCCTGACCACGGCTGTCGAGGTGGCCCAGCGCTGGAGGGAGCTGGCCGAGAAGCTCGCCAAGGTGTCCAAGCGACAGATGGACGCGTACGAGTCTCCTCACCGCGATAGGAACGGGGTGGTAGACAGCGAGGTGAGTGGGGCTGCCCTTCCCTCCACCTGTAAGATGCAGTGATGACGATGTCTACTGTGTAGCATTTTTACGAGGACAACACAGGTAAAATGTGGAGGCAAGTGCTTGGTACATAGTAGGCTCTCGCCGAGCAGGAGCAAGTCTCATCCTCCTCGGGATCCTTAGTTGTGAGCCGGGCCCTGGCGGCGGCGGCAGCAAGGCCACTCTCCCGTCAAGTGGGACGTTGGAACGGCATCCTCGGAACTGCCCATCCGTCCCTGATCCTGATGTTAAATTACCTTCAGCCCGAGGATGCTTGACGGAGCCCTTTGTGATCAGTTCTGGCTGGGGCTCTGCCCTGCACGGTGTGAAATGCATACCTGGTATGTTGTCAGCTTCGGCCAAGGCTGGTTGGGTTCCTGCTCAGGGAGTCTTTGTTTTCTCACTTGTTTTGTGGTGGTCACTTTAAGTTTCTGGAAAGACAGTAAGGCTTGCAAGACCTCGGAAGCAGAAGTCGCAAGAATAAGGGCATCCTTTATGGATGTGATGAGTTTCTAAATAAATGGAAAGTGCTACGGGAGGTTGGAAGGAAAGAGAAACCCTTTCTGTTTGTTCGGTCACTGCTTGGTACTATACACCTGCTCTCACACAAAGTGTGTTCTTCCCTCTGAAATGTGCTGGCCTGGGACGGAGGCGGCTTCTTTGGGTTCATTTCACTCTTTAAAAAGTAGCATCAGTGATGAACAGAGATGCTGGTACTAGGAGAGGTTCTAAGACCCAGTCTCTCAGTGTCCCCCAATTTTTTCTCTCTCTTTTGGCTTTGGACAACTCCACTCTCCAGGCCATGTGGAAGCCTGCGTACGACTTTCTACTCACCTGGAGCCACCAGATCGGGGACAGCTACCGGGATGTCATCCAGGAGCTGCACATCGGCCTGGATAAGATGAAAAACCCCATCACCAAGCGCTGGAAACACCTCACAGGGACCCTGATCCTGGTGAACTCCCTGGACATCCTGCGAGCGGCCGCTTTCAGTCCCGTGGACCACGACGACTTTGTGATTTGAACGGGTCTCTGACCTCCTGATGCCCTCCCGGAGGGCTGCTCCGGGGCTCATGCCCTCTGTCTGCCCCGGATGCCCAGGCGGGCACGTAGAGCTGGGGAGGGAGGGAAGGTCAGCTCAGACAGACCCATGGTCCCTCCTGGCTGGATCCACACCCAGGACCGAGCACACGCGATGTTCCACCCGCCTCCTCTGTCACGGGGGAGACCTGAAGGGAATTTCTACTGCAGGTTGTTGCCAATCAAATAGCTTTCTATTTGTTAAGTATAAATTTAAATTTAAATCACTTTTTTTTTAAAGTATGGGGGGTGGGGCGCGTACGAGAAAGGTGGTGTCTAATTTTTTAACGGACCATAAAGGTAAAAAAAAAAAGAAGAAAGAAAACACTTCATAGGGGCAGATGCTGTTGAGGTTTTTATGTTCTATAAAGACCTTTTTAAATTATGTTACAGATGTATATATGTATTTAAGGGTCATGGGGGCATTTCTGATTGCCGGATTCTCTTTGCATTTCAACACTTAGCACGGAAAGACACTCATTCAGATGTTGGACCTTGTTGCCTCTGTACTTGTAAAAAAAAAAAAAAAGAAGAAATCAAATAGGAAACGTGGTGTTTCAGTAAATGAGTGTGGTCCGTGCCCGTTCTTTCTGAGGCTGTCCTAGCCCTGCGATTCCCTGTGATTTTTATTACCTTCTGTACCTTGGCCTCGTGTTGCAGTAAAGGAACGGCCACAGCACAGGGGAAGCTTTTTTGAGCTTTAGCAGGAAGAGTGAAATCCAACAGGAGCAATTTGGGTGCACTTGAGATGAGAGGGCGGCGGGCAGGTGGCATTCTCTATGGCCCCTGCCTGTGCACCCTTAATCCTGCAAAAGAGCTACGCCATTTGGAGAGAGGTGGCCCCTGCAGCTCTGAGAGGTCCTGCTTCTCCCCGGGGACAGGGGAGTGCTTGCTGCAGAGCTCGGAGCCTCTCCTCTGGGCACGAAGAAAACATCACCACAAGCACACCCTACGCTGACGTCCAGAGGTGCCTGCTGCCATTTGCCAAATTCTCTACTTCTTTCCACCTAAAATGTAACCCCTCTCCCCTCCTGGTGTGCCCATCTCTCCTTGGAAATAAATAGCGTAGGGAAATCTTTTTTTTTTTTTTTTTAAACAATATGAAGATTATCTGAGCAGGATGAATATCATCTGAAAATGTTTCCCACATAAAATCTGGGACTTGGCGGACTGTTGCATTGATAACCTTGATGGTTGGAGATCAACTTGCTGGGCTGAATTCTACAATTGCGTTGTGGATGCATCTCGGAAGGGAGTGAGGGACAGGGATGAAGAAATACTGGCAGATCAATAGAGCTGATCCCCAGGAAGGGGCCAGGATATGCGCTGTGCTTACATGAGTGATGCTGGGCCATCTGGGGTTCCGGCATCTCATTCTCCAAATCTGCTTTCTGGAAACATGCTAATTACTCAGTATAATCAATGTAAATCCCTTATTGGGCTAAAACACTCATATATCTATTGATTCAAATACGGAAGACCAACTGACTAGAAAACAACAACAACAATAAAAAAAAAACACTACATGTTTTATGCTGCAAGAACCAAGATACACAATTCCCCCAAATCATCACATGAAATCACCTTACGTACTGGTTCTTCACTCTCCGCCTTCAGTCTTCCCAGAGAGCATCTCTCACTCTTCCCCAAAGAAGAAACAAAACCAGTCGCACCTTAAATATTGAGATTTTTTCTCAGGGGCTTTAAATAGTTTCCTATGCAACATGTCTTGTAGCACAAATTCAATTCTACGGAAGTTGCAGTAAATTTTCTTTGGATATTTTAACATAAGTGTGTGTGTTTTTTTTCTGTACCCACCCAGACTTTTAATAAAACACAAAACCTAGTGTAAGTATCTGTGCATAGAACAATGGCTCCATCCCAACCCGGTCTCCCCTAGGTGACAGTGTGACAATTGGTTTAGCGCATATCTGTTTTCTTGCTATTGATTTAATTGTTCTTGGAATATAGGGATCTCAGTCATCAACTAACTAATGGGAATCAGTGTTGCCTAGAGCACCCAAAGGGTGCAAGTGGGTGGCTTGCCTTTTTCTTGGTCCTGTGTACCTGGAATTGGCCAATCCCAAACCCACAATACACAGCTGAGGGCCGAGCCATTTCTCAGTGCCGGGCGTCTTCATCAGGTTACAACAAGCTGGACTCCCACGGGGCCCTGTGCTCACCACGCCCTCTGGACCAAGCCCAGGGAGAGAACAGGATGAGGGTAGGGGGGCAACTGATGGAGACCAGCCCCACCTGCAGGTGGTGGGTAGGAGTGGGGCTAAGGAGAGCCCCCTTGAGAAGTTAACTTTAATCCAATGCCAAAGGCTGAGTAGGCACCAGTGAGCCCAAGGCCAGGCCAGACCTGGGGAACAGGGTGTCTGCAGCATTGAGAGTACAGGGACCACAAAGGGCTCACCCCCTCCCCACCACGGGCCTGGGGCGTGTTGTACAAGGGTGCACCTGTACCCTCCGTGCTTCTCAGTTCCAGCCCCGCCAGCCATATCCTGACACCCATTTTGCAGTTGACTGACTTGCACGGCTAGTGGCAGAAGTGGAGGTTTTAATCCAGAGTCGCTGTCTCAAAGTGCCACATACCGGGTGGCGTAAAATAACAAATTTATTTTCTTGAGGTTCTGATGGCCAGACGTCCCAAGATCAAGGCATCACTTGGCCGTCTGCCCTGTGTCTGCATCCAAACCTCTCTTTTCTTAAGGACCCCAGTCATGGATGAGGGCCCACCTGAAATGAGTGTGACCTCATCTTAACTTGATTACTTCTACAAAGACACTATTTCCAAATAAGGTCACATTCACAGGTTGGGGGGATGGGACCTCCCAACAGATCTTGAAGGACAGAGTTCAACCCACAGCCCCACCTCCTTCCCCGAGGCCTTTGCATGTGGCTTGCTTGGGGGAAGGTAGGGAAGGAATCCAGCTGGATCTATCTGGAGGTCTCTGCCCAGGTTAATGCAAAAGTCAGAGGGGCAGAGGAAGGTAAATCTTTAAAAGGCAAAACTACTTCGGATGGGACTGGCTAGGTCACCAAACCTACTTTCTTCCTGAGCAAACAGCTCAAGTGTTTTCCAACCTCCCTTGCAAGTAAGTGGCCGAGTGACTCAGCTAGTGGCACATGAGTGTTGGTGATACAGGCACCATCAGGCCCATAGAACCTTCCGGGCACCCCTCCACTGTCCCAATTGAACAGAAGGAATTCCAGGGGCCTAAAGGTGAGGAAGAGTCAGGCAGCAAAGCCCAGGTCCCCAAATGACCCCTTAGAAGGCTTGCTTTGCAGCAACCAGTTTATCTCCAGGCCCTGGAGGCTGTGGCGTTATGACGGCCGGCATCTCCTCAATCTCAGGTTCGGTATTCCCAGATGACTGCTGTAAACGGAAAAGCTGGAGGGGTGACGGGTTTGCTCTTAAAAGGGAAACATCCCTCTCACACCTGGATGATGTCAGGTAAAGATGAGGAGAACTTAGTCACACTAGTTTTCCTTGGCTTGCGCACGTCCAGAATTGGGCACTACTAGTCTGAACATGAACGACTTTTCTACTTTTACTGAATATTCTCTAGGCTACTCCCAAGAAGCTTGGTTAAAATTTCCAGTCCTTTATTGATGTTGATTTTGATATTGATAATGGTAATAATTGGCATATAAAGTTATGGTATTTGTAGGTGTTTTTGAGGACCAAATATTCAGAAGAAAGACTTCGTTGAAAAAAGCTGTGCTCTGATTTCCCAAGAAAAGGACAATTTTGCACCTGGTCAATTCCTGCCTTGGTCTTCGCCTGACTGTCGAGCAGTCACGTCAAGCAGGGCATGCACCAAATCGTTTACTTTGTGGTCACCAAGACCACACCCCTCAGGTAGTCTCCGGTCACCTGGCCACAGCCGCCAAGACCAGTTTCAGTCCTGGGACCCTCCCCTCCAGGGGTCTGGTCTGCAGATCCCCGCAGCCCATAGTTGGTCTTCCAACCATCCCTACTGCCATGCCTGGGCTTAATGACCTCTGCCTTGTGCCTTTGCTCTCATTCTTTTTCATGGCCAAGCTACTCCAGGGCCCTCTCACCTAGTGCACCTGCCCACTCTCCTCCCCCCTCCATGGGATACAAAGGAAGACCCAGAGACGCTCCTACGGCCCGTTGTGCAGTCAGCTCTGGGTTTCCCAGCGCCCAATTGCAGAACTCCTTTGACTGTCTCCGCTTCTCAGAGCTCCCTGCTTTTGCCTGGGCTCTTCTTGAGCTGAAACACCTGTCCTTCCTTCATCAGCCACACTGAGCTCCTTGGGGCGGTGACCGTGTCTAAACTCGTCTCTGAGTCCCCAGAGCTTTGTGCAATAAATGTGTGTTGCATGAGGGAACTACCCATATCTCTGCCATAAAAATGCATCTCAGAATGTGGATGACTTTGGTTATTGGAGTGGGTAGAATGGACTTTGTGCTGGGTTTACAACCAATGTTAAAAATAAGTGAAACTTGTCCATCAGTGAAGGCATCAAACACAGCTCATATTTTAAAAAGAGTTCAGGGACTTCCCTGGTGGTCCAGTGGTTAAGACTCCGCGTTCCCAATGCAGGGGGCTCAGGTTCAATCCCTGGTCAGTCCGTGTGCTTCGACTAAGACCTGGCACGGCCAAATAAATTTTTTAAAAAATAAAAAGAGTTCAAAGGGAAAAGCATGACAGGGATGGAACTCAATGGAGTGTACACCGACAGCAATGACACACCCTAATGATTCATTTCCTAGCACAAGGGCAACGTATATTTGGACCTTGGTTTTTGCTGTAATAAAATTGAGTTTTACATAGAATAGATTGAAATGGCCTCATCCTAAATAGTCAAGTAACCTGCATGTTGGGGCAAAAGGGAATGCCAAGTGCCCAGGCTTTGCTTAGCACCTGTGCTCTATGAAAGGTTGGTTCTGTTTAACCCCCTGGACCACCTTGGTTTCACAAATGGGAACCCTGAGACTCAATGAAAGCGAACAGGCCCAGCTGGCGCAGTGGCGAACGCCCAGCTCTGTCCACCCCCAGCCGTGCCACATCAGGTACAGAGCATTAGAAGCAGGAAACGGTGTAAAGGCCATTGCTTGAGAAGCAAATGCCCAAAGCCAGAGCCGGGGCAGTTTCATTGACAACCCGGCTGTGGGTCAGGGTTAGACGGGTGTCTCCACTCTGCCCTCACAGATCTCTGGCGGGATGTGTGTGCACGCTGGGCATTACTATTTTGTGGCCGTTTCCCTAAAATCAGGAGTATTTAAAATATTTGCACTTAGCCAAAGTTTTCCCTTTTGGGTTTGCTTTTGGAATTTTAGCTTTATTGAGGTACAATGAACATATAAACAAAGTTTTCCTTTTTTAAGACCCAGTCATTTCCACCCGAGAGCTCATCCTTGGTGGGTTACACAGCAATATGCGTGTGCTTGACGCTGCTGAACTTAGTGAACCACTTAAAAATCAGGAAGATGGTAAATTTACGTTCATTTTACCACAAGTTTTTTAATGTGAAAGAAAAAAGTTATGGCTCCAGTTCCCTGCACCCCCAGGGTCTGGTTATGAAAACTAGAGAGTGAGAGTCAGGGCTCTTAACTCTTTTTGTACCATGACTCCCTTGACAGTTTGGTGAAGTCTGTAGACACCTCAGAATCACATAAATGCATCAAGTAATGTGCATTCGTGACCTGGGATCTCAAATGAAAGCAATTATTCTTACGTACAGTTACCCAAAGATTTTTTTAAATTGTGATGTGCTTCTTTATGCACCAAATAACACTGTCTAGTAGCAGGTCTCGTATCGCCCATAAGCTCCACGTAGTGAAGAGGATTTCAATAGCTGCAAAAACATTAATGGGCATAAAAATATCTGAGGTTTAGAAGTTGTTTACAAAATCACAGGAATTTCTAATATTACAGAGGTTCGTTGCCTCCATGCATACTTGAAGGAAATGCTAATGTTCAGTTAAAAGTTCATGAAAATAAAGATGCAATTTTTTCCATTATTTAAAAAAAAAAAAAAAGCTCCTCCTAAGGAAAGTGAATCACCAAGATTTGCTATACCTGTTGTTTGAATTGCTTGTATTAATATTTTCTGCTCCAGGTTGGCAAGAATCGTCTTTTTAAAGCTCTGCTTCTCTGAGTCAATAGCGTACCTAACGGGAGAAGAAAAACTGGAAGAAATTAGCTGGTTGTGTCTATGATTTTTTAAATATCTCAAGTCATTTTTCTCAACTTTCTATTTCAATTGGTTTACTTTTTATCAATACAAGAATATCTATATTTGTGTCACATGTCTATGGTACAATTTTCAAGGCAATTTTCACCTTGGGGACAGCAAAAGAACCACCAAAACTGAGGGAACAGCATAGACTTCAGCGGGATGCAGGCCGCTTGGCGGAAGGGCCAGCGGGCTGCTCGTCGGTATATGTGGTCTGGGTGCCGTCGTGGGCATGCAGAGGCTCAAGGGCGACCCATCAAGGGAGAGGAGTCAGCTCCTGGGCTTCCAGGAGTCTGTAACCCAGAGCAGGGGCAAATATTAAAAGCTCCAGGGAGATTGAGGCACTGTCATGAGAGTGGACCAAGAAGGAATTCCAGGGAGGGCAGAGCCTGTTGGGTGACAGGGCTTTGAACGAGAGTGTGGTTGTGTATTTGGGGGTTCTGAGAAGAAACCCCAAGGTGGAGGGGAAATCCTGAGAAGATTCTGCAAGGGCAGGGGAAGGGGGTTACTAAGAGATGCGGATTGAGTACCTTCTGTTTGCCCGGCACTGTTCCGGGCCCTGGGGGTGTAACCCCTGTCCCCATGGAGCCCATGTGCTAGTGGGGAAACAGCCGGTAAACTAGATCAATGTTCAGTGTGAGGTCAGGTGGAGGTGAAGTGCTAGGAGGGACACTGAGAAAACCGTGACCTTAGGGGAAGGAGCGGGTGTAGATCAGGACGGCCTGGAAGCCCTCTGATGAGGCGAAGTTTGGGGACAAGTGGGGGTTCAGAGGCGCCGGGGTTTACGCTGCTCTATGAAGGGCCGGGGGAAGGAGAGTGGGGTGAGCAGGCTTGATGCCAGGTTAGACGCAGAGGGAAGGGGAGGCTCTGGGAGATGGGGGTGAGGAGGTGACAGACCCAGCCAGGAGGTGTTGGTCGGATTAGCCGAGGAGAAGCCCGGGGTCCCAAAGCCCCTGCACTGACCTGGATGTCAGGGGCCTGAGGGTGTGGGCCACGGAAGGGGGAGATGGACTCGGTGTGGCATTTTTTTTTTTTTTTTAGTATTTGTTTATTTATTTAGTTTTGGCTGTGTTGGGTCTTTGTTTCTGTGCGAGGACTTTCTCTAGTTGCAGCGAGCAGGGGCCACTCTTCATCGCGGTGCGCGGGCCTCTCACTGTCGCGGCCTCTTGTTGCGGAGCACAGGCTCCAGACGCGCAGGCTCAGTAGTTGTGGCTCACGGGCCTAGTTGCTCTGCGGCATGTGGGATCTTCCCAGACCGGGGCTCGAACCCGTGTCCCCTGCATTGGCAGGTGAACTCTCAACCACTGCGCCACCAGGGAAGCCCTCGGTGTGGTTTTTGATTGGGCAGGAGCAGCGAGGCCAAGAGGGGCCTCTGAGAACACGGCGGGTCAGGGCTGGGGGTCCCCGGCATGGACAAACGGCTTCACTGGGAGGTGGGGAGGGGTTGATTAAGCTGTGGAGGACGTGGCTGTCGGGGGCAGCAGTGACGGGGGAGCAGTTCTAGGACTCTGGCTCCAAACAGAAGAATGGAAGGCGTCACTGAAAGAGTTTAGACCAAAAAAGCCAGCGAGAAGCTGGAGCAGACCGTGTGGAAACCTGAACGGACATCCTCCACGGGGCCTCCCCTCCCAGCACCCGTGCCATCACCTCGACCTCTAAGGCTCCTGGGTCGCCCCCTCTCATTTCCTCTCCCCTCTCTCCGGGGCTCCACCTTGGTCCTGGCCACCATCACCTCTCCCTGTACCTGCATCTCCAGCCCCGCCCCCTCATCTCTTCCTCCACGCGGCCGCCAGCGTGGTCCCTGTGAACTAGAAACCCGTGCCCCTTGCCGCTTAACCCCACCCTTGCGGGCCGACGAAGGCGTGTCTCCCAGACGCTGGCGCACAGGTTCTTGTTGGCCCTGCTAAGCTTCCACCTGCCCCCCCAAAATGAGAGGAATAAGGACAGTGCATGGAGGGCTTTCGTGAAAGCCAGATTTACAGAAAGCAGGCGACGCTCCCTGATCCTGAGATTAAGCCTTCGTTCCCTTTTAGTGTTAACGTGTCCTTTATTTTGGCAACTGATAAAGATAGTATATTGTCGTAGTTGTTTTTTTGTTTTTTGTTTTTTTTTAATTAATTTATTTATTTATTTATTTTTGGCTGCGTTGGGTCTTTGTTGCTGCACACAGGCTTTCTCTAGTTGCGGCGAGTGGGGGCTACTCTTCGTTGCGGTGTGCAGGTTTCTCATTGTGGTGGCTTCTCTTGTTGCGGAGCACGGGGCTACGTGTGTGGGCTTCAGTAGTTGTAGCACGCGGGCTCAGTAGTTGTGGCTCGCGGGCTTAGTTGCTCCGCGGCATGTGGGATCTTCCTGGACCAGGGCTCGAACCCGCGTCCCCTGCATTAGCAGGCGGGTTCTTAACCACTGCACCGCCAGGGAAGTCCTGTCGTAGTTGTTTTAATGCCTTTCTTGGCAAAGTACAATGTTGGCTGATGACAAACTCCCGTGCAGCCCTCACGACTTGGATCGTTGCACAAATAAGGGAGATACAAGGTGAACTCTGTTTCCGTGGCTCTTTGCTCTTGTGGCTGTTTCGACCTCACTGAGCTAGTGGCTTTATTATGCTTTCCAGGTGGTCAGTTTGTCCTCCTCTTGAGGACACTCTTGCTATGCTTGGAACCCAGAAAACGCAAACCCACATGCCAGCCCTCTGCCCTTACCACAGATATAACCCGAATCTGTCCGTGTTAGAGCCGTGTGTTTGCTTGTTGTGCCCTCCCAGACTGCAAACTGGGCAAGGCAGATGCCACAGTGTCCCGCTCATGCTCAAGAAACGCACACTCACACTCAATACATTCTTGGATGAATGACTTGTTGAATAAACAACTTCCCAATGACCACTGCTGACCGATTTGCTTGGGAGGATGGAGGCCAAGTACCAAGTGCCTGAACAGGTTTGTGTGTAATTGTAATGATGTTTAAAAATCAAACAAATGTAAGTTTTGTGGCGAGTCCATTTTGGATTTTATTCTAGAAAGTTCTATCTCTACTTGTTTTACTTCACTGGTCTTTCCACTATAACATTACATATGTTCAGCTCAGCTGAAGCTCACACTTTAGGGGGAAAAAAAAAAAAAGTGTTTGCTTTATTTTTCACACAGCAGCATAGTTTTCTACACTCCAAGTGCAAAATCAGTTCACACCCAAGGTGTGGATGATCACACCTAGGTGAGAATAGCAGACGTGGGTACACAAGGCCAACACCTGCAGCCTCAGGTCAGCTGTCCTGGTGTCACAGGCCTCCCTGGACAGTCACCTGAGTAGAGCAGGCAGGGTGGTTGCCTGGCAACTCTAAGGAATCACAGGGCCGTCCTTCTTGCCTAGAAGAGAAAGGGTCTGGAGAACTGAGTCACTTTCATTTTTGACCCTGAGCCTGGTTAGAATCAACATCTGCAGAATGAAGGATTCATAGTAAAATCCTCACTGACAAGTCAGCTTAATGACATGTGAGATTGAAATGTACAAATGCAACCTCCTGTGTGTATATGGAAGTGCTGTATGAAGGTGTATTCTTTGTGCAACCGGTGAATTAATAGGAAAACAATTATGGGTTAAAATAATTTGGAAAATCATATTCCAGTTCTGCAAGTTCATTTTTCAAAACACCTTTACATATTTCTAATTATCACATTTTCTATGTGGTAGATGAGTTGAGAAATTAAAGACAGAAAAGGTGCTGAATGTGTATTGAGGGACTCAGGGCACTTGACCTAGTTAGAAATAATTTACACAGATCTTGGAGGTTTATGTATTTTTCCCAGGACCTGGGAGACAGTGATCATTTTTCAAATATTAGCTTTGTGGAAAATGCATAAAGATGTCCTGATGGCTGGTGTCACGATGCCACGCACAGTGTATCTCAAACTATCAAAACAAGAATAAATTGGTTTTGCATTCCGAAATTCATACCCAAGTAAAAGCGACTCCATTTTCTGTTTGTGACATGTGATATATTCCAAAATTCTGCTGGAAGTATGATTGGATACCTTTGATGTATCAGGCAGCACTCTGTCCCTGAAAGAAAGAACTTTGCACAGTACTCATATATTTCACTTCAAACAAGGTGGTTTTTTAGTATAATTATTCTCAAAATGCCTTCAAAATATATACATTATTCAAAGGTTTATAATATTTACTCTTATTTGGGTATTTTGCAAGTCAATCAGATCAGAACAGAGCTCTAGCTAAAATATCCTTATTATTCGGGATTCCCATAGGTTTGGATCCACAACTCTGGGAGGAAGTGAAGTGGGTACCAGCTTGGTAATCTTGAGAAAATGAAATAACTCAACTATTTAAGGCCATTTTTAAAAATGAAATTGCTGTGACCACTGGCCTGATTTTTTATGTGTAATCCACGAACCACCTGAATAGGACTCTCCAGGTGGCATTTTCATCTGTATTAAAAATGCAGATTCCAAGATTTCCCAGGGCTTTTGAGTCAGATGCTGTGGGACCTGTACAGGAAATCTGTATTTTACCAAGCTTTCCATCTGATTCTTGGGTGCTCTGAAGCATGGGGACAAGCTCAATTTTTCATTTTATGGTAAAACACTAGACAGAAAAGAAACGTAAATGATTTCTGAGTAGGAGGGGATGGGTATGGATTTCGTTTTGTGATTTCTAAATATTTCAGCAGCTTTGGCTCCAGACTCCTCTCCTGGGCTTCCTGGCTTCTCCTCACTGTCCCACTTTTCAGTCACCTCCTGCTGAACCTTAATTAAAATCCAGGCAGTTATTTTCAGGGAGGCTTCTCTGATACGAACGATGTCTCTAGGGCTTGTCGGACTGTCCCCGATGGGAGGAATAAATGGGCCAGTGCTCAGCCATGGGCCCGCCTCCCTCTGTCCTGGGCCTTCTCAGGCCTCCTATTCATCAGGGGTAGTGATGTTTATCCCCGCTGGACACTGTGCCCCCCAGGCCAGGCCGGGGTTTGGACCTTACCCCGTGTTCTGCATTCAGGGGCTAATGTCCAGGGCTGTAGGGATTTCCAGCTGCTTCCTGCCCCCATGGGAGGTACCGTGCAGGCACACGTACCGTCTCTCGTTTGGTTAATGCTGGTCCCCAGGAGGACTTTGCAGAAGTCCCTCCCTCCTGCACACCATCCCTGGCTCAATAGACCTCGGATGGGCCTGGGCGGTGTGTGCGGGGTGTACTTGTGTGTGCAGAAGTGTGCAAGCACACATGTGGGCCTCTGCACCAGAGGTCAAGGAGGCTTCTGAGACAGCCTCCAGGCATTCCTCACCGTGGGCAACACCACCACTGCAGAAGCCACTGGCCCCTCAGTTTTATTCCACAGCCACCTAGACAAGTAACGGCCAACACTTAGCGCTTTCTCTGTGTGTCACAGTCCTAAGAACTTTAGAGATTCTAACTCATTTGATCCTCTTGACACCCCTGTGCAACTGGTAAAATTATTATCCACTTTTACAGATGAGAAAGTAAGGCACAGAGAGGTTAAGTAACTTTCCCGAGGTCACACAGCTACAAAGTGTGGAGCTGAGATTCAAACCCAGGCAGTCTGGCTCCAAGGTCTTTGCTGAACCCCATTCCTACCATACCCAGGTGATATTTTCCTGTGAGTCAAAAACCCCAGCGAGAGAAGGAAACGGGGACTTGCATAACTGAAAGTGGTAAAGAGCAAAACTTGTATTTCTGACTTCAGAATGTTCTACATGGAGATGATGAAAAGTGGGGAGGGGTTTGTAACAGGCTTTTCGTTTTTAATTTCCTTTGGTTAAGCAGATGTAATTAGTGTGTATTCTCTCCACATATTTCAGTGGCTGGCATGGAGGCAGCACAAAGCCTGCTGAACCAAGAGTGATTTTAAAATCTGCCTCAACAGAAATGTCCATTGATACTGAGGCGGTTCGATAAATCACAGCACGCTTACACAGTGGAATACTGTTCAACCATTAAAAGGAATAGGCAGATCTATAATCATTGGTGTGAAAGGATCTCCAAGATATACTAAGTGAAAAACAAAATAGAACAGTGACTATAAAATCTCCCATTTATGGAAATTACACACAAAACATTCCTGGAATGACACCCAAGAAGTTTGGTCATGGGGTTGCTAAGGCCTGGAGTCCTGCCTTTGGGGGAAGAACTCAGTTTTCATTGTATATGTTTTTGTGCCATTTGATTTCCTACTCTGTACCAGTGATATTTTTTTTTGCTATAGATAATGATTTATGAAATGAGAATAATTTAGAATTAGTAAGTATCCAAGGAATAAAACGAATACCCCAATTTACAAAATTAAAAACCAAACAAGTACCTAATTAGCATCCTGTTAATTAGCACAGTGAGCCTTTAGAGAGGGATCATCAAAACTGATTGAACAGGGCTTCCCTGGTGGCGCGGTGGTTGAGAGTCTGCCTGCCAATGCAGGGGACACGGGTTCGAGCCCTGGTCTGGGAGGATCCCACATGCCGCGGAGCAACTAGGCCCGTGAGCCACAATTGCTGAGCCTGCGCATCTGGAACCTGTGCTCCGCAACAAGAGAGGCCGTGATAGTGAGAGGCCCGCGCACCGCGATGAAGAGTGGCCCCCGCTTGCCGCAACTGGAGAAAGCCCTCGCACAGAAACGAGGACCCAACACAGCCATAAATGAATAAAATAAATAAATAAAAATAGTGTTTAAAAAAAAAAAAAAAAAACTGATTGAACAGAACAGAACGTTTGCAGCCAGCACCCCTGGATGGGTTTTAGGAAGTTCTCTGAAACCCTCAAATGGTGCGCTTATTTTTTCTTTACTTTGGTCTGTGTATCCTCCGAGGAGGATGTCTGGAGTTTTTTTTTTTAGATTCTCACACAGGTTCATGACCCCCAAAGTTCAACAACCACTAGCCTAGAGGCTGTGAAAAAAAGGCGATGTCCGTTTAAAAGACTCTCGTATGCAGAGCATGAATGAGTATGAGAGGGGCTCATAGGTACTGGCCTTGGTCAAATGAAGCCCACCCACGCCCAGGGCACACCCTGCCCGGAGGTTTCCAGCAACTGCGTCTTGCGCATATCACATATATGACATGCATCATTCTATCAGTCTGCCGGGACCACTTTTGGCTGACTGCAGCTGAAACCTGGCCGAAAGCGGCTGTGCCGAAGAAGGGGTTTATTTTTCTAACTTGACCAGTTCCCAGGCTGAGTGCGCGGTCCAGGGCTGATGCACAAGCTCGGGGAACTAGACTTTCATCTCCCTGCACAGCCATCCTTAGGCTGTGGCTTCATGCTGCATCTCTGGGTACCAGGTCCATTTTCCAGTCAGCAAGATGGGGAGAGGGCAAAGGGCATGGGATCTGCCAGCTGGCTGTCTTTTTCTCACAAGGGAAACAAGAACCTTCCTGGCAGCTGCACTCAGTAGAATTCCTTTGTGTTTCATTAGCGCACACTCAAACAGCCCCCCGCCCAGCTATAAGGGAGCCTGGTGCGGGGAGCATTCTGTTCACTAATTGGTTGTCGTGCAACCATAAACCAACTAGAAATCCTGTTAGGATGGAGGAAGAGGGACCAGTGCCGACTGCACGACCCCAACTGGAGCCCGCACGTACGCACGGGAGCACGTGTGTCTGGACCTATTCCTGCACCGTGAAGCAGCAAGCATGGATTATTCGGTCAGTTGGGCCTGAAAACTGGCCTAATACCTTCATTTCGAAAGTAGAGCCTGGGGCTGTAACTTACACACCTGCATCCACTAATGCCATTAGAGTCAAAGCTGAATATCATATGATTTTAAACTATTCCAATGTAACTCCAATAAAAGTGCATGACACAGCTTGGGACGTGGTGAAAAATTCCTGATGGAAGCAAACCGCATTTCTTTTTCAGTTTTATTGAGATATAATTGACGTACAGCACCGTCTAAGTTGAAGGTTTATGAGTTTAGCGAGTTAAGTTTATAAGTTTAATGGAAAATACATTTTAATAAAAATGACCTACAAGAAAAGAATAAATGAAGCAACCACCTGTGCCTGATTCAGCCAAAGTTCCAATTCTGTGCAGACTCTCCAGGGCACCTCTGTTATCAACAAAAAATGCCATGAGCCTCACTCACATTCTTCACTGTGGAAAAAACAAAACAAGGAAGCCTTTTCTCTGAGCTCTTCTCCTAGACACCACCAGATACCATCCAACAAGGGTGGATTTCTCCGAACTAGGACCCGAGGCCTGGGGCTGGGGCAGGCAATGATGTGGGTCACCCGTGAAGAATTTTGATGGAAGAAAAGTGGGTGCCGGAAGTGATGAGATGTAGGTCTTGGACCAAATGACCAAACGGGTGTTTAAATGTACAGAGAGTGACTTCAGACGGTGACATAGAATTTGAGTTTAAGGAAATAATACTGACATGATTATTGTGATGATGTCTCGAATTCTAACTAAAAGCGTTCTCCGCGCAGGGTAACAGCCAGCCTCCTGGGATCACACCTACCACTGCCCGTCTCTCTCTCTGTTTTGGGGGACGTTTTGTTAAGAAAATTTTTGCAATGTGGTGTTTCTCCAAAGGCCAAGCACCCACTAATTAATGTTAGCATTTCACCAGAAACTAAGTATGAATATAAACTTAAAAGCGTTCTCTCCCTTGGGAAACTTCCATTTTCTTTACAGTAACTCTGAAGTTTTAATTTGAAAACCTTGTATTTTAAAGAGATGCTACTGGAAAATATAGTGTTCAAATTTTCCCTCCTGTTTATGACTATATAATAGTTGTCCTGAACATGGTAGATTTATCTGGATCAAAATATAATACATGAGGAAAAAAATACCAAGTGTAATATCCTTACAGAAGTACCCACAGCTTAAGAAAAAAGAGTAAGATTTTCTTCGTTTCCAAAAGAGAAACCTCAAAATACATGGATACTTGCTCAGCCTTTTAGAGAGATTATTTGAGAACGAATTCAGATCATAGCTTCTCTTTCATGGTTACACAGGATGGTATTTTTAAAATCTTCCAAAGTACCTTTGACTTATGTTTTCTCTACACCCAAAGGAATAACTATAAGGTGATTCAAAAGCTGTAGTTTGGGGAAATGTCAGTCCTTTCGTTTAGTTTCTGAGGATAAATTTAAATCCCTGTTTCTTTCACATAAATATTCTCTGTTTATCACGGCTCTAAAATATGTTTATAGAGGTAGATTTCATGTAGTCTGATTCTTTAGGAGTATTTCAAAGCATTCTACGACAGCTTGTGAATCTTTAAAATGTCCCGGTGGGAGCTGCACACAAAACTAAAGAGATACCCGGGAAAAAATGTAGGCGCTGTAAGTGCCATGGGTGAAGTGAGCGCACGAACATGTGCTGGGTGTCTGGCACAGGTCCTCAAGGTGCTCCGGTCTCTCCGATGAGAGACAGCAGGAATTTCCTTATCTGGACAGACTCAGGAGGACCAAAATAATGTATGGTCAGGCCGTATAGTGCCATACCGTAGCAGAGAACCCTCTGGGGACAAGATGAACGGGAGGGTCACATTTGAGACCTGAAAAATCACATCTGGGAGCTGCTCTCAGTTCCCTGATGCCTCCTTGGCATGCGTGGGGTCCCCTCCTTGGAGACAGCTGTCTCTCCATCGTCTCCTTCCTGCCCCGCCCCCAGGGAGCTTCTTCTCCAGCGTGTCCTAGGGACGCTCTTCCATCCCTGGCCTTGGTTGTTTCCTTTGTTAGACCCATGACCCTTTCCTCCAGAGAACTGATCTCACTTTGTAATTACACCTTCTTTAATATGATTGTTTCCTTGACGTCTGCCCCCCAAGGAGACTTGGGGCTCTGCTCACCACTGCATCCCTGGCTGCACAGTAAACACTTGTGGAGGAAGAAAGGAAGGGAAGGGGAGAGGGTTGCTGGGGATGGGGGAGGGGGGGGGTCACATTGCTGAGTCACCCGAATTCCCGCGTGGAAGGTCTGGTCTGACAGCCCCTACAGAGCTCAAAATTGGAACTGAACACAGAATTAATTTGGCTGCGTGCTTTGATTATATCCAAAGGCAGACAGCCAGCTACTGACAGCCGGAGAGCAAGAATTTCCTTCATTTGGAGAACTCGGCCAACCTCCTTGTTGCTCCTGAACCATTTTTAATGTCGCTTTCAAGCAGCATCGTCTGTCGTGCCTAGAGTTGCTTAAAGGAACAAAACTGCCATCACGTTTTATAAAACTAATTTTATACCCAGAGATCTGAATGTATGGTACGTTTCTGAAAATTGCCTACAGGCGTCTAGTTTGAATACCATTGCCTGTGGCTTTACGGCTCAATTTCGTCAAAATAGAGGGCTGCCATAGACCAAAAGGAGCTCAGCTGAAGTTCCTTTTAGTCTTCTGGAAAAACTTAGGACCTTTAACTGCACTTACCAGCCTTTTGCTGTGCAACAAATGTTTTCCATTGCTGCTTTTTCCTCCTGAGTTATCCATACACATCCAGTGTTAAATGAAGAAAGACAAAATGATGCCTGAGTTCTGCAAAGTCAACCTGAACCTCACATCAGGGGAAATGCTTGATTCTTTGTGTTACAAGTGGCAGTCCATGAGGAGGTCAGCTCAGAATGTTGGAGATACAGCTGCATCTGCGAACATGAGTGGCTGTGGCTAGCTCGTGTTCCCCTGGCTGTCCTGAACCACATTCTAGAAAACCCACTTCCACCCTGGAAGATCAGATGTGATCTCCACCAGGCCAACCGCTCTCCCAGCACTTAGAGAAGGCTGCTTTGCCCTGCACCTGAGCGCTTGGGAGAGAGAGAGAGAGAGAGAGAAAGAGAGAGAGGAAGGTGGGGAGTTTCCTAAAGAGAAAATGAGTGGGGATTTCACTGTTCATCCTCCCCCTTCTTGTTGACTGCTCTCGAACAGGTTCATTTGTTTTGAATTCACACTCTTAATAAAAGGGGTTTTGTACCAACACCTCTCCACTCAAGCACTGTTGTTGGAAATTCAAAGCCCTCTGTGCCTGCCATGGAGATCAATGCAAGTTTGCAATGTATTGAATCCAGATACTATTATATGTGGGTAGTAGACCAAGTCCTCTGGACTTGCTGTTGGTTAGTGGCTGGGGAGCAAAGGATACGTCTGTTTCTATTTTTGGTTTTGTTTTTAACCAGTGAGCTTGTTCATTATTCATTCTAAGGATGGAATTCTTTAAAAGTCTTTCAGGCACATAGGAACTGATTCCCTCTCCTATTCTGGTTTATTGTTGTTTCGTTTTGTCCACTTTTTTTTTTCTTCCTGTAAAGATAACAAATGAAGAAATAATGAGTCATGGTCACTTCTTCCCTTCGGTGTCCCTCATATTGGACATAAAACACTGATTCTATTTTTGTCTAGATCTCATTTCTGTCTTGGTTCATTTTGTAGAAGAAGCTTCTAGACTGGTTATATGACTTTTTTAAAAGAAATGATAAAGTTGGACTCTTGTTTCTAGCCAGGAGGTGTAACCAGCTCTGAACTTGCCTACCTACCATAAACAACGAGAAAACTGGACAAAATACAGGAAAGAGCAGTTTTCAGACACTGGACCAAAGTCAGTGTTTCAGTGCAGGATTTTGAGAGAAGGAAAACAAATGAAGTGAATGCCACCATGGCCCCAGATTTCCACTGGGAGGCACTTTCTGGACCACAGCACAGGGAGAGGGAATCCAAGCAGGTCGTAAAGATCTCGCTGACTTGAGCATCAGGGATCGGAGTTCAGAGAGGCCAAGGAGGCCAGAATTTGTGGAGCAGAGTACTGAAGTAGAATGAGCTACACAGAAAAAAATCCTCTTTGTGAGGCCTCCTTCCGTGCCCTTGAGTCTCTGGGTGAAAATCATAATGTGCCTGCATAGGACCAACTCTCCAAGGTCAGGGAAACAACTATTAGAGGATTTGTAAGGTTAACCATTTCCAGACCTCACACAGTTCCAACCAGGCAAGTGGAGAGAACTCACAGAACGTACACGGCATTCAGAAAAGAACTCAGAAAGGTCATGTATTAGTCATAGATAAAACTAGCCCGACAGTAAAGTCTACTCTAAACCTGTCATTAAAAACTTAACAGCAAGACTCAAAAATATCAGTCTGATTCAAAAATAATTTAACAGACTGCCAAAAAAACCTGCAATACTATTTAAAGGAAGACCAAAAACAAAAAACAAAAAACTGGACATTCAATAATGCAATAGTCACAATGTCCAATATCCAGTCAAAATTTACTACATGCAAAGGTGTGAAAAAATGTGACACATCACCGTGATAAAGATCAGTCATAAAGACAGACCCAGAAATGATGTAGATGATGAAGAAATGATGGAATTAGCAGAGAAGGACTTTAAAACAGTTGTTATAAATACGCTTAAGAATTTTAAGGAAAATAAGAATATAATGAAGAGAGAAATAGAAGATAAAACCAAAGGAAACTGATAAGCTGGATAATACAAATCTGAAATAAAAAATTCTCCACACCTTTGCCAATCCAGAGGAACTAATTTCTTTTTATCTTTTAATATGAAAATATCTCAAACATACACAAAAGTATAGAAAAGAGTATGATGAACTCCCGGTGCTCATCACTCATGTCAACATTTACCCAAATTCTACTCTTTGTGTTGCATTTGACCTCTTACAGCTTTCTAAAAAAAATCTGGAGTATTGAAAACAAATCTCAGATAGCATATCATTCCACTCATAAATACTCCAGTGTTCATCTCTAACAAATAATTGATCAAGGCTAAACACATACACATAATACCATTATTAAACCCAAAAGATTAGCAATAATTTCTTTATATTGCCTGATAACCAATCTACCTTCAATTTTCCTGATTGTCTCAGAAGTGCCTTTATGGTTCATTTGCTCTACTCTTTGCTTTCAGATAATATGACTCTTAATTCTTTCATAATCTTAACAGTTTACCTCCTCTTCTGGTTTTTCCATGCCAGTTATTTCTTAGAAACAATCTGATCATTTTCCAGGTCACTTGTCCAACAGAATGTCTCACTTCTGGCTTGGGCTGGCTGACGCATTGGGGCATCATTTAAATCTCTTCTCAACTTCACATTTGCTGTGAATGGGCAGTTAGGTCTAGAGGCTTGATTGGGTTCAGTTTCAATCTATCAACAATAATACTTCTCAGGTGGGTCTGTGACCTTCCTATTGCAGAGCTTCAGGGGGTACACGATGTCTAGCTGCCCCACTTTTGGCAACATTAAGATAGATGAAAAGCATCAGCTGTTGTCAGCCTGTCAACTCTTCACCTAATGGTTTTAGCTGTCCCTTGGAATGATAATTTTAAATTATCTTTGCCAATTTGATAGCTGAGAAATGAGAGCCATCTGTTTTAGTTGGTTGGTGTTATTTGTTGCTTATTTTTCAAGTCAAGGGATTCCTCCATGATTCATCTCCCTACCTCCTTGCCAGGTCTCCTTGCTGGGTCTTCATCATCTCTGGTCTACTCCTTGTCTTGCCCTTCTCCTCAAGCCCTTTGAACTGCTTGATGCAGAAACCATTCCATGAACAGCTCCTAGGAATTGTCGCCACATTCCGAGCCACGGGTAGGTATGAGATGTCAGCCCCTGATTCCAGCTCACTGATGGACAGGCTGCAAAGCCACCGATTCTATATCCTGTCCTTGTCATGGTCCACACTGCAGAATGGGAGAAGTTTAGTGGAACATTAAGTCTGTTCATTCCTAACTCACTTTTTAATTTCCAGATCCTCTTTCTAAGACACAGGTATGAGTCTGTATGGGCTGGGCCATGGGCAGTTTGTGGAAGAGACACTGTCCTGAATCACAATGGCCCCTCCCCTCCCAAATTGGCTTTGGGTCACCCTGTGCTCTTCCCCTCTCCTTCCCCTTCAGATGACTTATCTCCCAGGAAGCTCCAAAGGCTCTCAACAAACATGACCTTGGTGACATCAGCCCAGAGGCCACAGAGACATGCCCAAATCTGTCTGACTCTTGGGATGAGCACAAGTTAGTCTGGGCCTCGGGAACCCTGTCCCCACTAAACAGTGACATAGAGCAATGTGGTCGGTATTCTCAGAGGTACGAGGCACTGCTACCAAAAGATTTTTTAAAAGGAAAACAATGTAAAAAATCTTCTTAGTAATCCAGGTATCTTTGTGAAAAATGTTGAAAATCCCCCGCGGGACGTTGTAGGAAAGAAAGACTTGAGAATCACTGTTGTGACTGCTGCCACGCCCACCCCTCACCCACGGGGAGCGTGTAGAACACCTACAAGGCAGGCATTTCCGTTCCCTGCCACAAGAAACTCTCTTGAGCTGCAGGTCCTGATCAAGGACATGTTTTGGAATTTGGTGTATTTTGTTTTTTACCAGTTTTTCGTCATCTACTGGTCTGAGGGGATTCCAATACAGAGTCCCCGTTGGCATGGTGAGGGGCACAGGGATGGACTCCAGCTAGTGACCGTGGCAGCAGTAACATTTACACATCCACAGAGCACAGAGGGGGATAACGGTTGAGTTTGGAGTGCTGTGAAGGCAGGATTTTGTCCCTGAGTGGCCCTGGGTCCCAGACCCCTCTCTCAAAAAGGCCCCCAAGGGGAAATTATTTGCACCTTAAAAACAGCAAAATGAAGGACACGGGATTCTCTTACTAATCATTCACATAGATGCTTATTTTATCTTTGGAAAAGTGATGTAGAGGTGTTGGTTCCCATTTTCACAATTAAGAAACTCTCAGTTCCCACTCAGCTCCTGACCCCACGGCCCCGTTGAGGCCACTGGCCGCACCCTTTCTCAGTCCATTTCCCCTCTGCCAGCTCCCCAGCCTGCTTCCTTCTCTCCAGCCAAAAAGCCAGTGGATCCCAAACACTCTTTTACTAGAGTTGTCCGATTCTCTTCTTTCTCATTAGAATGGATTTATTCCAGTTAAATCTCAACTCATTTTATCTTACTCAGGGAGCAGCCGCCAAGCCCGAATGATGGTGGGGAAGACACTTGAAGGGCATGAGCCGTGGACCCCTCGGCAGTTTTGAGTCTGGACAGTCGGTCCTTCTCCCTGTGTGGCTGGATTAAGGGCGCTGTGGAGCTGCCCACCTCTCAGGTTCTGGGAGAACGTGACCAAGGCACCAAGTCTTCAGAGTTCCCCAGGCTGGGCTCCCACCACCCCACCTCCAGCCCACCGTGCTCTCTCCTGGGACTCTCAGAACAGCAGAGCTGCCCTTTCTTTCAGACTGAGCTTCCTTCCCTTGCTGTCTATAGTTTAAAAATGGTTGGGCTTCCCTGGTGGCGCTGTGGTTGGGAGTCTGCCTGCCAATGCGGGGGACACGGGTTCGAGCCCTGGTCTGGGAAGATCCCACATGCCGCGGAGCAACTAAGCCCGTGAGCCACAACTACTGAGCCTGCGCATCTGGAGCCTGTGCTCCGCAACAAGAGAGGCCACGATAGTGAGAGGCCGGCGCACCGTGATGAAGAGTGGCCCCCGCTTGCCGCAACTAGAGGAAGCCGTCGCGCAGAAACGAAGACCCAACGCAGCCAAATAAAGAATAATTAAAGGTGCTAATAATTAAAAAAAAAAAAAAAAGGCACCAACCCACTCCTCCCATCCAGACGTGCATTCTCCGCACCCTCCCCTTGAAGCTACAAGGACCGTGACTGCTTCACCCAGCAGAGTACGGCCAAGTGATGCTGTGTGACGTCTGGGGCGGGACAGAAGGGACCGCCTACTTTCTGCCATTTCTCTGGAACATTTGCTCTTGAAATCCTGACCGCCATGTAAGGGGTCCTATGAGGCTGCCATGCTTGCAGGAAGCCCAAGCCACATGGGAGGCCATGAGAAGAGCTCTGGTCAAACATCAGCCTTCAAATCACCCCAGCCCAAGCACCAGACGTGTGCGTGAAGAAGCCTCCAGAAGATCCTGGATTCAAAGATTCTGAGTTCAAAGGAAGTTATGCCATCAGTACGCTCCTGGTGGACTCATTTGCCTCAGCCGTGAGTCACACAATAAGGAAGCTGGCAGGTAAAGGACCACATCCATGCAGTGGACTTTGTGACAACTTTACATGAGGACAGTAGAAACAGAACATGCTGTTGTGTGCATTTCCTGAGGGAGACAGATATGTGTGCACTGAAAATAGTTCTGGATAAAGTAATTTAAAAAGAAGAGAGACAAACCCTGGAGACGGTGCTCGCATACAACAGGAAGCTTTCACAGGAATGTTCATTGCGGCCCTAGGGCCTTAGCAAAGACGTGGGAACAACCTCAAGCCAGTCAATGGGAGAGAAGACCTCTTCATTATTACCCGGGAAGGTGATAAAACTATACAGAAAGGAAAGCCGGGGAAAGACGCACCCAGGGTTCAGGGTGATGATCAGCTTCCGGTGGCAGAAGCCAGGAGGATGGGCAGGTGTAGAAAAACCATGTGGTGACATGTAGGTCATTGTCAATGTGCCAGCTTTCATTTTGGGTGGTGAGTTCAAAGGTGCTTAACGATAACTAGTAAGTAAATAAACAAATGTGGGGCAGCCATGGATCGACCACGAGGGTAGACCAGGGATCAAGGACTGTGATGAATGCGATTCTGTGTCCATGAGGCCCAGCAGGGCACAGAAGGAGACTATGGACATGGGAGGAGAGAAGGGGTAGAAAGCAGCTCTTTCAAGAGGCTGGGCAGTGAAGGAGAGAAGAAAACAAGGGAGCAGCCAGAGGGGCAGGTAAGGTCCCCAGGTGGTTTTGTGTATGTTTGTTTTTAGTTTATTTGCTAATGGGGATCACCCAGTAGCTGGAAACACGGAGGATGCAGGATCAAGGGAGATTCAGGACTGACATCCTTGAGGAGGCGAGAGGGAGTGTGACCTGGAGCCCGGGGAGCAAACCCACTCTCCTTCCCGACGCCAAGCAGCAGAGCCGCCTGCGAAGGAGCCGTCCCCACCTGACAAGGTGCGGTCCTCCATCAGGGGAGCGTGGTACCAGGTGTGAACTGAGACCTCGCGGCTCCCTTACACACCGGCCTGCGGGCGCACAGCAGGCTTGGCCACACCTGCAGGGATGTGAAAAGCCCCAGACGCAAGCTCTGCCCGCCACCTGCCTGCGGTTCCTCCGAATCCAGCCTGTACCCCCATTCTCCTGGGGAAGGGAAGATCGCCCACTTTTCCAAGGAGGACACATTCAGCCGCCGTTCAGCCACCGCCAGGTTTGTGGGCTCCCCCAGCTGTCTGCAGAGGGACCCGAGGCTCCCTCTACCTGCTGGGACCCACCTGTATCTCCCCCTTCAGAACCCTGAGCTCCAGACACTGGGCCTTCAACTCTTCCATCACGCTGCTCCCAGGGGTGTCTTCCTTTCTTCTCGAGGGTAGGAAACAGTTCGTACGACCTCAGGCTTCGTGCAGATGCTGCGTCCCACACGCAGGGTCCCCAGGTCCCCTACCCACCCCGCCCCCGTCTCCCGAGGACTCAGTGGTGTCCGGCCACCTTGTGTGCCCGGGGACAGCCAGGCTCCCAAAACCCTCCTCTGCCCTCCCCAGCACCGGGGGCCTGGTGCTCCCTCCGCAGGGCTGGGGCGGCCGGGAATCAGGCCTCACCCTGAGTCAAACTCATCACTCACAATTGAGCCTGAGGGGCTTCCCTGGCAGTGCAGTGGTTGGGACTTCGCCTTCCAAGGCAGGGGGTGCGGGTTTGATCCCTGGTCGGGGAGCTGAGATCCCACCTGCCTCGGGGCCAAAAATCCAAGACATAAAACAGAAGCAATATTGTAACATATTCAGTAAAGACTTTAAAAATGGTCCACATCAAAAAAAAAAAAAATCTTTAAAAAACCCCAAAAAACAGAAAACAAAATTGAGCCTGAGTGACACAGTTTTACTTTCCTGAAAATTATTGTGCTTTCTCTAAAAAGTGGATTTATGTGTTTGTGAGGAGGCTCTTCACCCTGTGGCTGGAAACTGATGCTTCTGACTCCTTCTGGAACATTCCTTTTGGGCTTCTCCTCCCTCCCCTCCCCCACGGAGCCTCCCACCAGTGGCGGCTGGACTCCTCTCCTGGTCTCAGCCCGTCCTGGCCCGCTACCCAGTCATGCCCACTCCTGGACACACACGGCCAGTCGGGTCTCCACACAGTTCCCTCCACTTGCCTCCGTGTCTTCATCCCCATGGGACACTCGCCAAGCCCCCCCCCCCCGCCCCGCCCACCCTGCAGCCCCCTGGAGCCCTGAGGCACCTTCTGACCAGACCAGGGCGAGAGGCTGACCTAGACCTCGGTGCTGCACTCCCTCTACTCCCTGGGGAGCTGGGAGCACGGACCGAACCTTGGCTGGAAGGGACAGAGGAGGCTCTGATTGACACCCCCCCTCCCCCAGACCTTTGCCCACCACCACAGCTTCTGGGCTGGAGCAGGAGGAGAGGGTGGGACGTGCTTTTCCAGCCTTGGTTTCCATGAATTATCTGGATAACAGCAAGAAACCTAGAAGAGAGACCCAGGATACTACACACTGCATCACCTACACGTTTCCCAAAAGCTGACACCTCCAGCTGTGCGGGAGGATGGTGAGGAATGAGGGCTGTGGCCTCCGGGGCAGAGATCTCCCACAGCCCTGTCATCCTGGACGTGAGGGCCCCTAACAGGAGGGCGGTGGGCTAAATCCAGTGGGTGGAGAGATGGAAACATCTGAGGACCCTCATGCTTGGAGCTGACCTTCCTCTCAGGAATTTTCAGAAACCCGTTTTGTTCCTGGCATAAGAATCTCCATTCCGTCCACTCCCGAGTCAAAATAAGAGACAGGTTTCCTAGGCGACCAAGGAACCATCTCAAGAGAAGGGTTATACTGTTTTGAAGTGTTTTGAAATCTTATCAATGGTTTCCAGGGAAACCCGGGATAAAGAATCACCGTCTTGCTAGGTAACTGGAAGAATAGCCACAGGGGAATGTATTTGAATTCACAGTGTGCATGTATTCAGTTATTTATTAAGGCAGAAAAGCATATTTCACTCACATCTGACATTTTAATTTTATTGTTGTATGTGCAGTAGCTCCTTGGGGAGGTCGGCGTTATTTGTATCACAAAGTTTAAAAATTATGGTATTTATGAATCACATGAGAATCGAAATTTTAATTAATATTACGTATTACACTTTGGGAAAATAAAGATGTAAAGTAGTCACTGAGCTGCCAAATTTTGGTCAAAACAATTTGTAAATCGAAAGGCAGCAGCGTCTCCAGCAGAAACAATGCAACGGCATATTATATCAGTGGAAAAATGACCCAAAACATTGATGTTTCATACAGACCATCCTCACTGTGACCCTATCTTGTCAGTTACTTCTGTACCTTATTTACCAATCCAAAAAATGTCTGGCAAGTCTTAATATCCAGTGCATACTGGGGTTTATTTTATTTTATTTTATTTTATTTTATTTTATTTTATTTTGCATCCATTGAGATTACTAGGTGCTTGTGTATTCCTTCAGCAGACACTATTTTTCCTTTCTTGGTTGGTCCATGATCATCTTTTAGGGTTTACTCCTGCATCTCAAATTCATCTTTGCCCTTGTTTATTGTGTGACTATTTAGGAAGTGTTCCTACACCTCCAAAGATAGCTCAAAAGAACAGTGATGGAAAAATACATCCTCTAAGTCTGGTCAACCTTATGTTACCAGATCTCTTGAGAAATATCTTCTGTTTACTTGAAATTAATTTTAAATTCCTGAATAATATCTTTCATTGTCATGGTGCTGTATACATGTTTTATATAAAGTGACTCTATTTTTCTGGGCTTTTGTTATTGGGATTAAATACAATTGACTGCAAGCAGAAATATATGAGTCTAACTATAGATCAAATTGATATCATAACCACATTAAAAAAAACAGTGGGGGCTTCCCTGGTGGCGCAGTGGTTGAGAATCTGCCTGCCAATGCAGGGAACACGGGTTCGAGCCCCGGTCTGGGAAGATCCCACATGCCGCGGGGCAACTGGGCCCGTGAGCCACAATTACTGAGCCTGCGCGTCTGGAGCCTGTGCTCCGCAACGGGAGAGGCCACCACAGTGAGAGGCCCGCGCACCGTGATGAAGAGTGGCCCCCGCTTGCCACAACTAGAGAAAGCCCTCACACAGAAACGAAGACCCAACACGGCCAAAAATAAATAAATAAATTAATTAATTAAAAAAAAAACAGTGAATTCAAGTAACTTTTGAAAAGTTTTCTCTGACTATGGACCCTCCAGTGGGATATATTTTAAGGACAAAAGAACCACAAAAAAGTTGGAATTTACTTAATAAGTTTGTTTTCAGTAGTGATATTGGGGTAGTAATTACAAAACTATTTTGCATGTATTCTAGGACTGGGCAAATGAGTTAATATATAAATGTCGGAAACAAGGATTCTCTTTTTTTTTAAATAAATTATTTATATATTTTTGGCTGCACTGGGTCTTCAGTGCTGTGAGCGGGCTTTCTCTAGTTGCGGCGAGCAGGTGCTACTCTTCGTTGTGGTGCGTGGGCTTCTCATTGCGGTGGCTTCTCTTGTTGTGGAGCACGGGCTCTAGGCACGAGGGCTTCAGTAGTTGTGGCATGTGGGCTCAGTAGTTGTGGAGCATGGGCTCTAGAGCGCAGGCTCGGTAGTTGTGGCGCACGAGCTTAGTTGCTCCGCGGCATGTGGGATCTTCCCAGACCAGGGCTCAAACCTGTGTCCCCTGCATTGGCAGGTGGATTCTTAACCACTGCGCCACCAGGGAAGTCGGGAAACAAGGATTCTTGAAACAAGGATTCTTGCTGTGATGGGAGATAAACTAATATGAGGTGTGGGAATGTGAGGACAAACCCTCTGACATTGCATTGGAGGTAAAGGCACCATCAGTATGAGCTCATGATTTTTTATAGCTACTTTTATTTATTTATTTATTTATTTTTTTTTTTTTGGCTGTGTTGGGTCTTCGGTTCGTGCGAGGGCTTTCTCTAGTTGCGGCAAGTGGGGGCCACTCTTCATCGCGGTGTGGGGACCGCTCTTCATCGCGGTGCGCGGGCCTTTCACTATTGCGGCCCCTCCCGTTGCGGGGCACAGGCTCCAGACGCGCAGGCTCAGTAGTTGTGGCTCACGGGCCCAGCTGCTCCGTGGCATGTGGGATCTTCCCAGACCAGGGCTCGAACCCGTGTCCCCTGCATTAGCAGGCAGATTCTCAACCACTGCGCCACCAGGGAAGCCCCGAGCTCATGATTTTTTAAAAAATATATATTTTGAGTCTTTTTCTATTGAGGAGATAAGGAAACAATGACACAGCTGCAGGAAGCACACCTAGTACCCAGATCTTGGTTTCTAAACAGTTTTCTCCACCAAAGGGAAAAATGAGACTCCAGGCCTGGAGCAGGGAAAGTACAAGGTCAGTCCGAAATGTCTTACAATGTCAGAAAGAAGGAAGTGTCCAAAGACGTATGAAAGCACATGAAAATAGCTGACGTGAAGGTCCTCTCACTGCACAAATTTGGAATGATTTGGGTGTAAAAAGATTTTTGATTGTAACACACTGAATTTTTAGAAAAGTACTCATGAATCCAAAATAATACCTTTAAAAAGTGGTGAAGGGACAGGTCTTCTTTGAGGAATAAAGCCATCTAATTGATAGAGAAGAAACAATAGCATTAGAAAAAGCATCGTTTTAGAGCCACTGATGTAATTACCTGTTCAGGTGAGGATCATAATCGATGCTTAAACCATTAGGTAGAAGGCTTTTGAGGAACAGGATATTCACATCATCTCAAAATGTCACGTCACAGATTACTTACTAAAGGATAAGGTATATTGTAAAATGGTAATTTAACATCTCCAACAACGGGACAAACTCATGTTCATCGCGTGTGTCTCCTGATGGGGTGCACGTGTCCACACGCCTCATCCATGCGGTATTCCTGCCGAAAACGTCCATCCTCAAATCTATCATGAGAAAACAATGTCCCAAATTGTGGGACACTAGGGAAAAAACGGAGCCCAGCCTGGACTCTTGGAAAATATCATTCATGAAAGACAGCAAAACAGTGGGCTGCTTTAGATTAGAGAAGATGAAAGAGCCGTGACAACTGAATATAATTCATGATTCTTGATTGAATCCTGGATTTTAAAATAATCTATAAAGGACATAATTGGGGCAATTTGAATATGGATTGAATATTAGATAGTATTATTATATTAAAGTTAAACTTTTTGCGTGCAATAGTAGTATAAATGGTGATAAGAGATAATGTCTTTATTTTTAGTTTGGGTTGGCCAAAAAGTTCGTTTGGGTTTTTGGAACATCTTACGAAAAACCCGAACGAACTTTTTGGCCAAGCCAATATTTAAGAGTGAAGCATCAGGATACCTGCAACTTCCAAATATCAAATAGTTCAAGTCCATACAGATATAGCTACAGATATACGTACATGTACGTATACATACATAAGATATATGCAAAATCATGTCTGTATATATACACACATACAGGGAGAGAACAAATGAGGCCAAATGTTAAGTGATGAATCAATGTCAAGATTATTCTTTCAACTTTGCTGTAAGTTAGAAAATTTTCAATACAAAAAGTTGGGGAAAGTTGAAAGCTATCTTATCTTTCATATCCCTGACACAGCCTCCTACAGGTCACAGAAGAGGTGCTTTCTCTGTAGCACAGATTTGCAGACAGCTGGTGCCCACGCTCAGGCCGGCCGAGAAAGGACAAGGACAGCAGGGCCCAGGGGTGAGAAGCTTCTAGGCAGGAACTGAACTGGCCTCCTGCACCTCCTAGTGGCATCCTGCTTCCCCCACCCCACCCCCATATACACGGGCAATTGTGAGTCGTCACGTGCACGAGAGCTTTGTAGGTGTGAGGGCTCAGGCGTGGGTCCACAGAAAGCATGCGGGTCAGAGTTGGGAGGATCACATCACTGATTTCCCCATCCTGAGAGTCCTTGCAAACGGGCACAGGGGCAGATGGCAGCCCTCCCCACACACAACACCAGGAAAGCCACGCGGCAAAGAAGCCCAGAGCTCAAATGCACAGAAAACTGGGTCTGCGGGGGCCACTGAGGGCTTGGAGTCAACTCTAAACCCTCCACTCAAGGCCCAAGAAGGGTAAGGGAGCGGCCACAGGCCCCTGGCCCATTTGCCCCAGAGGGAGGACGTGAAGACTCCACCCTGAGCATCCTTGGCTGACTTTCTCCAGGCCCGTGTAGAATCCCCATTCCCATTTTTCAGATTTTCTTAGGACCCCGTGTTGGCAGAAGAGGGACCAAATCTCAATATATATCTGCTGGACACTGTGCAAGTTTCACAAGTTTAATAACTTTGCAAAGACACAGACTTTTTTTTTTTTTAATTTATTTGATTGCACTGGGTCTCAGTTGCGGCAGGCGGGCCCCTTAGTTGTGGCATGCGAACTCTTAGTTGAGGCATGATGTGGGATCTAGTTCCCTGACCCGGGATCGAACACGGGCTCCCTGCGTTGGGAGCACAGAGTCTGAACCACTGTGCCACCAGGGAAGTCCCAAGACACAGACTTTTGATGGTGTCCACCAACACCCTACCCATCCCCAGCTCCTGTTCACACCCACCAACAAACATTTTCCAACCAGCAGGAAGGCCATGTAGACAAGGCAAATTACATTTGCTTCTGCTGTTGCCCTGCACGTCAGGTCAAGGTCAGGCAGACTGAGAACGTGCAGGGCCTTCCCCGGGTCACCCCGAGGAGCCCTAGTCCCAGCTGCAGAGTGACCTTGGGCAATCTTTTATTTAGTCACAGCGCCCTACTTTCTCGCATGTGATGGATACTTTTGTCTGCCCTTTGGGGCGCTTATAAACTGAGTGAAATAAGTTTGTGAAAGAGCATTTGAAAATGCCTCCTTCTCTGCACATACAGCTGCAGCCAGGCTGGAGGGGATGCCTGTCTCTGGCAGAAAGCGATCGTTAATCAGATGTGAGTTTCCTTGCAGTGTGAAGCCTTCCTAGGAACCATCCTATCGGGATGTGGGGTTAATGGCCGGAATTCTTCAGCTGCCCCGCGCCAGAGTGATTTGACATAAACAAGGAAAAGTGTTCGCCAGGTAACATATTTATTGGCACCTCCAGAGCAGGCTGGCCCTCCTGTCTGGCTGGACCCCTGTGCTTGTTCTTTCTCAGCCCGTGTATCTCTTCTTGCTGATGAACTGCTGCTTTGGAGCGAGGCATACGGATGAATCCCTAGAGGTCCACACGTGGCAGTGAAAAAGAGAAGAAAAAGTGCTGTTATGAAGCACCCAGCTTTCTCCCTCCAAAGTCTCAATTTTTCATTTTGAAAAGCCTATCCCAATGTAATAGAAACCCTGTGTGTCAATCTGTAGCCAGAACCCAGGGCTGTGCTGACACGGTTTCCTAAAAACCTGGGTTCGAGCTGGTCAAATCCGTACACTGGACATCACCAGCCACTGAGGCAGCCAACTTGGAGGATCATCCAAATCAGGAGGAATAGCTGGCAGATGTGTCAAGTGCCAGCTGGCAGTGATGTTGGGGAAGTGAGGCAGACCAGATTTTAAGTTAAGCAACAGAAACCTGATGAATTGTATCAGGCCGTGTCAGAGGAAACAAGCTGTTGATCAGGCATAGAAATCTGGTCTCAAACATGGGCAGGGCCACGCCAGCCCCGCCGGGGGTGAGGGGAGCTTGGCTAAGCATTCTCGGTTCACTGCCCAGGGGTGGGTGAGAGACCTTCCACACCCCCAGACCGGCCTGGTCTTCAGTTCTATCTGGACAGAGCAGCGTCTGTCATCCAGCTGCCCTGGCGACCAGCCTGCAGAAGAATGAGCCTTGTAAGTTGAGACATGCCACCCCTTCAACAATCCCATCTCCCATGATTGATGGAGAAAGCAGTTTCAGGTTTATACATCAGTCGCTGTGAGTCTAGTTAACTTGTGTTTGTCCTTGTGAGATAGAACCACTCTCAGGGCAGTAACAGAATCAGGTTTCTGGAAACTAGAACTGGAAACCAAGTACAGAGAATTCACCAAAGTCAGAGCCCCCCAGGGGCACCTGCTTGTGTGGCCAGCTCTGCAGCCCCGGAGGCTGGTTCACTCGCCCTTGAAACTCAGTATCTGTGATCACTGAAGAATCTTTTTTTTTTAACATTTCCAATTCTTTTTGTAAATATCTGTGCTTTTACTTTGCTTCCTGTGTCCATTTTCCCTCTTATTTTCACTGTAAGCACAAATAAAATGTTCAATACCTGCTGATTTAATAAATGGATGGGTGAGTAATAGCCTCAATATTTTTGACTGAAAATGAATAAATATCTATGAGAGCAAAGGCAGACAGTATATGAAAGCACTTTAGGAGAAGTGTGCTTTATAAATACGGGAGGATTGTAAGTGACCCGGTGGGATTCCATTATAACACTGACTGACCACACACGGGACTCACAACAAAAAGAACTCCAGGTCAGCTAAGGGCTGTATGGTTATGTTAGTTTCTCATACACGCCCTCAATTTATCCTCACAGCACCATAAGGGGGCAGGGCAGTGGCAGGCAGGAATTAGGGTTAGAATGTTGTGTCATTTGATCCAAGAACGCCTTAACCATGACCAGCCAGTCACCCCTTTTTTCCCCTCCTCTTCTCCCCTTCCCACCCCTTCATCCCACCTTCCGCCCTCCTGACCCTCCCCACCACACACAGAGCAAGGGGTTTTTATGGGAGTGAAATACAAAAGGAACACTAACAGGACAGAGACCAATTATTAAAAGTTAGCACAGAGCAACTGTGGACGTGAAAACCGAAAACCCAAACAAACCTCTCCCTAAACCTAACATCTTATATAATTAGCTCAAAGTGGATGATGGACTTAAATGTAAAATTTAAAACATTTTAGCAACATGGATGGACCTAGAGATGATCACATTAAGTGAAGTAAGTCAGTCAGAGAAAGACAAATATACTATGATATTGCTTATATGTGGAATCTAAACAAAATAATACAAATGAACTTATTTACAAAACAGAGAGACTCACAGACATAGAAAACAAACTTATGGTTACCAAAGGGGAAGTGGGGAGATAAATTAGGGGTTTGGGATTAACATATACACACTACTATATATAAAATAGATAAGCAACAGGACCTACAGTATAGTACAGGGAACTATACTCAATATCTTATAATAACCTGTAAGGGAAAAGAATCAGAAAAAGAATATATATATATAACTGAATCACTTTGCTGTACACTTGAAACTAACACAACTTTGTAAATTAACTATACTTCAATGAAAAAAAAAATCTAAGAAAGAAAGAAAGAAAAATTTTTAGAAAAAACCTAGGAGAAAGTCTTCAGAATCTAGAGATGGGCAGAGTTCTTAGCCTTGACATCAAATGCACAATCTATAAAAGGAAAAAGTGATAAATTGGACCTCATCAAAATTTAAAACTTTTGATTTGCAAAAGACCCTGTTAAGAGATTGAAAAGACAAGCTACGGACTGGAGAAAAAATTTGCAAACCACATATCTGACAAAGGACCTGCATCTAGAATAAATAAAGAACTCTCAAAACTCATTAGTAACAAGATAAACAATCCAACTGGAAAATGGGCAAAAGACACGAACAGACATTTCACAGTGGAGGACATACAGGTGGCAAATAAACACATAAAAAGATACTCAACACCATTAGCCAGAAAGAGGCAGATTGAAACCACAATGAGTCAGGAGACTAAACACTTATCAGAATGGCTAAAACAAAAAATAATGACGGTACCAGATGCTGATGAGGATGAGAGGAAACCAGGTCACTCACACGTGGCTGGTGGGAATGTAAAATGATACGGCCACCCTGGGAAAGAGCGTGGGCAGCTGTTTACAAAACTCAACATGCACTCACCGTATGACCCGGCCATTGCACTCTTGGGCATTTATCCCAGAGAAACGAAAACTTCTTTCCACACTCATGATTACATAAATGTTCACTGTCGATTTATTCCTAATACCCCCAAACTGGGAACAACCAGAATGTCCCTCACAGGTGAATGGTTAAAAGGCGGTGACACGTCCATACCCTGGAATCCTACTCAGCAATAAAGAGGACCCAACCATTGGTACCCACACAACTTGGAAAGATCCCAAGGGAACCAGGCTGAGTGGAAGAAGCCAGTCTCAACAGTTATATGCTGTGTGAGTCCATTTATATTGCATTCCTTACAGCACACAATTATGGAGATGAGAACAGATGAGTGATTGCCAAGGACCGGGGTGGGTGAAGGGAGGGAAGTGGCTTTGGCTATGACAGGGCAGCACAAGGGATCTTTGGGATGGGATTTTTCTTTGATGTTTCTCTGTCTTGTCGTGGTGGTCACACGGAATAAAACTGCACGAAAACAAGCACACACACAGCGCATTCCACAAATGAGGACCCCTGAGTGAGGTTACCATCAGTTTCCTAGGACTGCTGTGACAAACCAGCACAATCAGGCGCCTTAAGGCAGCAGACACTTGTTCTCTCCTGGTTCTGGTGGGCAGAAGTCTGCGATCGAGGTGTCAGCAGGGCTGCGCTCCTTCTGAAAGGTCTCAGGGAGAATCCTTGTCTCTTGCAGCTTCAGGTGGCCACAGCTTCCTTGGCTTCTGGAAGCATCACTCCAGCCTCTGCCTGGTCTTCCCATGGTCTTCTCCTCTGTGTCTCTGTATCAGCGCCATATTGTACTATAGTTATGCAAGGCACTACCTTTGGGGAAATGTGTGAAAGGTTTACAAGATCTCTCTGTCTTATTTCTTGCAACTGCATATGAGTATGCAATGATCTCAAACTAAAAAAAAAATTTTTAAGTCAGCAGAGGGAGAGATGCAGAGAGGAGGAATCCATGGGTCCTGGCATCTGATTGGCTCTGGGACAGAGGGAGATGTTGAAGGCAACATCCCAGTTTCATGCCTGGATGGTGGGAGATGGTGGAACCAGAAGAAAACAGAGGACGGGGAAGAGGAGCTAAACCCAGCCCCCCAGGGGACTAGCGGTCAGCATGATGGCCTCAGGGACTGGGTTCTCTTTCCTTGGGATGCTGGTAGCATCAGTAACATCAGGTAACAGGAATGAGCTTCAGTGGAAATGGGCAATTTCCTGGAAGGCGAGAAGGGGGACCATGGAAGGTAGAGGCAGAAATGCAGCTGGGCCTCAGGAAGAGCTGGAGCTGGGACCAGGGTGAACACACTCTCCAACTTTCACCTTTATTTCGATCTTCTTCCCTAACAGACCGGCTTTCTCTGTTCCTTAGGTCACACAGTGGACTTTCTATAGACAATGGCTGTGTCAGCTCCCAAGTTCACGGGTTATCACTGCTGCTGGGAGAAACTGACCTCTTGCTATTGGTCCTAGTCCCAAATTCCCAGGGAAAAGGTTCTGACTGGGTCTCCTGGGCAGATGCGTACTCCACGTGACCAGAGCCCAAGGTCATTTTCACACGCACGGCCAGAGCTCACCAGGGTAGGACAGTGTAAAGCGGTCCTTTTGAGCTGGGCAGACATCCTAAAACGTAGCGATCACAAAGGTCCTTAAAGGGCTCCTATTCAGTCCGGTAAACTTGGAAGGCAAGAGAATTAACCACCTTTTCTTTTCCAAAAGGGGAGTCTCTACGTTTTCCAACCATCACATTTTAGGAACGCTTTCAACAACAGCACTGAAACAAATATTTAGACTGGCTTTTATGTCACCTGAAAATTAAATTAACCAGAGCATCATATCAGAAAGCATTCTGAGAATCAGAGTTTGATTTTATTATAAATCCAGAACTGCGCAATAAAAAATCATTCTTTTACGGATTTATAATGGCTGCTCCCCACAATCCCTTGAACTTTCTAAAATCATTACTTAATACTCTGTTAAAATAATTTTAGCTGGAGATAGTTTATGGTAGAATAACCACCTTAATAGAGAAATACAGTTTCTTCTTAGAGACAAACACAAACAGAAGCCACTGTAGTTGTTTACAAGCTGCATTATTCTCGGGGGCGTTTGCTGTGACAAGCTGGGTCACCAGCTGAAGGTAGGGACCCAGAGCCAAGGAGTTTGCATCAAAGGAACATCTCGGAAGCCGGGAGGGACAGAAGAGCAGACTGTTCTTTCCTTCTCTTGTATGAAACCCTCCCGGGGGAGGATTTCCCCTCTTGTAAGAGCGTTTATGGGACCAGTCACAAACAGCACAAAGGCTGAATAAATAAATATGTTGCCCAGGCACCTGCTTCCTAGATTTGGGATTTGTTGATTTCATCCTTCAGTTCTGCCTCTTGGTGATTCTTCATTAATTAAGCGCCCTAGAAACAAAAGAACTTTGTATTCCTTCATCACGGAATTTCCAAAACATCAAAGCGAACAAAGAAGTTTTCAGAAGCTCTTTCATTCTCCCCATCTTCCTCCCCATGGAGATCTCCACCAGGGAAGGAGGCTAGAGGTCAACCTGGGGAGGAGGGGTCCCCAGAAGAGGGGGCAGGACAACTCAGAAACTCACAGAGGGGCAGGGGCCCTGGCAAATGTGGTAGAAATGGGTTTTGAAAGTTAAAGCTTTGAGCAGCCCTGAGAGATACCTGTGCTGGTGCAGCAGCTGGGGATATGGATGATATAAAACAAAATCACATTCCAAACATGCCATTTCTGGTGGGGAGTAAATGTACTGAGGTTCAAAGAGAGGTCGGCATAACATCCCCATGAAATGTGGTTAAATTGTTGCAAAGGATCTGAAGGTCGACTTGGAGGTTTTCATCAATTTGCCTGCAGAAGTTTTTCTCAGAAATCACTTAGGAAATGAACTAAAAAGAATCCTGATGAAATGCCACAGAAGGAGAGCAGTTACACCAGTTGTGTTGTAGCAGGATTTTAGGGTGCCTGCAAGATTCCAGCCCCCCTGGTGTAGTCCTGGGTATAACCCCTGTCTACTGAAAAAAAATGCACAACATGAAAGTTGAGAATTATGTTTTATTTGGCAGACCAAACTGAGGACTTAAGCCCAGGACACAGCCTCTCATAGCTCTGAGGGACGCTCCAAAGAGGGAAGGGAGAAGCCAGGAGCTATAGTTTTTGCAACAAAGACCAGGTGTAGGAACATCAAAAGATTACTGTTAATTAAAGAAAACCAGATATCTCAAGTTAAGGAATTTAGCGCTTTTCTTTGTATGGGAGAATGCAAAACTCTGGGATCCTGGAAATCATTCCTTTGATATGCAGCTCAGCTACCTGGGGCCAGTATCCTGAGTTTTCTCATCCTGAGTCTCCCCAGGGTGCGATGGATAGGAATGGCTGCAGTGGCTGATGTCTTGAGAGCAGGCATCCTGTTTCCATCCTGAGCTCCCCCCCCCCCGGGGCTCGCCGTTGGGATGGCTGTAATGTGATGGTGGGATGGCTGTAATGTGATGGCGGGATGGCTGTAGTGTGATGGCTTGATGGCTGCAACATCCTTTGTTTACTGATATGGCAGGCAATGTGTTCTTTCACTGACACCCCCTCCTGGTGGACGTGTGAGGATGGGGAAGAGGATGGATTCTTGGTTATATTACACGACAAGGTGATCGTGTGACCTTCTCTAAGACTCCCCACCTCCTGGAAGAAGCAAACCACTGTGAGAAGCAAACAGCTGTGAGCCACATGGCAAGGACCTGGGGGAGGTTCCAGGAGCTGACAGCGAGAAAACCGGGGCCTCGGGGCTATAGGCGGCTGGTACTGGCCTCTCCCAACAACCAGGAGAGCTTGGAAGAGCACCCTGAGACTTTGTTAGCCCCTGTGGCCATACCCTGAGTTCAGCCTGGTGAGACCTTGAGCAGAGAACCCAGCCAACCGTCATCACGGAAACTATGAGATAAGAAACGGGCTGCTTTGAGCTGCCGAGTGGGGGCCGGTTTCTTACATGACAGTAGAAAAAGAATACAGATCACATCAGAAAGCCAGCACAATTTATCTCAGTAAGAGTTCTTTAAAAGAATTGTATGCCTCTATCATAGAACAGAGAATCGCTGGTGTTGGATTAGAAGCTTGAACAATCTCAATGCATCATATAAAACAAACAGCACCGTGTTGAGAGTTTTAAAAAAAACCTTGGTTCTGGCCCTTTCTTTACTGACAGGCTAACTTGGACCAGTAAGTTTATTACTTCTGGTGCCAAGTTTACACCTTATTAAATGAGGAAATGAGGCTAATTGCTCCCTAAGTATTCTTCTAGTTTTAAAACACTCTGTCAATAATCCCCTAGCCTGTCTCTTTCAATTATAAAAGTTATTCCTGTGAACATTCACTCACCTGCTTAAACCCTGGCTGCAGCCAGCTCCTCTGGTTTATTTAAAAGTCCAAATTACGTGGCCTTGTCCGAGTTTCCAGCCTGTCTTTTGTCTGTCCGTTCCCACCAGCTAAGCCAAGAGCCCGGAGGGTCCCCTTCCTTACACACGCGTGTGCCCCTTTCCACACCTGTGCATCCACTGCCTGGCCCTGACAGGTGACCAAGTAGGGGCCTCGGACAAGCTGCCTAACCTCTTTGGGTCTCATTTTTCTCGTCTATAAAATATGCAGTAGGGCTTCCCTGGTGGTGCAGTGGTTGAGAATCTGCCTGCCAACGCAGGGGACACGGGTTTGAGCCCTGGTCTGGGAAGATCCCACATGCCACGGAGCAACTAGCCCGTGAGCCACAACTGCTGAGCCTGAGCGTCTGGAGCCTGTGCTCCGCAACAAGAGAGGCCGCGATAGTGAGAGGCCCGTGCACCGCGATGAAGAGCGGCCCCCGCTTGCCACAACTAGAGAAAGCCCTCGCACAGAAACGAGGACCCAACACAGCTAAATAAATAAATAAATAAATAAACAAAAAAACTCAACATTAAAAAAAAAATGCAATAAGGCTGCCTTGTCTTCCTTATAGGATGGTTCATCCGTTCAGCGATCGTGTATTAAGCACCTCCACTGGGCAGCTCATGCCTGGGATGCTGGGGTTACAGCAGTGAACAAACAACACCCAATCCCCTGCCCTCTTGAGCTTGTGTTCTAGAAAGGGTGGTCCAGGAAGGCCTCTCTCATGAGGTGGAATCGGGACAAAGCCTGAGAGAAGTGAGGTCGCAGCCACGCAGACCCCTGGGGAGGGCGTCCAGGTGCAGGAGCAGCGTGGACCGAGGCCCGGCTATGCGTGTGGCGTGTGCAGCAGCAGGAGGCCGGGTGGGGGGGATCGGCGGGAAGCTCCTGTGATTTTGTAGGAGCCACGATCGTTCTGTGCTGAACAGCTTAAAGCAGCTCAGCCTGGGTCCTGGGGACTGTCCGTGGGAGGAGTACTTATCATTGAAAAGGAACGAAGTCCCCGAGTAACCCCCTCTGTTGAGCGATGGTAAGAAGTTGTTACTCTTCAGAGGGGATCAGAGAACTTTGCCAAATCATGGGATGTAGTTCAGGGGGTGACAGTCCCAACCCATTACTGATAAGCTATCTTCATTGCCACTGGCTTGCTGTGCAACCCCAAGAAAATTGCTATGCCTCTCTGATCCTTCTTTCTGTCATTTGTACAAGGAAGGCATTGGGCTCAAGCAGTGATTTCCAACCTGGGGACGCGGACTCCACAGACAAAATAATGTTGGAAAGAGACCGATTGTCAGTGTTGCGAAGAGCCATGTGGCTCCTGAGCACTGACTCAGCCCCACGGAAAGCGAAGCCCATCCTGCCAAAGCCTCCACTGGGCTCTGTGTACTCGAGAGGGTGAGTGGGGGAAAGGCGCTGCTGTTGAGAAGGCGATGACCCTCGGGCAAGGTGGGTCTTCCCACAGGGTCAGAGGCTGAGGAAGAGAAAAGGCTGAGCAAGACCGTGTGCAGAGGTGCAGACCGCCGCCTCTGTGGGGAGAGACTTGTAGTGCATGTGCCTTCAGAAACATATTATTTTCCTTCAAAGGAACATTAGGCTGTACTATCTCTGAGAGTTACTGTTCTTCTGAGGGCGGTATGTGTGTGTGTATACATGTGTGAGTGTGCATGTGTATATGTGTACATGGATGTGTACATGTGTGTGGTTATGTGTGTATACATACGTGGGGTGTGTGTATAGTTATGTGTGTATATATGTGGGGTATGTATGTAGTTATGTGTGTGTACTATGTGTGTTGTGTGCACATATATGTGTGGTCTGTGTATGTAGTTGTGTGTGTACATATGTCAGGTAGCTATGTAGTTATATGTGTGTGCATATGTGGGGCATGTATGTAGTTATGTGTGTATATATGTGTGGTCTGTGTGTGTAGTTGTGTGTGTACATATGTGTGGTCTCTGTGTGTAGTTTTGTGTGTATATACATGTGTTGTAGTGGTGTGTGTACATATGTCAGGTAGGTATGTAGTTATATGTGTGTGCGTATGTGGGGTAGGTATGTAGTTATGTGTGTATGTATGTGTGGTGTGGGTGGTGATGTGTGTGTACATATGTGTGGTCTCTGTGTGTGTAGTTGTGTACATATGTGGTGTGTGTGTGGTTATGTGTGTGTACATATGTGGGGTGTGTAGTTATGTGTGTACATATGTAGGATAGGTATACAGTTGTGTGGGTACATATGTGTGGTCTATGTGTGTACATACGTGTGGTTTGTGTTTATATATGTGTGGTCTGTGTGGGTAGTTGTGTGTGTACATATGTCAGATAGGTGTGTCGTGTGTGTACACATGTGGGGCATGTATGTAGTTATGTGTGTATGTATGTGTGGTGCGGGTGGTGATGTGTGTGTACATATGTCTGGTCTCCGTGTGTAACCTATGTGTGGTCTGTGTGTGTAGTGTACATACGTGGGGTGTGTGGGTATGTGTGGGTACATATGTAGGGTAGGTATGTAGCTGTGTGTGTACGTATGTGTGGTCTCTGTGTGTAACCTATGTGTGGTCTGTGTGTGTAGTTGTGTACATGTGGTGTATGTGGTTATGTGTGTGTACATATGTGGGGGGGTGTGGTTATGTGTGTGTACATACGTGGGGTGTGTAGTTATGTGTGTACATATGTAGGATAGGTATACAGTTGTGTGTGTACATATGTGTGGTCTATGTGTGTACATGTGTGGTTTGTGTGTATATATGTGTGATCTGTGTGGGTAGTTGTGTGTGTGTATATGTGTGGTGTGTGTAGTTGGGTGTGTACATATGTCAGGTAGGTATGAAGTGTGTGTACACATGTGGGCATGCATGTAGTTATGTGTGTATGTATGTGTGGTGCAGGTGGTGATGTGTGTGTACATATGTGTGGTCTCTGTGTGTAACCTATGTGTGGTCTGTGTGTGTAGTTGTGTACATATGCGGTGTATGTGGTTGTGTGTGTGTACATACGTGGGGTGTGTGGTTGTGTGTGTGTACATACGTGGGGTGTGTGGGTATGTGTGGGTACATATGTAGGGTAGGTATGTAGCTGTGTGTGTACGTATGTGTGGTCTCTGTGTGTAACCTATGTGTGGTCTGTGTGTGTAGTTGTGTCCATATGCGGTGTATGTGGTTGTGTGTGTGTACATACGTGGGGTGTGTGGGTATGTGTGGGTACATATGTAGGGTAGGTATGTAGCTGTGTGTGTACGTATGTGCGGTCTCCGTGTGTATACATATGTGGGGAGTGTGTGTGTATTTCTGTAGTTGCCCACAGAAGACAAGGAAAGCAGAGGGAGACTGAGGGGCTGGTAAACCCCCCAGGACACTAGGCTGGGCGGCCCCCAGCCAGCCGAGGGGCTCCGCAGTGCAAAAGTGCCGCACGGCTTCCTAGGTCAGGTACTCAGACTCTGGGAATGGCCTGTCCTGGGCCATCACGATGGTGTCCGGACGCACAGCCGAAGGGAGGGGAACTGACCTAGGCGGATCCCAGCCCCAGAGGCAGGGGCGATGTACCCTAAGGAGGGAAAGCACTGGCAACCTCAGGAGAGGCGTGTCTTAGAGGCCGAAGAAGGGAGGAGGTCCCTTAGACTCCGTCAGGGCGAAACTCATTTCTCCCGGACGCTGGGAAGAGTGATCCTTAGAATCCAGGTCGGAGCGTGTCCGCGTAGTAGAGTCATGACGAGCGCCCCGTCTGCTGTCAGGCACAGCCCAGGGGCAGTGGGGGGACACTTAGAGAACACAGGGTCCGTGGCGAGCCCGACGCCAGGCACGCGACCATCCCAGCCACTCGCTCCTTCCACGCACCGCACGCCGTGCCCTGTCCTCGCTGGGAAGCGTGGGCGTGTCGCCCTCAAGGAGGCCACCCTGGACTTCCGGGCAACGAGCAGGTGTGACACAGGCAGGGTCCAGGGTGGGACAGGGCAGGACCCTTGAGAGCAGCTGCAAGTGGGAGACGTTTCTTGCCCCTCCTGACCCTCCAGACGGAGGTGAGGGGCAGTGGGGCAGCACGTGGGGTTCACTCGAGAGAAACAGAGACATGCCAGTGTGAACCTGCCGCTTGTTGTTTGGGGCTGGGTTCACAGCAACTCTGATCTAACACTGGTTAGCTTATTTGCTCTTCATCTGTGTCACTGAGTCTTTGAAAACGGGCACATAATTAGTACTTAATAAGAACGTTTGTCCAGCAGAAGTCCTTTTTAAAAGAAGGACCGTGACCAAAGGATCCTTGGGGACAATGACTTAAAGAGTTTCCAAGGTCCCTCCAGCATCATCCGGGCCCTTCCTTGTCCAACGTCCAGGAATGCTTTGCTCCCTCCCCCTCCAGCACAGCAGACTCACAACTCTTACCTAACTTACCCATTTATGTCTGTCCATAAATGCTATTGATGGGGCACAGGTACCACTTTTGAATCAATGGACTTAATTCCTGGCATCCTGAGGAACATCAGTCCACCACAAAGTGTAACACCGCACGGAGACGCAGGGCAAGAGTTCCCAGCACGCTGCTAAGAAACTGCCCTCCGCCTCTTAATTGCCGATTTCTGCCTTTAAAGAGATGGAGTCTGCGAAGGAAAAAAGGAGGGAAATTGCTTCTAAAACTCCTACCAATCTGCCCTCCCACCTCTTCGGATGAGAAAGAGACTGAGGGTCCTAGAGAGAAAGGCCAGGATAATCAGGGGAGTGGGAGTTCCCGTCAGAAGGCAGTGCTCTGACAACAGAGCCTTCTCCGGGTGTGAGGAACTGGGGGACACACATCTGTCCTTGGAGGAATTGACGCCTGAATTCATGTTTTTCTGAGGGTGCCAAGGGCTGAATCCTTCTGCCTGGTAACATGTGCTTCATCTGGCAGTTTTCAGGCAGGCATTTCTCTTGAAGAGGAAATTATTGTGCAGAGAAGTGTCTCAAGCCGGCCTTCTCTTGGGGGTTGTTTTCTTTCCCTTCTTTACTTTGTTTTACACTAGACTGATAAACAGGGAGAAGATCTAATCAGGGCGTTTCAAGTTACTTTAAACCGAGTCCCATAAATATGGGACCTAGTCCAGCTCTCTCCTTGGCCCTCAGAGACGGGGGATCATGTTTGAGTCAATAGAGCTGAAGTTTGGACTTTGTTGATAAGTGTTTCTATTTAAGGGATGGGGACGGGGAGGAAGTAAACGCTTATCTATGGAAAAGGAAGATGGTATCCTGGGAAAACCCACTTCAAAGGGAACAGTCTATGTGCGCGGCTTCCAGGGCTGCTTCGGGATTCTGGGCATAGGACGCGGCACAGAGGAGCGCTCACCGGCTGGCCAGCTTCTCCCGACCCCCTGGCTGATCCCCAACACCACGCTGACGCCCAAGGACGCGGCACAGAGGAGCGAAGCCCTGGCTCTTACGGTTTCTGTACTTGAATCATCACAAGCCAGTGTGGTTGCTTATTCTTTCTCCCTCTCTTCCTGTCTTACTAATTGCTTTTCCAAAGACAGTTTTCTACAATGAACCGCTGCCTGATAATTCTGCTACTGAACTTGTGAGTCACTTACTAATTTGTTCTTTCTTTAACCATCCTGTGAAGGATCCCTATCCTGGGGGCCTTAGTCCCCCGAGGCAGCATATGTTGTGTTGACCAACCACAGACTGGTAGTGCCGGGACCCTGTGCTCTGCATCTGGAGCCCACCCCCCTGTTCACAGGCAGCAACTGTATTTTAACCCCAATATTTCAGGTGAGGCAACTGTGTCCTGGAGATGCGAAGACATGAAGACTTTGTCCAGTCTCACAGCTAGTTGGGATGAGGGGTGAAAACCTCATCCAAGGAACATTTCTAAAAGTGGGGTCCATGGACCACCTGCATCAGAACCTCCAGGGCTCCTAAATGAAGTCTAGGAATTTGCACTTTCAACAAATTCCCTAAGTGATTTTTAAAATAAATTTAAGAGTCAGTATCCTAATGGTCATGAAATAATTAAACAGTTCCTCCTCCTCCACCAGAGGCTGCAATTTTTATGAAAGCCAACAACTTTCAACTCCAAATAGCAGTCAGATTTGGGGGGTGTATCCTCTGGGGGGGCATCATTGATAATGAGAAATGAATCATAGCCATGCAGAAGGTGGCATTTTAAAAAAACAAACAATTTTGGGGTCATTTGTAGTGATGCGGATGGACCTCGAGTCTGTCATACAGAGTGAAATAAGCCAGAAAGAGAACAACAAATATCATATATTAATGCATATATGTGGAATCTAGAAAACTGGTAGAGGTGAACCTATTTGCAGGGCAGGAATAGAGACGTAGACATAGAGAATGGATGTGTGGACACAGGGCGGGAAGGGGAGGGTGGGACGAATTGGGAGATGAGAATTGACATGTATACACTACCATGTGTAAAGTAGATAGCTAGCAGGAACCTGCTATAAAGCACAGGGAGCTCACAGCTCGGTGCTCTGTGACGACCCAGATGGGTAGGTTGGGGGTGGGTGGGAGGGAGGTCCACGTGGGAGGGGATATTGGTATACATGTAGCTGATTCACTTATTGTACAGCAGAAACTAATGCAACATTGTAAAGCAATTATACTCCAATAAAAAAAAATTTAAAAACAAACAATTTTTTTTATTATTATTTTGCTTTTTTCTTTTTAAATTTTTTTAATGCTATTCTTGTCTGCTTACATTCTTTTTATTTATGTATGTATGTATGTATGGCTTTGTTGGGTCTTCGTTTCTGTGCGAGGGCTTTCTCTAGTTGTGGCAAGCGGGGGCCACTCTTCATCGCGGTGCGGAGGCCACTCTTCATCGCGGTGCGCGGGCCTCTCACTATCGCGGCCCCTCTCGTTGCCGAGCACAGGCTCCAGACGCGCAGGCTCAGTAATTGTGGCTCACGGGCCTAGTTGCTCCGCGGCATGTGGGATCTTCCCAGACCAGGGCCCGAACCCGCGTCCCCTGCATTGGCAGGCAGATTCTCAACCACTGCGCCACCAGGGAAGCCCCCAAACAAACAATTTTTAAACAGGTGATAAAGTGCTGTGGAATAAGTCAAAAAATACAAAAGAGAAAACAGAGAAAGGAGGTCGCCTGCCTTGCTTCTCTCTGACCACCCCATCCTCCCTCCCTGGAGACAACCACGAACACTAGAATCTGTTTGAAGAAAAGACTTGAAAAGTGGGGGAGTCTTACAGGCCATGTTCAACCTGGAAAAATATTTTTATCATCTCAAATCAGTGAGGTCCATAAAATCTTGCTCCAGACCCACTGGGGGCAGAATCCACCCTCCCCCCAAAGATGTCCACACTCGAATCCCTAGTATCAGTGACTATATTACATGACACGGCAAAGGGGACTTTGCAGAAGTGATTAGAGTGATGCCCTTTAAAATAGGGAGATTATCCTCGATTATACGGGCAGGTCCAGTCTAATCACACGAGTCCTTAAGAGCAGAGAATTTTCTCCGAGGCAGAAGATGCCACAGAAGAGGAAGCAGGGCTAGGTGGAGTGTGATGGGGGGGTCCATCCCTGTTACTGGCAGGGAAGCTGCATGGAAAGCACGAGAAGGAATGTGGGCAGCCTCTGAGGGACAGCCTGGCCCCTGGCTGACAGCCAGCAAGGAAGCAGGGACCTCCACCCAGCAAGGAACTGAATTCGTCCAAACCTTGAGTGGGTTTGGCAGCTCATTTATCCGGAGCCTCCAGAAAGGCACCTGGCCCTGCTGCCACCTGCTTCCGACCTGGGGAGACTCTCAACCGGGCTGGATTCTGATTTCTGGCCGATAGAATCAATGGTGGTATCTCAGCCTGTGGGTTTCTGAGAATTTGTTGTCCGTGTTCCTGGAAATTCGCTGTGAGGATGCACGTGTGTGCATCACACATGAGCGGAGGTTTATACTTATATCCGTGTGGGGTGAGCAGTAGCGGGTGTGACTTTACAGTGTCACACGGCCGCCTGTCACTCCAGGGGCAGGTCCAGACCCACTGCCGCCCAGTGGTGACCACAGAATTTCCACGATGTTTCTGGGGGAGGACTGAGGTTCCAGGGGCGGACTTGGTTGGCAGGGTGACTTTCTTGATGCTGGATTTGCAGCCTGTCTCTAGCTATTTCTAGTTGTTTCTAGTTCAGACTGGAATTTATTTGGTGAGAGGAAGCGGGTGGAGACTGATTATGGGTCGCTTCCCATCAGCATTTTATAGCCCGAGCTGAGTTCTCCTTTTCTTGTTCCTGTGGGTTTGCTGCCGCTATTGGCATTGCCCGTGTCATGGTTCTCTCCACATGGAGAACATTAATTGTTAAGAGGATGGGCTTGGATTCCACCTGGGCCATCTAACCAGGTCCTTAAGCTTCTTGAAGCCTGGTGACCTCGCATGTAAATTGGGGTGATAGTAGCAGGAGGATGTGTGAGACCCCCCGAGAGACATGTTCTGGGTGCAGTGCGGGGCGTGTAGAGCTGTTGGCGCAAGGTTGGTTATCATTACTCCTGTGGTCCCCACTGCCTGTCTGTCCGTGGGGGACCCTCTGCAGACCCCAGTCCATGCCCGGGCCCTTTCACATCACTTGAGGGGGCCTTCTGGTGTGAAGCTCTCTTGGATCATCTGCCTAGAAAGGGGTACCCTTTGGGTCTAGCCTTGGAACCCCACATCGAGCACTAACCCTAGAGGCAACCCTGCCTTCCAATTAAAATGGAGTTCTTTAAAGTTCTGTCTTCTGCAAATCTTTCAAGGGACCTGGGCAGGGGGCTCACACTGGTGATCTCTGTCTCTGGAGCAGCCGATGTTTGGGTGCAGAAGAGAGACAGGTCTGGTGAGGCCCCCGCCTTAAAATATGCTGCTGGGAGTTTCCTGGATGGTTGAGCAGCCTCTTGGGGGTGAAGTGCAGCAAGGATTTTGACAACTTAATAATGTGGATGGTGACTCCCCCCGCTTTCTCCCAGTTTCACTCATCAATGCTCCCCACTTCTGGGCTGGGAGGGGTTCCCCTGGACCCAAGGTGGTCAGCAGCCTGGAAGGAGCCTCTGGCTGGAGAGTGAGAGCCACCTGCTGGCCCTGGAAGCCCACCTTTTTCAGTTGGTCTTTGTCCCTTTTAAAGTCAAGGGTACAAAGATCCCACCCATCTAATTCTCGGGTAAAGATGCTGCTTGATTCTGCCTTTGGTCTTGGCAAGTGGTGCTGGGTCCTTGGGCCCCAGGCTTCCTACCCTGGACCAAGAACTTGGTTCCTACCATGAAGGACTCTTGAGGTCTAGCTTTGCAGAGAAACACCCATTTATGAAATACTTTTCGTTCAAAACCACTTGCTACAAAACAGTATGGCAGTTCCTCAAAAAAATTCAAAATAGAATTACCATACGCTCCAGTAATTCCACGTCCGGGCATATACCCAAAAGAATTGAAAACAGGGTCTCAAAGAGATAGTTGTACAGCCAGCCATGTTCATGGCAGCATTACTCACAACAGCCAAAAGGTGGAAACAGTGGAATATCATGCAGCCTTAAAAAGAAAGAAATCCTAACACATGCTACAACGTGGGTGAACCTTGAGGACATTACAAGTGAAATAAGCCTTCCCCAAAGAACAACACTGTATGATCCCATGTCTGTGAAGCCCCTAGAGGGGTCAAATTCATAGAGACAGAAAGTAGAGCAGTGGTTGCAGGGGTGGAGTTCAGAGCCTCAGTTCTGCAAGATGAAGAGAGCTCTGGAGACGGATGGTGGTGACGGCTGCACAACAGTGGGAATGTGCTTAATCCCACTGAATTGCACACTTAAAAGTGGTTAGGTTGGTAAATTCCACAGTATTTTTCGAATTGAAGTATAGTTACAATGTTGTGTTAGTTTTAAGTACACAGCAAAGTGATTCAGTTTTTATCTATATATATTCTTTTTTAGATTCTTTTCTCTTATAGATTATTACAAGATATTGAGTAGAGTTCCCTGTGCTGTACAGTAGGGCCTTATTGTTTACTTATTTTCTTTATAGTGTCTATAGTATTTTTAAAAATTACTTGTTACTAATTCACACATTTGTTCATTCTTTCATTCATCAAAAGATATTTTTTATGAGGCTCAGCAGTGGTGCTGGGCTAGAGCACTGAAGAGAAGAGACCACGGCCCCTGATCCTATGATCTTTTTACTGCTTCTGTAGTTGAGCCCTTTCCAGAATGTCATGTAGTTGGAATCACACAGCGTACGGAGCCTTTTTAGACTGGCTTCTTTCACTTAGTGACGTGCATTTAAGTTTCCTCTGTGTCTTTTCATGTCTCGATAGCTCACTTCTTCTTAGTGCTGAATAATATTCCATTGTTTGGATGCACCATAATTTATTTATTCACTCACCTACTGAAGGACATCTTGGTTGCTTCCAAGTTTTGGCAATTATGAATAAAGTTGCTATAAGCATCCATGTGCAGGGTTTTTATGTGGACATAAGGAGTTTTCAGCTGCTTTGAGAAAAGACTAAGGAGCACAATCGCTGAATTGCACGGTTAAAGTATGTTCTGTTTTGTAAGAAACCGCCAAACTCTCTTCCAGAGTGGCTGTGCCCTTTTGCATTCCCACCAGGCATGTTTGAGAGTTCCTGTTTCTCCACATCCTCACCAGTATTTGGTGGTGTCAGCATTCCAGATTTTGGCCATCCTAAAAGATGCGTAGTAGTAGGTTTTTATATTTTCTTATAAAGCTTTCCTTCCTTCATTGTGGTCAATATACTTTTAAGTGGAGAAGTAAGTGTTATCCAATGGACTCTCCAGTGAAATGAGGTCCTCAGATTTCCAGGGAAGAATTCTAGCCAGCAGGAGTGACACAAATGTGAAATGATAACCCAAGCCTTACAGAGCATGTGTTTCTTGGACACAAGAGCCCCAAAGTGAGCGCTCAGATGCTGAAACTCTTTGTTAATCACAGGGCAGCCTCTGTCCCAGAAGTCATATTCCCAGCTTCTTAATAGAAAGGCATTTCAGGGTGAAGCTAACATTTCAGCCTAGGCTGCCAGCATAGATTTGTGATCTTAATAAAACCAAGACTGGCCTTTCATTCCCTGGAGGTGGCAGAGTTTTTATGGTGTGCAGGATAAAAATGCAAATGGATCTTGTGCACTCTCTTGAAATAGAAATCTGAGAAACATCCCAGGAGGCTGCAGCTGGAAGAAAGCTCATCCCGCTACTCTGCCTGGTCATTTCCAAATCCTTTACGCATTTTCCCCCAGATCTGAAAACTGTGAAAACTCAGACACCAAATAGGTGACATTAAATTTAAAAGTATCAAAAACTGATTTGCTCGGAATGATGGTTGATTTGGTGTGTGTCAACTTGGCTTGGCTATGGTGCCCAGATGTTTGGTCAAACACTGATCTAGATGTTGCCGTGAAGGTATTTTTTTAGATGTGATTAGTCTTTTAATCAGTGGACTTTGAGTAAAGCAGATCACCCTCCATAATGTGGGTGCGCCTGTCCAATCAGTTGAGGCCTTCAGAGAAAAGCCTGAGGTTCCCTGAAAAGGAAGGAATTCTGTCTCCAGACTGTCTGGACTTGAGCTGCAGCATCTACCCTTGCGAGAGTTTCTAGCCTGCCAGCCTGTCTTGAGGATTGAAGACCTGCCAGCCCTCACAATTGTGTGAGCCAATGCCCTGTATTTTCTCAATGTCTCTCTCTCTTCACGTCAGTGAGCTCTGTTTCCTCCACAGGAAGGTGCCTGCCCCCAGCTTGATCCTAGCTGCACACCACTCCTTACCTCCCCAGGCACCTCCTCACGGGAGAGGAAGGTAGGCTCCCGTGCTACGAGTACTGTCAGAGCACAGCAGAGTGGTCCCTCTCTGGACTCCTGGCTGGTGTGAAATGCAGACATCCTTGCTGGAGGTCAGCCACTGACAAGGCAATAACCCGTGGTAGAGCCGGGTCCCTCTCGCTGGGCAGGGAGGTGATGGAGAGATGGCCCCCAGCATCCTCCCAGACCATCCACTGGCCCCGCTGCTGGCCTGGGACGATGGCAGGAGGCCAGGATGCTGCCGCTGCTCCTCAGCGCCCCCTGCTGGTCTTCTCTGTGTCCCATCACTCTGCACTACTTGGGCAGAGCCCAAGCCTCCCCGCCCTTACCCGTTGTGGGTCACTGCTGGGACAGGTTTCCGGGCTTCTTTAGGCTTCATGCAGCACACTGGCACCTGCTTCCACCACCTCCTTCATGCTGCAAGGGAAAAGCCATTCCACGCAGTGTTGTTTTAGGTGTTTGGATTATGTGAAGTAAAAATCATGGATATAGAAGGGATGTATCAAATCTCACTCCAAATGAGATGGGTCCTCCCCAAACTTAAAAAAAAAAAAAATCACTGAGAATTGCATACTGTAATGCCAAAGCTGGCAAACAGAGTGAATTCTAAATTGTCTCCAGGCGATTATCATATGATGGGGGCATTTTAACTGTCAACAGAAATTTCTATCCATCGTTTAAAAAAATTACGTGGACCACGTTGCTGCTCATTTGCATCTGAACGTCTGTGAGCCATCATCGTGTCAGAGCTTTAATGCTGTTATTATCTCCTGTTGGAACGTCATGTGAGCCATCAAGCCGTGGTGGTCCCAGTGCTGAAAAACACACTAGAAAATGCATGTCCTTGAAACAGAAGTTGGTGGTGATCAAGGGCTATGAAGAAAGCCAAAGCCGTGCTATTGTCTGCCTTGTTGTCGTTTCAGCAGAGGCCACTGCAAAATATGAGGGATGAGGGTGGAAAAAATAGAAATGATATTGAGGTAGGTGAAGCCTTATATTTAAAATATCTTATCATCAGGCAAAGGCAATGCAAAATATAAATAGTGCTGGCAACATGGCAGGTGATAAACTTGCCTTGAGTCAGATTCAAGATCTTGGCTGTGGAGAATCTGGTAATGGTTATAGAGGAAAGAAACTTGAAAGAAAGTAGAAAGGCTAAGATGGCTCATATAATAAGGAGTTGAAAGATGGGGATGGAAGAAGAGATGAAAAGGCAAAGGGGGTGGTATTGGAGATGTTTGGGGCTCTGAAGAGATGGAAAGCAAAGAGAAAGGAAAAAAAGGAATGTTTGCAACCGTTGCTGGAGTGTGTGAAACATTTTCCCTCTAAATTCTTTTCTTAGAGCTACTTTGTATCACCCTGGGAGGTGGGAAGGCGCCTGAGGGTCACTGAGACATCTGCCTATTTCACCAGGCAGAGAAAACCAGCTGAATAATCATTCATGACTTGTTTTTGAGAATTCCTTTATGTGAGATCTTTGTTTTGTTTTTCATTGAAGTATACTTGATTTACAACGTTGTGTTAGTTTCAGGTGTACAGCACAGTGATTCAGTTACATATATATGTACACAGACACACACATATACGTATATTTCAGATTCTTTTCCATTATAGGTTATTACAAAATATTGAGTATAGTTCCCTGTGCTATACAGTGGTCCTTGTTGGTTATCTATCTTATATATAGTAGTGTGTGAGATTTTCTTTCTACTTGATCAGAGATGTGAGCTTGAGAAAGCGTTGCCTGAACCTGGCTCTCTCGTATGAGATTCAGAAACACTGTACACAGTCCTCTCCCACCTGCCCTAATGCCACTGTCCCCAGGCCACATCTGGCCACATCTTCATCCTTGGCCTGGCACTCAGACCCACCTCTCCAGGCCTCTCAGGCCATGGTCCTGCCTGGAGCTCGCCTCCCCCCTAGGCCTGCTGCCCACGGCTCCCCGCCTTCAACCGTCCTCTGCCTGCCTCCTGGATGACCAGCACGGGCTCTGGCGCCTTCCTGAATCTGTCTCAAACACTCTGCAGTTCTCCCTCTCCCTCCTTTGCTCGCCTGCAGTACCAGCTACTTTAACCTTTAGCTGTTGGTGCCTCCTGCACAGCTACCCTTTTTACAGCTTCCCTCAAGGACCAGTGCTTAGTAAATCCTAAATTCTTTAAACTCATTTTTAAAATCCACAGTTACTATCATTCAACTCTTCTACCAGGTCAGTTAGCCTTGATAAAAGCGGAAGTTGATATTACTTGGAAAAGATGTGTATACATTAGAAAGAGGTAATACAAAGGTGAGGCTTATAGCAATACTTCTTTTTTTTCAAAGTTATAGCATAACTATGATTTTTTTCTGAGGAAGCAGGACAAAGTTTATTGACTCTCTCCAAGAGAGTTTCTCTAATCCTTCCCGCATGGTACAAGAATTAAGCAAGAAAAAGGTCCATTCTCTTAGTCTTAGAATGATTGCTTCCCTACCTTCTTTTGGAGCCTTGGGGCATAGCTATCGCATTACCCAACTTGTTAAAATATTTCACTTTATATGTAATACTATACTTCCCCCTGGTGGAAATAAACAGGTTGTAATAATTGTAATCTTTTCCTGAATCCACTGTAGCATAATGGGAAAGGGCTAGGAAGGAAAATCTGGTCTGTTTATTTCCAGAATTTTCACGCCCCAAAGAATCATTTCATCTCCATTGGTTCCATGTTTAAAATATGACCTAGCTCTTCATTTTCCTCCCTGCTCATGATGTTGTAGGTGGCTTTGCAATCTAAATGCTTTAGTGATGTTATACAAATAAAAAGACGTCTTTTGAAAGATATTTTATGTCCCCAAATTTCATATATTAATAAATGATGCTTTTACCTTTAGAAGCCAATTTTCCACATATAACCCATCCGTCTCAGCTGATCAGCATAAATTAAATAGCCCTTTAGCTTGATGTAATTTCAGCCAAAGCTAAAAATTCTGCTGTTTTAGCCATATTGTAGGTAAATATTTTAATTAGGGAAACAAAATAAATAAACAGAAAATCTAGTGAAACACTATTTTTTACCATCATACTCCTAGTGAATGAATCATTTTGTCTGATGGATTTGTTTTAGAGGTAACAAACTGAAGCCTCAAGAAATGTCTCCTGGTAACTGACTATACTGCTGAACTGAATGAATAAGCATTTTCAGAACTCTAATGGAAAACTGATGAATTCATAAAAGTGCTAACAAAAGATCAAGATGGAAAAAATAATTAATTACATGGGACTGAGTGAACTGATGAGGATGATTATAATTTTTGTGACTTTCTGTTTGAATAAAAAAAAAATCCCACAAGGACTCAGAGGCAAAAAATATACAAATCAATTTTCACTGCAAAGTAAAGGAGCTGTTACAGTGGAGGATTACTGGACTGAATGTCAATATTATGACATAGCATGAGTGTGTTTCGTGTTTGGTAATTGCAATCATTGTTGCTTTTGTTGTGGTCATCCATTTACAATGCTTGGTGTCAGTCTATTTATCTCTTGGAAAAATAAAATACAGTGTGTGTGTGTGAAAAAAAAAAAAAGAAATGTCTTACCTTTGACGACAAAGGTAGTTAATGGTGGGGCTGTGGTTAAAATGTGTTTTAGTTGATTGAAAAACCCAGAGCTGTCCCTAAACTACCTCTCTCAAAAATGAGAAGGTAACAACCAGCAGACTGAAAAATAAATCATGTGCCTTGCAAACGGTTTTAGATGTGCAAATGAATCACAGCTTCCTAGAGCAAGTGGGAGAACAGTAAATATATAGGTTACAAAAAAAGGCATAAAACCTGACAAATAATGAGTACTATATTGTTAAAAGACAACAGGCTCTCGCTTTTGATTAAAGTGAGGTGGGAGGGAGGGTTAATTTACATGAATTATAAATTATGTGGTTTCTTGCTCCAAATTAAATTCTTTCTTACCGCTTTACTAAATTTGTAAAACCTCTCTAAGTTGCTGTACGAATTTCTAGTGCGTTGCTCCTGGAAGCTATTCCTTGGTAGGCCTCCATCCCGTTTTCTCATCTGTTATGACCCCTTAGATTGCCTCCAATATTCAACTGCCCCCAAATATGGCAAAGCACATCCTTCCACGTGTCCCCACAAGGACCTATGTGAGAACCACTTAGGGATGTAGGCTGTGAGTGGGATTGTGCGGCAACAGGACGGGTGTGTGATCTGGCTGAGTTCTGGCAAATATGCGCTTCAGAAGGGTTGTAGCCATCTACACCTCCATCACCAGCCCACGCGTGGCCCTCTTTCCCCACATCCTCGGCAAATATAGATATTATTCTGCAAGGAGCATCTCATTGTGGTTTTATCTTGATTTCTCTGGTTCATAACAACTTTGGGGTTATCTTCATATTCTTGCTAACTGTTAGGATTTCCTCTGCTATGAATTGCTTGTTGTATTTATGCCCATTTTTCCATTGGGCTTTTGTTTATTCACAGAATCAACAAGATTGTAATTTCATGATATTGCTTCCTTATCATTATAGATGTTGCCAGTATCTTTAACTAATCTCTCATCTGTCTGTTGACATTTCCTATATGGTATGTTAGTGAACATAGACTTTTAATTCTGATATAATCAAATCTTACTTTTCTTCCTTACAGTTTGGCTTTCTTTAAGAAGTACTTTCATTTGCACTGGTCCAGAGCCCCCCTTGTTTCCTTGCTTTTTTAAAAAATAGGTTGATTAAGGTATGATTGATTATAATAAACTGTACATATTTAAAGTGTACAATTTGATAAATTTAGAAATATATGCACCTATTTAATGATCACATTGAAGATAATGAACCTGTTAACTACTCTCAGAAGTTTTCTCATGACCCTGGGTAATACATCCCTTCGTGTCCCTCATCCCCAGAAATCACTGATTTGTTTTCTGTCACTATAGATTATTTTGAATTTTCCAGAATTTTCTTTAAGTATGAACCGTTAGTATGTACTCCTTTTTTTGTCTGGCTTCTTTCATTCAGTGTAATTATGTTGCAATTCATCCACATTGTATGTTAGCTTGTTCCTTTTTCAATTAGTGAGTGGTATTCTATCCTATAGATATACTACAATTTTGGTTATCTATTTACTTAATATTTGACATTTCGGTTGTTTCAAGTTTCAGATTATTATAAATAATAATAATTTGTAGCATTTTTATAGTTTAAAATTTATGTTATTATAAATAGTACTTACACTTTGTGTAAGTCTTGTACATAAGTTTGTGTGTGGATACATATTTATTTTTCTTGGGTAAATACCCAACAGTGGGATGGCTGGGAGGTACTGCTCCATCCCCTCAACTTAGGGATCAAGCTCAGGGCTCAGCCTGAGTTTCACAGCCCTGCACTGCTGTTTGCTCACTCTCGCCAGGCAGCACGCTGGGGTCATCGTAAGGGTCCCTCGTTTGTTCCCCCGTTCTCAGGGGTTGTTGTTCTCTGTCGTGTGAGGTCCAGTGTTTGAACCACGATTTCATGTATTTTGCTCTTTTTTGAGTTCTTTAAAATGGGAAGGTAACTCTGATTCCTATTGCTCTACCTTGGCTGAACTCGCATGTTTTCCCACATACTTCCACTTGACTTTATAATCTCTCCTGAGTTTAGGCCTTTAATCCATCTGGGATATGCCTTTATCGAGGCTATTATGTAAGATCCAGCGTTGTTTTTCTCTCCATAATGAGCCAGTTCACCCAACACTACCTACTAAACAATCTGTTTTTCCCCTTGATACCATCTTTATCCTGCATCGTGTTCTCAAGTTAAGGGGAACTATGATCTCTCTGTGTCCCATTAACCACCATCTGACCAGAAACAGCATTCTATCCCACTGCTGTATTACGTACAATGTCTTTGTGCTAATTTGGTAAGATATGTCTGTCAAGTTTTCCTTAGCTACTGTGAACCTTTATTCTTCCATATATTATGAAATGTATTGTAAATGAATAAGAGGAATCAAATTTTTAAAAATCTATCTGCAAATTTTAATGTAATTGCTTAGAATTTATAGAAGAATTTGGGGAGAATTGATATCTTTATAATGTTAAGTCATCTCATATAAAGAACAGTTTTACATTTTTGGTTTCAATTTTCTTACAAATTCTTTCAAAACATTTTTTTCTCTCATAGATTTTTTTATGTACAAGGAAATTCTTTAATATCGTATAGTTTTGTTACTATTGTGAACTGTATTTTATTTTCAATGATATTTTCTAGTTGTATTTTATCCATGTAGGAAAACGCTATTGAATTTTTATAATTTGCTCTGGCATCTAGAAATATTTCTGAACTCTCTCATTATTTCTAAATAGTCAGTTATGTTTGGTTTTTTAAATATAGAGAGTCAGATTACTCCCCAGACTCATTAAAAATAGCAAATTAGATTTTATTTAGACTACTGCCCTAGGGGAGAGAGCCTTCAGAACAGAGCTGAGCTCAACTCTGACCTGTGCAGAGGTGACTGAGCATTTTACAGGGAGAACAAAGGAGAAGGGAGGAGGAATCAGTGGGGGTGTGAGAAGAGAAGGGAAACAGAAGATCGTAAAAAGTGGGCAGGGAAGTTGGTCAGTGAGATTAGGCCATCTCTCTGCTAACTGGTGATTACTGAAGTTAGGCTCCTATGCTCCCCTAGAGCCTGGTAGGCAGAGTTAAAATCATTTTGATGAGCGTTTGCCATTCTTACAGGCCCAGGGTGAGGTCTAGTCTGGGAGAGGGCTCAGAGGAGCCTGAGTAGCGTCTGGTCAAGGAGATGGTCTCTGTCAGTAAAATCACATCATCTGCAGATGATGCAGGTTTGTATCATCCTTTCCAATTCTCACACAACTTATTGTTTATAATTGCCTTATGTGTCTGTACCAGCAATATTTCTTTATACAGTAATGGACAGCAATATTCTGATCTATTTTTTAAAGCTACTGTGTCTAAAATGTGTCCATGAAGTAAGATATTTGCTGTAGGTTGCAGAATTCTCTACATTTCCTGGTTTGCTAAGAAGATTAATCATAAATAAGTGTTGGATTTTACAAAAAAGAGTTTTCTGACTCTTTTGAGATAATCCTCAGGATGCTTATCTTTAATCCAAATCTTTATTTATTTAGAAACATATTGTTTAGTTTCCAATCACATGGGATTTTTTTTTTTTTTTTAGGTTTTGTTACTTATTTCAAAATGCATTCCATTATGGAATTTACTAGGACTTTTTTTTTTTTTTTTTGTCGAAAGCATGATCAATGTTTTTGCAGATATTTTATAGGCACTTGAAAATAGCGTGTTTTCTCTAGTATTGGGGGTAGATTTCCAGCTTAGTAATTGTGTTGTTCAGCTCTTCTAATTAAATTTGACCAATGCATTTTATTTGTTCCCAAATCTATTTTTGTCTATTTGTACTTATTATTGTAATTAAGCATTTAAAGGTGCTTAATTACAATAAACAAATGAAATATGACTACTGAAATAATGTTTCTATGAAATCGAAGATGAATTCTTTTGAAAGACAAACAAAAATGATTTATTTAAAAATAACAGGCATACCTTGGAGATATTGCAGGTTCAGTTCAAGACCACCACAATAAAGCGAATATGGCAATAAAGTAAGTCACACAATTTTTTTTGGTTTTCCAGTTCATATAAAAGTTACATTTTCACTACAGTGTAGTCTATTAAGTGTGCAATAGCATTATGTCTAGAAAATCAATGCACATACCTTAATTTAAAAATTATACTGTTGGAAAAATGGAGCAAATAGACTTGCTTGACACAGGGTTGCCTCAAACCTTCAATTTGTAAAAAATTCAACATCTGCGGAGCACAATAAATTGAAGAGCAATAAAATGAGGTCTGCCTGTACGTGGAATCCAGTAAAGAGGTACTGTGAGATCATTGTAAAGTCTGGGGAAAAAAGAGTGAAAGTGTTCTGCACTTAGATTTTTTTCTTAAACATCTTTATTGGAGCATAATTGCTTTACAATGGTGTGTTAGTTTCTGCTTTATAACAAAGTGAATCAGCTATACATATACATATATCCCCATATCTCCTCCCTCTTGTGTCTCCCTCCCACCCTCCCTATCCCACCCCTCTAGGTGGTCACAAAGCACCCAGCTGATCTCCCTGTGCTATGCGGCTGCTTCCCACTAGCTATCTATTTTATATTTGGTAGTATATATAAGTCCATGCCACTGGTTCAATGGTAGAATTCTCGCCTCCCATGCACTTAGATTTTTTTACGGGCATCCTTAAGGACTTATTTGACTTCACAGAAAACAAAATGATCCATCATAATGAATGCATCACTGGTATGGTTTATGTAGAAAAGTGACTCAAACTTCCAGTCAGAGCCAAGGCATCACATTAAAGTATTTTCTTTTTTCATTTGTTATATGTTTTATTTAATTTATTTAAATTTTTATTTATTTTTGGCTGCGTTGGGTCTTCGTTGCTGTGCGCGGGCTTTCTCTAGTTGCAGCAAGCGGGGGCTACTCTTCATTGCAGTGCGCAGGCTTCTCATTGCGGTGGCTTCTCTTGTTGTGGACCATGGGGTGTAGGTACGCGGGCTTCAGTAGTTGTGGCTCATGGGCTCTAGAGCGCAGGCTCAGTAGTTGTGGCACATGACTGGCTTAGTTGCTCTGTGGCATGTGGGATCTTCCTGGACCAGGGATCAAACCTGTGTCCCCTTCATTGGCAGGTGGATTCTTAACCACTGTGCCACCAGGGAAGTCCCCATTATAAGTTTTAAATAACAACAAAATAAAGTAATATGTATTATGCACTTTAAAGTGATTTCCTACTTTTAGTTTTTTGATTAACCAACTAATTAATCATTGTAACTATTAGAATAGAGGGCTTCTATTGCATGGTATTCGTGGGAATATTAGGATACCTATAGAAGAGATTGTTGGTAAATATTCTGAAATGTCAACAGTAGTTCTAGCTCTGTGAAAGGATTATTGGTAATTATAGTATTTTCCTACAGCTTTTGCTTACCTGACAAATTTTTATGGTAAACTTGTATTATTCTTATAATCAGAGCAGGGATTTTTTTAAATAGAAAAAATAAGCAATATGAATAAAATTAAAAGTAATAAAAGGAAGAAGTGATAGAGAGACAGAAGCAGTAATAAAGTACTTTAAAGATCTTAAAACACTGTTTTTTAAAACTATTTATTTATTTATTTATGGCTGTGTTGGGTCTTCGTTTCTGTGCGAGGGCTTTCTCTAGTTGCGGCGAGCGGGGGCCACTCTTCATCGCGGTGCGCGGGCCTCTCACTATCGTGGTCTCTCTTATTGCGGAGCACAGGCTCCAGACGCGCAGGCTCAGTAGTTGTGGCTCACGGGCCCAGTTGCTCCGCTGCATGTGGGATCCTCCCAGACCAGGGCTCGAACCCGTGTCCCCTGCATTGGCAGGCAGACTCTCAACCACTGCGCCACCAGGGAAGCCCAACACTGTTTTTTTTGATCGTCACAAAAGCCTTAAGTATCCACCAGCCCAGAAGACCACTTTCTTCCTCTTTTTAAACAGATGCAAAAACAAATCTGAAAAGTTGAGAGAGTTGCCCCAAATTGCTATTCCCATTATCTATTCCCCCATAGCAAGCCACTTCAAAATGCAGTGGCTTAAAACAAGGGTTTATTATTATTTCTCATGGCTCTGTGTATTGGCTGAGGTCGCAGTCACACGTCAGGTGGGGCTGTGGCCACCTGAAGGCCCGCTGGGCTGGCCGTCAAGAGGGCGCACTCCTGTAGCTGTGTCCTGGGAGCTTGCCTGGGCCCTGACCAGAGCGCTGACGTGCCTCTCCAGCAGCTTGGAGGCTGGGTTCTTAGACGGAGACTCCAAGAGTGAGCCTGCCTGAAGCTCCTAGTCTTCTAGACCTGGCCTCAAAGGTTCCAGAGCATCTTTCCACTACATTCTACTGGCCAACCAGTCACTAAGACCAGCCCAGATTTCAGGAGAGGGGACTTAGCCCTTCTTCTTGCTGGGGTGGGACAAAGTCACACCGCAGACCCAGTGGAATGAGAGACACTGTTGGGGCCATTTTCAAAAAACAGACTCTGCCACGGTCATCCAGCTGAAGATTTCCAGGAACAAGATGACGTGGGTGTCTTTTTCCTGCAACCCACGCCCTCAGTAAGATTCACAGGTACGAATTTTATCCCAGTGTGTGAGACGATGTGGGCCTAGTAATGCTTTCCTTAAAAATAAGGATGATTTGAGGACAGGTCCATTTTTCAATGTAGGACTGGTATTTTTAAAGGTCTAAAGCCAACTGGAGTTTTCCGACTCCTTCCAATATGCCTGTTACTTAACAAGGGCTCAGGTGGGACTCTTCACAGCTCATCTGTTTTCTTAGAGCAGTAGCTATATGTCTGGAGTGCTGATTGGTTATTGGTAATAAAGCAATTTCCCTAGGCATAAAAATAAAATTTAGTGACTGCTTTCCATATTTAAGTCGTGAAATGCTCAAAACAGCTTCCTGCCCCCAGGAAATCTAAAACAAAGCACTGAGTGATTTGAGAGCCTCCTTCATTTCCCTGGAGCCCACATGAGTCATTTTCTTCCCTTCTATATCTTCTCCTTTCCTCAGACTAATTTCCCTTGGGAGGCGGGAGTATCTGAGGAGCCCAGTTCATTGGCGATTCCAGGGCTGGGGTGACTAGTGTCCACACAACGTCAGAGGTCATTGCAGGCCCTCAGGTATTCTGTGCCTTGGAGACTGGGCATCTTTTTCTTTAAAGAGATGTATTTTTTTGGTTTTGTTCCTCCCAGGTCTGAACATGATTAAAGAGCACAGAGAACTCTATTCAATGCCCTGTGATAAGCCATAATGGAAAAGAATATTAAAAAAAAAGAATGTATATATATATACACACACACACACATATATATATAACTGAATCACTTTGCTGTACAGCAGAAATGAACACAACATTGTAAATCAACTGTACTTCAATAAAGAAAATTGATCAAAAAAAAAAAAAGAGCATATTTAGTGAGCAAAACCAGAATCTTTACAGCTTATGCCAGTGACAAATATCACTAGTTATTTGTCATATTCGTTAGGACTTTAAATTAGGTTCAGCATTCATTTCCTTCATGACTGGTTGTGTTGATTACTGGACACTCGTTTTGCTAATAACTTTCATTAACTGTCCGTGCTGCTGTGGCTTAAATTCAAACCATGATCTACAGTTTGTTGGGGACTTCCTTTTCCCTTTGCCAGGGCTGCTTTAAAGGTCCCCTCGGCTCCCCTCCAAGGGCAGCCTCCTTTCTCCCGCAGATCGGCTCTGTCCCCCTGCTGCTCATGGACACACAGGCCAGAGATTTAGGACTGAGCAGGAAGGGTTGGGAAGCCGTTGGCCCTGACTGCCGGGAGATGGATGAAGAGGTTGAACTGAGACAGTTTCCTCTCTTGGTGAGGGAGGGGGTCACTGTGGGGAGGACGAGAGGCTGAGACTGCAGCAGGGGTGGTGGGGAGCCAGAGAGATCATAGAGGGAGGTCAGGACTCTGCTGGGAACCACTGACACCACAGCAGACGGGGACGCCCTGGGGTCCCAGTGATGCAGCTCTGCCTCCAAAGCCCTGTCCTAACAACCTGGGGTCCAGCCCAGGCTGTGGTCTAGAGGTGCCTTTCAGTGGCTCTTCCCTCTTTCTTTCATCCCCAAACCCTGCAACCACGTTTCCATGTCTGCTTGTTTGATCGCCAGCCTCCTCTCTCCCTGGCTTTGGCTCACTATTTTTTTTGTCTCTTCTCCCTCTTGTACCTCCTCCACTTCGGATCTCTCAAAAACCTGTTGCCAGAGAGCGATCTTCCTGCTGACATTTTTGTGGATGCAGCTGTGTCTATTGACTCTTTTGAAAAAGCAAGCATGTTTACAGCTTAAATATAGCCCAGGGTCTGGACACATAACAATTTCTCTAGAAGCTGAGTGCGAATGGCTGAATTAATTAGTTCCTATGAGCCGCTGAGCCCCGTGGTGGGTAAGGTTACTGAGATTCCATTGCTTCAGGGGTTTGGCTTCACAATTTGTGACTTGTGTTTTGCTGCAGGCTTTGCCAACCCGGAATACAAATGAGGTCACATTGACATTTATGCCCAGACTAGAATGGCTCCAACTAGCACTTCTGAAATGGATCCAAACTTTTCTGAATATTTCCCTGCTCAAATATTCCCAAATAAGCCTACAGTTGCTTGTACAAGTCCACGAATCAGTTCATCTGAGCAGTCCCATAGCTGCCCGCTCCCCTCACGGTGGAGAAGACCATCCCCTTTGTATCCAGAGAGCGATGCTGCCTCCAAAGGAGAATACGGAATTGGGGTGTCCCACAAAAAGACTGCCTGGGCCCCAAGTGTAGCAACGCCTTCCAGCTCACAGGTGGGCGAGCCTCTTCCACCAGCTCCATGGTACCCAGTGGATGCTGTATCAAGGTGGCAGCCCTTATCAACCAGCCAGAGCGCTCAGAGCCAGCTTCCGCTCCAGCAGCCAAAATCTTCAACGCTCACAGTTCCAACTCCTCCCCGTTTTGGTGGCGGATTATCTCCCAGGAACCCTGGGGTCCTTTCCTTCAATCCATCCCATTAAGGCCAATCCAGCCTCTCAGGCATTCTTCAGCATTTTTGAGCCTGAATTAGAGGTGAGTGGGGTCTCAGGCCCCCTTTTCCATGGGAGCAATTCCACCCTTATGAGGATAATCAGAGCAATCCTGCAGCTCCTGAGCCCCAAGTTCATATATATTAGCGGGACACAGGATGCCTGACTCTATATAGTAGTAAGGCAACCACACTGAGTCCATCAAATGCTTGGTTACTTGAGAGGACAGCTGATGAGATAGCATTTTCAGACCTGTTTCTCTCCCACCCACAGAGGGCGTAAGCGTTCTAACCCCAAAGGTCGTGGACACTTGGCGACATTGACATAGGGCAGTCACATGGTGTACCCACCAGGTCTGACCCCCAGAGTGGCTTGTGTTTCAACACACCCCTTTTTATACAACAAAATTATTTTTCATAAAGTTACGAAATGGGACAAACAATAATAATGGCCAGAAAAGAAACCTAACCAGTGACAATTTTCTCTTATTGAATTTCATAGATAAAATTGTACCAGTAAAAAATAAAAACAGGGATTTCTCTGGTGGTCCAGTGGTTAAGAATCCGCCTTCCAGTGCAGGGGACATGGGTTCGATCCCTGGTAGGGGAGCTAAGATCCCACATGCCGTGGGGCAACTAAGCCCATGCACCGCAACTACTGAGACCACGTGCTCTGGAGCCCATGCGCCACAACTAGAGAGAAGCCCACGCGCTGCAACGAAAGATCCCGCGTGCCGCAGCTAAGACCCAGTGCAGCCAAATAAATAAATATTAAAAATAAATAAAAACAAAAGAAATGTATGGTACAGAAAAGGAAATAAGCATGGCTTTTTTCAACAGTTTTTAAATGTATGTGACAGTTTAAACTTTTGATTCTGTAAAAAAAAATTAATAAACAGAAACCTCAATTCAATAGATCTAGGAGACCAGTAGGGGGCGCTCACATGCCCTGTGATGACAGCAGAGCCCAACAGGAAGAAGACATCCTCCTCTTCTTCCTTGGCAAGGGCTCAGCCAATGAAAAGCCAGGACTCTTTGCTTACAACACCCTTCCCCACTTCCTTTTTCCCTCTATAAAAGTGGTCTCCTTCCCTTGCCATATGGGGACTTGCACGTGGCTCGCAATCCTCAAACCCAAATTGCAATTCTCTGCAGATCCCAAGTAAACCCATCCTCGCTGGAGAAATACCTGGCAGTCTATTTGTTTCAGGTCAACAATCCTTTGGTTACAGTCTCGTATAACATTTTATGTAAATCATTGTCGAATAACCAATATGTGGACTTTTAATAAAACTGAAACATCTACAAAGCAACAATGGAGGCAACTACTAAATCACAACGTTTTGGTAAAGTTTATTTTCTTGATGTACTCTAGTTTTGAAACAATTAACAGTGGCAAAAGGATACATTTCATTTTCAGATTCCAGTAAATAGTCAATGGTTTGAACTAAAATAAGCAAGAGAGAAGTGAAGGAACTGGAGCCTGGCTCTTCATCTCTGTCTTTCTCTGCTGCCATGATTTGTTTCAAACTTCCTGGTAAAGACAGAATGTGCAGCCCAGAGTCGGAGACCCAAATGGCACCCAAGGTGAGCTTGTGAAATTCCGTCGGCATAACCAGGAGTCCTCTGAATTAACTCCGGATTAATTAACTCTTCCTAGAATACAGCATCTATTAAGGTATGAGTCACCATAAATGCGCTCAGTTGAAGCTTACCCAGATGTTACTGAAACAGTGACTGCTGCATTTGTCCACAACTTAGACCGAAAAAAGATTCGCAGAGGAGTATTTTTATCACTGACACTGCTCAGAACTGCTGGCAAGTGGTGATGATAAAAACAAGACTGACTTTTAGTTTTATTTTTCTTTTCAACCTGCTTCAGATGCCCTGTCTTACTGCCTGCTCTCAACCCACCCACTGCCTGGGGAATGTGCCGCCCACTCGGTAGAAATAAACAAATCAACAAACAGAAGCCCTACCTGCAGGATGAGATCCGGTACCAGAGAAGGAATGCTGGCAAGGAGGCCTGCTTTTTCCAAAAACCAGTCTGGAAAACTCTTCCTGAAGCTTCCAGGCAAGTGCACCTCTCTCCCCGGAGACCCCAGGCCAGGCGTCCACACCTACCAAAAGCCCAGCTTTGTTCAAGCCTCCCCAAAGTCCTTCTAACTCCCCGAAAATCCAAATAAAAAATTACCCTAATAACTAGTAATTATTTGCATATCGAATTTCTTTGGGACTAAATCTAAATGTACACTGGAATAAATTGTTCTCATTTGGGAGACAGGGAAATAGAACATTTTTTTAAGTGAATCAAAGTTATTCTTCTTCAAAAATGGCACTAGAGCCCCGTGATAGACAGATTAAAGCTCCCCAAAGATGACTCGACGGAATCCCCAGAACCTGCGAATGTGTGGAGGGCCAGCAGGCAGAGCCGGGAGCAAAGACCCGTCTGCAGTGGGCAGGGTCAGAGCGGCCTGGCCAGACCACAGACACAGCTGGACGCCCAGGGCCCCAGTCACGGATGGGTGGGTCTCCATGGGCCCTGGGTCCTTCTGACCGCCCAGCACAGCAAGCGAGCTGGACCGAAGGCCTCGCATTTAAGCCACCATGCCTTCACTAAGGCTGTGACCAGTTTCAGGAGTCTGGAATATTCTTGTTGGCTTGGAGTCTGGATAAGGCACCAGTAATGGACCCGAGAGGAAACTCGATCTACCTTAAGTTTGAGTTCAGGATACATTCAGAGACTCTTTACTTTTCGGGTGTAATATTTTGTAATGATACACGGGCTTGTGTCAGTTTCCTATTGCTATCCTAACACGTGATCATAAATTTAGTGGCTTAAAACAACTCAGATGTGTCATCTTACAGTTCAAGTGGCCAGAAGTCTGACGTGGACTTTATTGAGCTAAAATCAAGATGTCAGCAGAGCTGCGTTCCTTCTGGAAGCTCCAGGGGGAATCCGTTCCTTGCCTTTTCCAGCTTCTAGAGGCCATCTGCTTTCCTTATTTCACAGCCCTCCCTCTACCTTCAAAGTCCTCTGTCGTCACATCTCTGACACTGACTCCTGCCTTCCTCTTATAAAAACTCTGTCATTAAAAAAACAAAACAAAACAAAAAAAACCTCTGTCATTGCATTGGACCCACCAGATAATCTAGAAAAAAATCTCCCTCTCTCAAGATCCTTAAGATCAGAAATTTGGTGTGAGAAATTAAGATGTGGATATTTTTTGGGAGAAGGAGAAAAGTTGCCATTCTGCCAGTTACAGGGCCCTCTTGCCCTTTTTTTGAAAAACAATTGAAAAAATCATCTCCGGTTTGATCATTTCTCTGCCTCCTAAATTAAAACAATTTGTTCCAGTTTATGTTTCGCTTAAGTCCCAAAGAAATTCAATACGCAAGTAATAATGACTAGTTATTAAGCTAAACTGAACTGGCTATACTTATTCATTGAAACTAAAGGGCAGTGATGAATTCGTTTGTTATTTTGATTTAGGCTATGTATAGGTCTTTTAAAAAGACTTGAGGCAGTTTACAAACTTAGAATGAATAAAATCAAAACCAAAATAATACTCAATATGAGAGACAAGCAGATTTCACCACTTACCTTCAGAGAGTGATGATGGACACAGCTTGCAGGTGGTCGGGCAGGTTGTCTGTTGCAGTCTGGGTTAGAGGCCGAGCCCGTGTTTCCTGGTCTTGTGGTCTGACAAATGAAAGTATACACGTGAGCTAGGAAAGGAAACCTACGCCCAGGCCTGGATTCTAGGAGGTGTCTCTATGAGGGGAAACATTGACTGAAACCGCCCGCCCTGGCCAGGCAAGACAGTAGCCACTTGCATGAGTTATCTTACAACAGGAGGTTCTGGTAAGGAACTAACTAACAAGCTACCACCAACCGGAAGAATTCGGGAAAGGTCAAAAGTAGAGAGAGAGAGAAGACGCCAGTCTACATGTCCTACCAACGTCCCGGAATCCTTCTAGCTGGAATCCGTCTTGGCTGAGCAATGCGTGTGCCACCAGGAGAGACCCTGAGTTGGAATGGTTGGCCAGAGACAACTCGGACAGTAACCCCATCACCATCAAACCTGAGACTGTGAGCCACGTAGCAGAGGAGTTCTCCTGGGTTCCCTTACCCTCCTGCTCTCTGCCAGGGCACCCCTTCCCAGTAAAGTCTCTTGCTTTGTCAGCACATGTGTCTCCTCGAATAATTCATTTCTGAGTGTTAGACAAGAGCCCACTCTCGGGCCCTGGCAGGGGTCCCCCTTCCTGCAACATCTCTGTACATCCAGGTACCAAGACCCAGGATCCCTCTGGGGCGTCTTCCACACCTGGGTCTGCCTCCTCAAAACCTCCCTCCGGATCGTCCTGCCGTGCCTGGTCCCATCTTCCTCCTGGCCGTCCCCATCGCAGCCCCCTCTCCTCTCCTGAAGACCACCCCCCGCAAGCTGCCCCAGCTGTCTCTTCAGCGCTCGGCCTCCCTCCGCTGCCTGGGGCCATGTCCAGCGTGATGGACGCACCCCCCCAGAGGCTTCTCACCTCCTCGCCTGGACTCACCCTCCCGGGGTCCAGCACCTCCCCCTGCTCTCTCTAGTGGACGTGCTCTGTTCTTCCGGAGCCCGCCAAGGGGACTGGAGGCGGGGAGGTGGGAGATGGGCGCCCTTCTGGCTATACGCAGATTCCAGACCCTTGCCCGTGAGCCCGCCCAGCCCCAGGGCTCACCGCCGCTCTACCGCAGGGACCCAGCTCTGCGGCCTCCCTGGCCTTGGCCGGCTCACTTCGCAGGCTGGTGCGCTCTGTCAACCCCGTTTCTCACGCTGACGCTTCGACCACTAAGTGAGCTGCAGGGATTCCCGCCCGCACAGCGATCCGTGGCCTCTGAGCCCTGGGAGCACTCGGGGCCCCTCGCGGTCACACACTCGCGCCCGGCCCTCTCCCCCCGCTGCCGTGCCGTTCCACACCTTCACAGCTCTCCCCAGATGCCACCCCCCAGCCCCCGCTGTGCCTACTTCCCATTTCTCTCTGAAGTCCCTGCATCCAGAGTCACGGAGAAAACCAGACGGTGAACTTCACCTCCTGCCCCCCTGGAGGACTGAGCTCTTTTGCACACATCATGTTGAAACCGAGCAGGACCTTGGGGGGCCCTCCCAAGTACAAAAGCCTTTCCATGTCCCGCGTTTCTTGCTTGTGGGGAACAAGTTTCAGCCTCCTAGACCTTCCTGAGTTCCAAAGGGCAGATTCAAATAGTTACTAATGAGAGGAGTGAGGGGACGCAGAGACAAAGGGAAGGCCGGCCAGAAACAATAGTGCAGCGATGGGGCAGTGTCTGGGTTCCTCCTGAAGGGACATATGGAACAATCTAGTACAGACCTCTGAGTTCTTCTATGGGAACCAAGGCCCCCGCCCAGGTGGAGGGTGCCCGCCAAACGGAGGGGTCGTGCCGGGGCCCCACTGGCCGCGGCTCAGAGAGAGTGGGAAATAAAAGGAGACACGTAGGGGGGACGCCCACTCATCATACAGGGAAGTCCTTCTCATTCGTATCAAAGCGGGGCCTCACGGGGAGCCCTTGGAGGGCACACACACAGAGGCGCGTCTCAAAGGCCTTTAGCATCTGCCGGGAGGCTCAGCCTTCTCACCCTGAGCGGTTAGGACTCGCCCGGGCACGGCTCGGAGTTGGCGTGTGTGTGTGGGGTGGGTGCCTGGAGGTGTGAGCCCGGGCAGTGCCTGCTGCATCCAACCTACAGTGGGCACTGAGAGCTCACCATGCCTGCAAATCACTCTCAACAGCAAAACGCAGAGAAGGTTAACTCACGCGCGGATCTGGAAGAACTGGGGCAAGGGCCTAGGTCACCTCTCATGGTTAATTTTTTTCATTTAGTTCATTTTTTTTCATTTAACATTTCACTGTTATATTATCAAAGTCTCTCACGCCCCCAGTTTGAAAGGTGCACCTGCCCTACGAGGCTCATTACACACAACGGAGGCCCTCTCCCCTGTTCCCCCCCCCCAATTTCCTGTTTCCCAGGGACGGCCACCTTCTCCAGTGTCACCTGATTCCTTCAGTAGCTGCCTCCACATCTGAGATCACCGTGGGCTCGGGATCTACCGCCCGGCGGTTAATAGGGACCCTCCTCCATGGTGGTTGAGGACTTGGGTCCATTCCACACCTTTGACTCCGCAGCACACACGTGCCATGTCCTGCTCTCCGCCTTTGCAATTAGGTGATACGGTAACTTCAGTGAGATCCGGTGGCTGGCGTGTACATCAATATCAATTTGTAAATGCAGTTCCCAGCTGTGATGGCGAGTTTTTTTTTTTTGTTGTTCTTCTTTCTCTAGTTTCTTTAGGTGTAAGGTTAGATTGTTTACTTGAGATTTTTCTTGTTTCTTTAGGTAGGCTTGTATAGCTATAAACTTCCCTCTTAGAACCGCTTTTGCTGCATCCCATAGGTTTTGGTTCGTCGTGTTTTCATTGTCATTTGTTTCTAGGTATTTTTTGATTTCCTCTTTGATTTCCTCAGTGATCTCTTGGTTATTTAGTAACGTATTGTTTAGCCTCCATGTGTTTGTCTTTTTTACGTTTTTTTCCCTGTAATTCATTTCTAATCTCATAGCGTTGTGGTCAGAAAAGATGCTTGATATGATTTCAATTTTCTTAAATTTACTGAGGCTTGATTTGTGACCCAAGATGTGATCTATCCTGGAGAATGTTCCGTGCGCACTTGAGAAGAACGTGTAATCTGCCGTTTTTGGATGGAATGTCCTATATATATCAATTAAATCTATCTGGTCTATTGTGTCATTTAAAGCTTCTGTTTCCTTATTTATTTTCATTTTGGATGATCTGTCCATTGGTGTAAGTGAGGTGTTAAAGTCCCCCACTATTATTGTGTTACTGTCGATTTCCTCTTTTATAGCTGTTAGCAGTTGCCTTATGTATTGAGGTGCTCCTATGTTGGGTGCATATATATTTATAATTGTTATATCTTCTTCTTGGATTGATCCCTGGATCATTATGTAGTGTCCTTCCTTGTCTCTTGTAATATTCTTTATTTTAAAGTCTATTTTATCTGATATGAGTATAGCTACTCCAGCTTTCTTTTGATTTCCATTTGCATGGAATATCTTTTTCCATCCCCTCACTTTCAGTCTGTATGTGTCCCTAGGTCTGAAGTGGGTCTCTTGTAGACAGCATATATATGGGTCTTGTTTTTGTATCCATTCAGCCAGTCTATGTCTTTTGGTTGGGGCATTTAATCCATTCACGTTTAAGGTAATTATCGATATGTATGTTCCTATGACCATTTTCTTAATTGTTTTGGGTTTGTTTTTGTAGGTCCTTTTCTTCTCTTGTGTTTCCCACTTAGAGAAGTTCCTTTAGCATTTGTTGTAGAGCTGGTTTGGTGGTGCTGAATTCTCTTAGCTTTTGCTTGTCTGTAAAGCTTTTGATTTCTCCATCGAATCTGAATGAGATCCTTGCCGGGCAGAGTAATCTTGGTTGTAGGTTCTTCCCTTTCATCACTTTAAGTATATCATGCCACTCCCTTCTGGCTTGCAGAGTTTCTGCTGAGAAATCAGCTGTTAACCTTACGGGAGTTCCCTTGTATGTTATTTGTCATTTTTCCCTTGCTGCTTTCAATAATTTTTCTTTGTCTTTAATTTTTGCCACTTTGATTACTATGTGTCTCGGCGTGTTTCTCCTTGGGTTTATTCTGTATGGGACTCTCTGCGCTTCCTGGACTTGGGTGGCTATTTCCTTTCCCATGTTAGGGAAGTTTTCGACTATAATCTCTTCAAATATTTTCTCTGGTCCTTTCTCTCTCTCTTCTCCTTCTGGGACCCCTATAATGCGAATGTTGTTGCGTTTAATGTTGTCCCAGAGGTCTCTTAGGCTGTCTTCATTTCTTTTCATTCTTTTTTCTTTAGTCTGTTCTGCAGCAGTGAATTCCACCATTCTGTCTTCCAGGTCACTTATCCGTTCTTCTGCCTCAGTTATTCTGCTATTGATTCCTTCTAGTGTAGTTTTCATTTCAGTTATTGTATTGGTCATCTCTGTTTGTTTGTTCTTTAATTCTTCTAGGTCTTTGTTAATCATTTCTTGCATCTTCTCAATCTTTGCCTCCATTCTTATTCCGAGGTCCTGGATCATCTTCACTATCATTATTCTGAATTCTTTTTCTGGAAGGTTGCCTATCTCCACTTCATTTAGTTGTTTTTCTGGGGTTTTTTCTTGTTCCTTCATCTGGTAGATAGCCCTCTGCCTTTTCATCTTCTCTGTCTTTCTGTAACTGTGGTTTTTGGTCCACAGGCTGCAGGAATGTAGTTTTTCTTGCTTCTGTTGTCTGCCCTCTGGTGGTTGAGGCTATCTAAGAGGCTTGATGGGAGGCTCTGGTGGTGGGTAGAGCTGACTGTTGCTGTGGCGGTCAGAGCTCAGTAAAAACTGTGATGGCGAGTTTTGTGTCAACTTGGCCAGGTGGTAGTACCCAGTTATCTAATCAAACACTAACGTAGGTGTTGCAGTGAAGGTATTTTGTATTTTGTAACACAGGTGTCGCTACAGAGGTAAACACCATCTACAATCAGTTGTCTTTAAGTAAAGGAGATTATGTTCAATGATGTGGGTGGGTCTGGTCTAATCAGGTGAAAGGCCTTAGGACTATCCGCCTTCTGAGAACTGTACGGGGTTATTTTGGCCCAGGGTGTTCTGAAATTTTGTGACCATCTACCATGGAGGGAGTTTTCTGTTTCCATCATGCTGGGTGCTGGCCCCTCCTCCCACTTAGAAACTCAGATCCTTCCTTTCTGGACCCCGATGATGCCTCCTGTGGTCCTTCTGGTCTCTCCGCTGGGCTCCCAGTATTTGGATGTTGCACCTTTGGGGTCAGTTTTCTAATCTTATCTTATTTCCTCTTGACTTCCATCTCTTTTCTTTCTGCTTTGCTTTCTGGGAATTTTTTTCAACTTTAGCTTCAAATTTTTTATGCAGCATTAAATTTCTACTATCTTTTTTTTTTAATTCTAAGAACTCTATTGTTCTCTTACATTACTTTTCTAAAATTATTTTTGAAACGTCGTCTTTTTGTTTCATGGAAAAAATAGCTCTTTAATGGTCTTGAAAATTTTGATAGCTTTGTTTTTTTAAACTTTCTGCCTCTCTGCATATTCTAAAAAGCTGGCTGGATCTTCTGCGTAGGTGGGCAGAGCTTGGGAAACGTGGGTGTGGAGGGTGTGTCTTTGTGAGCTGTTCAATTTGGGGAACTGCTTTCTTTGTTGGTTCAGATTCTCAGACTCCAACGATTTTGTTCCTGGAGGCTGAAAGCCCGAGGTTCTGGAAGCCTCGTGGGAGAAGTGGGGTGGGTGTCCGCTGAGTCTCCTGGTGCCTTCAGACAGTGCCCCTAACCCCGGAGATGCTGCTTCTCCCAGCATCTGTTCTGCCCTCCAGAGACCAACCTACAGCCAGGAGAGAGGAGGGGTCACCCAGCTGTGGAGACAAGGGAAGGAGATGGGGGCATCTTTCTACCCACCCCCTCACCCTTCCCAGAGCCCCGGTTGCCATGGTCCTGAGCGCCCCAGCTCTGCGTTCCAGCCCAGCGCTGCTTGCTTTTCTCGGCTGCTGATTTAGGATCACCATTCTTTTTGGCTAGTTCAGTTTGTTTTCAAGTCTATCTTTTTTTGCTGTTGTCTTCTGTTCTATTTGCCCTTGGAGGCTGATGATTAAAGAACAAATGAAACAAAAGACAAAAATAAAAAAGCTTCCTATCATTTCAGTGAGGTTTCAGTGGGGAACAGGGGGAAGGGGTGAACGCATATGTTCAATTCTTCCACTCTTACTGGACACCTCCCTCCCTCACTTTCTATACCCTTAGAAGCCCCTGTGACCCAAAACTCCTACCCGGAGTGTGGCTTCTGTGAAGACACTTCCTGGCAGGAGAGGACTTCAGGTTGGAAAGTAACTGTGGGTGTGAGGAGAGCCCATTCCACTGCGGTGCTGCTGGTGGGGGCTGGGGCTAGCATCCTGCTCGTGCCCGGTAACTATCCTGCCGAACCCAGTGAGGCGCGACTCAGAGCAAGGCTCCTGGGAGTGCTTGGTTTCTCGTAATCCGCACAGCTGATATCCAACACCTTTAGTGCACCCTCAGTTAAGAACGTGCCTTCCAGGAGTCTGGTGCATTCAACCCCATCCCCCAAAGTGAGGTCCTTCCTGTTAATGAAAACCGGTCCTCTCTGACTTCAGGATGTTGGGCGCTGTGAGCATTCCAAGCAGAACAGGTTAATCCCTGCCCTGGAGAAGCAGGGTTGGTCTGGGCACTGGCTCATGGACCGGTCTCTGCCTTGTGGTCCAGCCAGGGGTGGCAGTTTCCCAGAGGGCACTTTCTGTGGCCCCGGCGTTGGGTCTACCCTGAGCGTCAAGCGTTCCAATTCAAAGAGTGCCAAGGCAGCTGGTGAAGCCATCGTGCCTGGTGTCTGCCTGACTTCATTGTCACATTCATGTGGCACACTATGATTTCCAGTGTGTTAAGTTGTGTTCTTGAAAATCATTCGTATTCTTTCACATCATGGGCTGGAGAGAGCCAGGAGCCTGTAAATTCACCAGCTGGCTTGAAGTAGCCTCTGGTGTTTTCTGCCATCTAAGTAGATAAATAAGCAAGAAACCTGTAGGGAATAAATTTCATAATTTTCATTTAAAAAGCTACATGGAGTTTTTAAAAACCAGCTTTCTGGGCATATCATTTATGTAAAATAAAACACCAATTTTAAGTGCACAGTTCAGTGAGTTTTGTGACAACTGTGTAGGGTCATGGTACCACAGCTACAGTCATGACATAGAATGTTTCCATCCCTGGAAAAACCCCTGGTGCCTCCTGGCAGCCCCCCTCACCCCATGTCTCCCAGCCTCCACCTCCAGGCAGCCGCTGACCTGCTTTATGTTACTGAAGTTTTGCCTCTTCTAGCTACATGGAATCATACAATTATTCAGTCTGGCTTCTTTCGCTTAGTGTAATGTTGTTGTGTATCAGAAATGTGTTCCTTTTTACCTCTGGGTGGTATCCACTCTGTGGCCAGACCACAATTGATTTTCCACTCATCACTTGATAGATATTGAGTTTTTAGCTATTACGAATAAAGCTGCTACAAACATTTGAATAAAATTCTCTGTGTGTTCATATGTTTTCATTTCTCTGGGATAAATACTTTTGAGTAGAATTGCTGGGTCATATGTTAAGGGTCCGTTAAACTTTATAAGGAGCTGCAGGACTTTAAAACTGACACATGTGGCCATTCACATTTAAACTAATTAAAATTAAAGAAAATTTTCAGGTCAGGTCCTCAGTTGCAGTAGCCACTTTACAAGTGCTCAATAGCCACACGTGACTAGTGACTAACATATGGGACAGCCCAGGCATGGAATATTTCCATTATCCCAGAAAATTCTACCAGACAGCATGGGTATAGAATTCAAAACCTGGAGTTTCTGATTCGAAACTTCTTCATTGATTTGGACGAAAGGTGTTTTTTAAAGCCACGGGTAGGTCTTCTCACTGTTGTTGACGGAAACATTAACATCCTTGCCAAGTCTAGTTAAAAGAGGAACCATCCCATCTTGTATTCACTTTGCAGAACTAAGGTTTGAAGCTGCCCAAGGACCAGATTGCCCGACAGCCTGGAGAAGCTATTGTCGGAGCAGCCGGCCGTCCATGTGGGGAAGCCACCCACGGGGACCCACTGCCCTCCCAGCCTTGGCAAATTCCTGTAAACAGCTGCAAGACCCCGGGACCCCGTTGGAATTGAGGGGGAACTCCGCTCATAGCTGGGGAAATGCCAGGGGCTCCATGACAGGTGACGTATAATAAGCAGGTTGGAATCACTATCTCAGAAATAAGCTTGTACGTTGCTTTTCAGATGGTCTCTTCATTCATTGCCTTTTGAAAAAAGAGCGTGAAGTCCAGCTGATACTGTGTGGGTTGCGGTCAGACTTGGCCCTCTAAGTTTCAAGTTCCAGCATCCGTAAAGACCCCTGGATTTGACAAATTGAAATTTTTTCTGACCATGGCCCAAATGGGTTTGTTTCACCTTGGCTTTTCCACATGAGGTTCTGCTTTCCCGGCAGCTGGGGCTAATGGTGAGGCATCTGGACCTGGGACAATCGGGGACATGGCTCAGTTCCCCGTGCGTGGTCTTTCTCAGGGAAGGGAAGTCGCATCACTTAAGAAGGGGCTTTTGTTACCTCTGGGGCAATGTTGCATTTTGTGAAAGAAAGTATTTTAACTGCAGATTTGGACAAAGCTGGCAAAACAATAGTCCCTCTTGTGGTTTTAGCCATTAATCTTCTTTTATGTAGGGGGGAGAATCAGATGCCTCAATGACGTCATCGTTTGGCTCAGAAAAGGACCAATGGAACCGAAGGGCACCATTGTTTCCCTGACACAGTGGCTGAAGAGGAAGATGCACTTGCTTTTTCTTTTCCAGGAGAAAGAGGGCACGTCTGCAGCGGACCGCCCCTAAACATGGCCAGACTCTTAACACTGGGAGAATTTGCTGGAATGGCTTTGTGGAAGTGATTCAACACTTCCAAAGAGGCTCCTCCACCTATCATCTGCTTTCTTTTCATTCTTAAATAAAAAGAGCTCTTTTTTTTTATGTTAAGTCGGTGGAATGGGTCTTCCCCTCCCCCTTCACTCCACTGTTCCTTTCTCTCCTCACCTTTGGTGGAAAAAGTCATTTAGGGCAATAAAGCAATGAAGTTATCTTATGAGAGGTGAAAGGTGATTGGTGCAACTGAGGGGAAATGTGTGTGTGTCCGGATGGTCTGCAGGAAGAATCAGAATGGCAGGACAAGCCCGTCCTTGGCGAGGACCCTGAGGGCTCATTCTGGGAAACCAGAGTCCCCATGGCCTTGTGAGAGGCTCCCCGGGGAGAGGGCTGGAGGAAGAAGACAGATGGGATAGAAAACGGGAGCAGCACTAGACGGGACCGAAAGGGGATCTCGGACACCCATCACGATTTAACTCTATTACACCAAAAGCTACCTGAATGGCAAAATGCAATTCGCAAAAGGCCCAATGGTGTGAGGATTTATGCTCTGTTCTATACCCTTTTGCAGAGAGTGTGGGCCACACCAGCAGGGTTACCTAATTGACTTTCATGGATTGAATGCAAAAATGGCCCCAATTTTCCACTCTTTCCCGTAATCATGGGATTTTGCACTCTTTCCATCAAGAGCTGGAGTATATTTTCTGCTTCCCTTGAATGCAGATTGGCCTCTGACTTGCTTTAGCCGATGAATGTGGTGGAAGCATCTGAACGTAGGCTTCAAGATGTTTGGTGCTCTTCTGCTCTCTCACTTGGACCCCTGCCTCCACCATGAGAACAAGCCCAGGCTAACCAGCTGGAGGATGGCCCACCATATGGAACAGAGCCGCGTTTTCTTAGCTGAGACCATCCTAGACCACCTAGCCTCCAGCCAGCTCGCAGATGTACGCACAAGCCCAGCTGAGCCTGAGCAGGCAAACCATGGGTTTGTAAGCAGTAATGCATGACTGCTTTTTTAAGCCACTAAGTTTGGGGGTAGTTTGTGGCAAAGCAATGATGTAACTGGTAATTCTTTAGAAACTGAAGGTCATTGAGGGCAAAGAGATTACAGATGGCCTAAAATCATAATAAAACCCAAACGATAACCAGCATTGAGTTGTGCATGAGCTGTGGTTATGATGAAGCAGAGTCCCACAGGGTGTTCATCTCTCATCTGCCAAGGGCCTCAAGGCATCCCTATCAAGCTTCCATTAGAGCACCTTCTCTAGACCCGTTGGCTCAATCAACTCCCAACTCAAAAGCCAGCACAGCATTCACTCGCAAGCCTGTGGAAGCGAGCCTGTCTTCCGGTTCCTGATGCCATGTGGCTAGTCATCTGTAAATCAGATAATCTTCACTGGATGAGTTTCAGTTTACTGTAAGAATAGTACATATTTATCGAAGCAGACACAAACTACGAAATCCCACCACTTAGAGAAAAGAGCTGTAAACGTTTTGGTAGCCATCCTTTAAACATAGTCTTGCACAAACACACGCATACAACTTTCATAAATGGGTTGCTACAATTCAAATTTATGCTTATTGCTTTTCTGAAAATGCTCATTGTAGACAATTCAAACAACAAAGAGTATCTAAAGTCAAATAGGAAAGTACTCCTTTGGCCTCTAACTGCAGAGCTGGTGAATTTCTTCCAGAACATTGTTCTCTTCGTAACTGTGCTTTATGTGCTGAATTCTAAAACACGAATTTGTTTTTCAGCTACATCCATTTCATAATCCAATTCTTCCACTGAGGTTCTTGTTTCCATGTTATTACCTTTTGTTGTTTTATTATTTTTAATTCTTAGGAACTGTCTTTTACGTCTAATTGATCATTTTCATAGCAGCCTGTTCTTGTTTAATGAATGTAGGGTTGATTCTCAAAACTCTCTGAGGTTATTCATTAGGCTTTTAAAAGACTTCTTTCTCTTTCTTGTCTTAACCATGTTTCTTGCAAGCCATATGCTACGCTTGCCACTTTCAGGCACTTGATTTTCCTCCAAAGTCTTATAATCCTTGTATGTGGCTTTGTATTTATCGATGAAGCTCTAGATTTATCAGTATCGATAGCTATTGTGAGCATCTTTCATAAAAATGAAGTCAGTTTCGATTTTCTAGTCGTGTATGTTCCCGGAGGGCCGTGCTTGGCTGCATGATTTGGGGGTGGCTTGTCCATGGCTGCGAGGAGGTGAATATTAGCCCGTAGGGGGGTCTTTCTGTAGTTTGTGTGGATGGGGAATTGGCTAGCGGACTGCAGATTCTCTTTGGTGGAGAAAGAACGATAGAAGTTAGCCTGGGAGCAGAGTATGTGAGCGTGTATCAGAATCACTCGGAGGATGTGTTGAAGCACAGCTTGCTGGGCCTCACCTGCTGAGTCTCTGATTCAGAGGATTTGGGGTGGAGCCTGGGAATTTGCATTTCTAACAGGTCCCCAGAGGCTGTTGATGCTGCTGGTACAAGGATGACACTTTAAGAGACAGGGAATGAGGGGATCTCAGTGCTGTGTGAAGACTCTTGGCTTTCTACCCCTCCTTGCTGATGTGGACTGAAGCTGCCGGAGACAGGGCCTCAGCTGATGCCCTGATGAGGACAGTCTTACAGCAGAGGCCTGGGGCTCTTCTGCAACCTGGCCGCCGAGGCCCAGGCCCAGCCTGCCCCCTGACTTTTGGAAGTTTCTGAAAAAGTAGTCCCTTTACTTTTTCTGCACCTCCATGGGTCTGTGAGAGGCTTCAGTTCTGACTAAGCTTTTCTCACTTCCATCCTATCTACTGTATAAGAGTCATAGATTTTAAATAATTTCTCATGTGTTTTCCAGCATTGCTAAGAGCTCCTCCTCCTACTTCTTTTTAACTTTTAGTATGTAATTTCTCAACGTACATGAAAGAAGAGAAAATAATACAGTAAACCCCTTTGTACTCACCACTACATTTTAAATGCTTCTGTTATTTAAATATCTCTTCTGTCATTAAATGAATTTGGGGAGGAAGATGGGTAAACCAAGTGTTCAATCCACCATCTGGATCTGGCACTCCCTATTGAAACCGTAAATAAAATATTATCCAAATTTGTTTGTGAGTTTCCATTCTCAGCTGTCTCACCTTTCTAGTTCTTCTTAGCTATACTGTGTTTTCCAGAACGTTTTGCCCGTGTGACACATTCAACCTCATTTCATGAATTCATCCACAGATAAGCCAAACGTATCATAACAATAGGGAACAGAATGATATTACATAATCTCCATCGTTAAACCCACAAAACTTTAAATCTTAAAGACTGAAGTGAGGCCAATAATGGATAATAATAGCTGCCTCTTGGGAGGATAGGGTTTTGTTCATTTACAGGAGAAGTTTTGTCTTGCGTTTAGTTCACGCCTCCAACCCTTAGATCCTTGCTACGTTTCTGGTATCTGCATATTCTTCCATCTGTTCCGAGATGACAAGCCTGGGCCATATTTGGATAAGCTTCTAGATGCAAGGGGTTTGCAGAGATGGGGATCAACTGTGTTGATTTTCTTGAGTTCATATTCTTCTATTTATCTGAGAAATGTATGTGGAAATGGAGAATAGGGATTTAGGACAAATGTTTTCCTACTTCCTATGGTGTGTTCTTGGGCTTAACCTCCCTAATTCTTGATTTCTTCATCTGCTAAAGAGAACAATAATGTCCACCTCACAGAACTGTCGGGAGGACCGAATATGATAACATACGTGAAATACCGTGGGTTCTGCCTGGCACATAATAGGCGTTCAATAAAAGAAAATACAAGGTAATTCCCTTTCCCTTGGTCTTCCCAGGTGCAGTCAGGTATGATTTTAATTGACATTTCTTTAATTACTAGGGATGTTGAACATTTTCCATGTGATCACTTCCTGGTGTTTGAATTTTCTATTAATTCCTCTACCCTCTCTGTTCATTTAAGTGTACTGTAGTTGTATATATGGGCATATAAATTAACCCATTTGCCTCCACGGTTCTGGAGAGTAACGATTCTGTTGTTTTTCTCTTTATGCTTGTTTATTTAGCTAGCTGGATGGTTAACTTTACTATACTGGATAAATAATATGCAAGGCCGGAATGCTCTTGCTGACCTGTTTTAATTTATAATTGAATTCATAGATAATTTCTAAGTTAGAAAATTGCAGTCTGGAAGATCTTTAGTCTCTGAACAGGCCCAAACCAGGCAAAACGATAAGGCAGTGGTTTTTCTTTATTTCTCTCCAGTTTCTATTCTCTCCCTGACTGCTTCCAGTCTGATTGCAATTGTTTTGGTTTGAAGCCACTGAGAGCCGACCTATAACAGACTGGGCTTTATTTCCTAGAACCTGGAGCCCTGGTTAAAGAAGCAGCAAGTTAGTTGATCATTGGTTCCTCACTCCCTAGCCTTCTCTCCCCTGGACTGACAGCTGCCCATCCTATCAAGAGGGTCACCTGGGGAGGTCGGCCAAATAGTGGCCCCCGAGATGTCCAAGCTCTAATACCCAGAACCTGTGAAGATGTTACCTTACATGGCAAAGGGGACTTTGCTGATGTGATTAAGATGAAAGGGGAGATGCTCCTGGGTCATCCAGGTGGACCCAAGGTCATCACAGGGCCCTTAGAAATGGAAGAGGGAAGCAGAAGAGTGGGTCAGATGGGTGTGACCCTGGAGTGAGAGGCAGGAGAGATTGAAAGTGTGAGAGGCATTCAACGGCTCTTGCTGGCTTTGGAGATGGACGAAGGGGCCAGGACCCAGGGCGTGCGGTGGCCTCTAGAGACAGAATGGTCCTCAGTTTGCAGCCAGCAAGGAAACTGGATCTCAGCCCCGCAGCTGCAAAGGAACTGAATCTGCCCCAGCCTGGGTGAGCCTGAAGCAGATTCTCCCAGGGCCTCCAGAAAGGCACGCAGCTGCAGACACCTTGATTTGGGGGTTGTTGGACCCAGATGAGCCTGCTGGACTTCTGACCTATGGAAACTGAGATAATAAATAGTGTTACTTAATTTTTTAAATTAATTAATTAATTAATTAATTAATTGTTTGGCTGTGTTGGGTCTTCGTTGCTGCGCGCGGGCTTTCTCTAGTTGTGGCAAGTGGGGGCTACTCTTCGTTGCGGTGCGCGGGCTTCTCATTGCAGTGACTTCTCTTGTTGCAGAGCACCGGATCTAAGTACGTGAGCTTCAGTAGTTGTGGCACATGGGCTCAGTAGTTGTGGCTCGCAGGGTCTAGAGCACAGGCTCAGTAGTTGTGGTGCACGGGCTTAGTTGCTCCACAGCATGTGGAGTCTTCCCAGACCAGGGCTTGAACCCGTGTCCCTTGCATTGGCAGGTGGATTCTTAACCACTGCACCACCAGGAAAGTCCCCAAAATAGCGTTATTTTAAGCCTCTGAGTTTCTGGTGACTTGTTATGGCAGCAGCAGGAAGCTAACACACCCAAGATCCCGGAAGAAGGCTTTTCAGGACAAAATACACCAGCACTGCCGTCCCAGGGGTGCACTGACGTCACCAAGGCAACCCCCCCTGAGATTCGGTTCCTGACGGGGCCTCTTCTGGGCGGCTCTGACCCTCTCTGGGCCGCACCTGGATCTTCTGAGCGCCGTGCAACACTGAGCAGAGCTGAGCGTCAGCTGTGGCCCAACAGGGATGCGGAGCACCCCGCCATCCGCCTCGGGGGTTTGTCTCCTGGAGCAAGTTGCTCTGGTGACCTATTTTTTAAAATTAGTTAGTTTTAAACTTCTTGAGGGGAAGCAGGTTTTAAGAGAAGGAGGAAGCTCAGCTGCGGGGAAACGGGTTTTCACCTGAACCATTCATCTGTGGGTTTGTCTGGTCTGGGCAGTTACAGCTTAGAGACTGTAATCTGTGCCTGAAAAACAAGAGAGAGGCCATGGGCCGAGCGCAGGGTGCAACCTTGACCCCTCCCGGGCCAGCACTTGGAAGGAGCTATGATGGGTGTGTGAACACCAGCCATCATTTCTCACTCTTTAATTCTTTTTTTTAAAAAAGCAAAGACAATACACATACCATACAAAAGTGTATGAAACAGACATGAAAATCATCTCCCCAGCCTTACATCCTAAAACCTTCCACTGATACCAGTTGGGTATTTTTCAGTCCCGGCATCTTCTATGCATATATACCTGCTCTCTCCCCATTAATTTCTCTTTCTCTAGCTTATTAAATCCGCATTGTAGACATTTCTCCAAGTTTAGAGTTACAAATCTAGAATGTTCTTTCCACGATTGCTGAGTTTTCCTTTCCATGGATATATGGGGTCCTAACTGATGGTCATTTAGGTTGCGGCTCTTTCTCACCTTTGGAAACATCTGGGTGAGCGAACACGTATGAGGAGCTGCTGGGTCACAGGTGCTAAACTTTAGATCAAATAGCCATCGCCGAATGCCCCCAGCTTCTGCTCTTGCTAATCTTAGCGCTTTAGGTGTCTCCCTTTCTGACTCAATTCTACACTCACTAGCAGGTCCAAGGGCATATCTCTCCAAGGGCACCTGCTGGTTCCTCCAGTTGGGTTCTGTTCTGGGTTTCTGCCTCCCTGTGTTCTTTCCACATCAGGATTTGAAGTCAGATGCCCACCAGTCTCAAAGCTCCATCCCACTTCATTCCAGAAAATTGCTTCTGCCACTGTTTCTTCCCAGCCTCGTGTATCTTTGTTAGCAGCTAAAACTAGTCCTCGGCTCAGCATGCAGGTTTATCTCTAGACCCAGGTCTCACTTGGAGAGCCCTTCTCTGGGGCACACACAGGCAGGCACACACACCGCGTCTTTGCATCCTGTTCCCGCCATCCTAGGTCCCCACTGCCTGGTGGAGCATCTGCCAGGCAGAGCTCACTGCAGATGGAGGGCTTGGGCTTCTGGGGAGAAAGAACCTGTGATGGCTACTCCCCAGGATGGTGTCATCTGGGCCCCATCTCTGTGCCCAGTAACGACTTCTCCACTGCAGCCAGGAAGGGCAGGCGCTGAGGTCACCCAGTGAGAACCTGGGGCAAGCCATCTATTTCAAAGGGCTTCCTCCAGCCAGGAGCGTGTGTGTGTGTGTGTGTGTGTGTGTGTGTGTGTGTGTTTCTCTTCTGCATCTTTCCCCTGCCTGGGCTACAGGGATCACATCATCCCATCCATTTTCTCATGCCCCTCTGTGTAGCAAGGAGTACAAGCAGTGGTGTGCTTGCTGGTAGCTGTTAACCAACCAGCTCCCGGAGGAAAAAAAGCCCTGATCAGCATCTACTGATTTCCAGGGTGTAAATATTTCCACCTTGGCCAATTTCAAACTACCAACAGGACATCACTAAATTCAGAGTTGGGAAGAAACGCACAGTATCCATGATCGTTAGGTGGGATTTCTGCCGTATGGTGCAATAGATGTAAGTAGCCTCAGAAGCATTGAGAATAGTAAGATAAGCAGGAAGGGACGAGTTCTGAGTATGTATTACTTCCTTTTTAATATAATTTATTTCTAAGTTTATCTACTTTGATTTTTAATAACAGCTGTGTTTAACAACTGGCTCTCAAATTTCCTCAAACTTTAGCAATCAGCTCCTGTGATCTGGTAAGCCACTGACGGCTTATTACACCACTGACTGGCTCTCAGAGGGAAGGAAAGGCTGAGATTCTGGCATTTTCTTAAACACTTATGCTAAAGAGTGCCCCTTTCCCATACAGTCCTTTGGCCATGTGCCTGACACCCACATCTCCTGTCTCACTCTTCTGGTGGAGAAAATCAGATGGACTCCTGATTTGGGTGGGTCATTTTTTTGGAGTCCTCTGGAATGTTTTGGAAAGAATGATTCTGGGGAAATACTTGTTCTCAGTATCTCCCACAGAGGTTAAGGTGGGCCTTGATTCTAACATACAGGTCTGTGCATCTCTTGGGTACCTGAGTAGAGAGCTATTTGTGTGAGTTTTCACAAAGGAAGCTGTGAACACTGGTCTCCCTGACTCCTGGGGATGAGCTTATCTGAGACCAAGATAGAGACACAGTCAGAGAGCAGCTGGTGAAAAGATTCCTAATGCATTTGCAGAAGGTTTTCTTTTCTTACAGAAACTCTCCGTTCTAGCTTTCAATAAAAGAGCTTGAAGATTTTTTCCCACTGATTAGAAATCCAAATCCAGTTTTTGGACTAAATGCAATTAACCAACCTAAATCTTTGATTTGATACAATGTGTAAACTCATCAACAATAAAAATAGAAGGGGATGGGGGAGGGAGGGATTGGGAGTTTGGGATTAGCAGATGTAAACTATTTTACATAGGATGAATAAACAACAAGGTCCTACTCTGTATAGCACAGGGAACTATTAAAAAAAAAAAGTCAATAGTAGCACGAATAGTGCAAATCCTCCTTGAGCTTGGGGGCTGATGTTCAGGCATAGGAGCTTTGTTCCCCACAAACCCACCTCTGTCTTTTGCTTCAGGACGTGGGACTGGCTTGCTGGCACTCCTCACCCCATGCCCGCCGCATTCCCTTCTCCCGGGTGCTGTTTCGGGATCCTTTTCAACACAGCGATCTAAGGACCAATTATCTACCAGGTGAAGCACAAGGGAGGAAACAGATGTTTTACCCCACGATCACTGAAGCACACACACATACACCAATACCTACGCACAAATACACACACACACACACACACAGACCATAAACACAAACACGCGCACATGCACACAGAGAGTTCATCGGCTGTCTTGTGGGAAACCTTTCAACCGCTCAATTTCTTGCCTTTCCCTTACCTACTTTTCTTTACTGATGTCAGCCTGTTTAACCAGCAAGGGCTTCCTGTAGCAAGTGACCCTATTCCTTGTGAAGATGTTTACATTTCTTGGATGGTGTCTGGCTTGGGGCATTCATCATGCCAAGGATTCCGCACCCCATTAGCACGTGCGGGTCAGGTTCTACACCACCGGGCAATTCTCAGACCCCAGCAGGGTGTCGTACAGGTCAGTTTGATTCTGACCCTCTCTACCTGGAAGTGATGTCAGATCCCACAAGGTAAGGGCTCCGTCCCCACCCCGTGCTTCAGATGCCAATCGTCCAGGTTGTCACCTGTGCTTCTGACCAACCGGCTACAGATTAGGGGTTCCAAGGACTCTGTCACTGGGTTCATTCAACTTCCTGCAGGGGCTCTCAGAACTCAGGGAAACATTTCACTTACTAGATTAGCAGTTTATTATAACGGGATACAACTCGGGAACAGCCAGATGGAAGAGATGCGTAGGACGAGGCGTGGGAAAGGGACACATAGCTTCCATGCCCTCTCTGGGCTCCCCACTCTCCCCAGATCTCCACGTGTTCACCAGCCTGGACACTCTCTGAACCCTGTCTCTTTGGGTTTTTATGGAGGCTTCGTTATACCGGCATGATTGACGAAATCATCCGCCACTGGCAATTGATTCAACCTCTAGCCTCTCTCTTCTTGCTGGGGATGGGAGCAAAAGTTCCAACCCTATAATCACATGGTTGGTTCTCCTGGCAACCAGCCCCCATTTTAGGCGCACCCCCAAATCACCTCATTAACATAATAAAAGACACCTTGGTCACTCATCACTTAGGAAATCCCAAGGGTCTTAGGTGTTCTGCAGTAGAAGACGCTTAGGGACCAAACACATATTTCTTATCATAAATCACAATATCACAGTCCCCTAGGGGAGAGTGGAGGGCAGGTGGGAGGGGACGGGATGTCAGAAGGCTACACAGTGTGTCACTTGCTGGCCCCTAACTCCTTGCGCCTTTAGTGAGGTCACTAAGTTCACACCCTGCGGAGGTGATGGGTTACCACGGAGGGAGGTGGGGGGAGCTTTGTGTGGAGCTGTAGCAGCACATGCCTGCAGAACGGTATTTTTTTTTAATTAATTTTTATTGGCGTATAGTTGCTTTACAGTGTTGTGTTAGTTTCTCCTGTACAGCAAAGTGAATCAGCCATACCTATACCTATATCCCCTCCTTTTTGGATTTCCTTCCCATTGAGGTCACCACAGAGCATTGAGTAGAGTTCCCTGTGCTACACGGTAGGTTCTCATAAGTTATCTATTTTATACGTAGTATCAATAGTGTATATATGTCAATCCCAACCTCCCAATCCATCCCACCACCCCTACTCCCCTTGGTGGCCATACCTTTGTTCTCTACATCTGTGTCTCTATTTCTGCTTTGCAAATAAGTTCATCTGCATCTGTTCTCTACATCTGTGTCTCTATTTCTGCTTTGCAAATAAGTTCATCTGCATCATTTTTCTAGATTCCACATATAAGTGATATTATATGATATTTGAGTGAGGGAAAGCTGTGATGTGACAAAAGGGTGACACAAGGACACACGAATATTCAGGCGAAGTTCCGCTGTTTCACGTCTCTTGGTAGCACTTTATTAATTCTATGAAATTTCATAAAAACAAATAACTAACTTTTCTGAAAAAAACTGGACTGATATTTTCCAGTTATCTCAGAATAAAATCTGCCATAGAAATGCTTCACATCTCTAGGAAGTTTTCTTATCGTGCCCTTTATCATGTATCAGCCAATTGCCACCATCCCTGCCCCCACGCTTGGCGGGAGCTGGATTGCTCCCTTTGGCCTCCCTCCCATCTCCCAGGTCCCCTCCTCCCACCTCCCCCTGCCTTGGGCTCCAGGAGGCTGCCTGTACGAAGGCATCAACCTGGCGCTCTGGCTCGGAGGTTTAGCCAATGGGCAGCCCCAGCAGGATGTTGGAGGGGGAGGTTGAGGTATTTATTCCCCCAGAGCCCTTTCTGCAGGTCCCCTCTGGCTGGCTGTCACTGCTCCTCTCAGGGCAGGTCTCTTTATTCCTCCTTCTTCCAGGGTCTGGTAGCTGCTCCCTCCCCTCCTCCCACAAGGCCTAGGGATGCTGTTACTGGCCCCAGGGTACCACTCTGAGCCTTATTATTTCCCTACATGGGGTCCAAACCTGTGTAAATAGTTCCTCCACTCTATTAGTTTCCTATTGCTGCAGAGACAAATTACGACAAACTTAGTAGCTTAAAACAAGACTTTCACAATTCCAGAGGTCAGAAGTCCCAAGTCAGTATCGCTTCAGGGAAGAATGCGTCCCTTGCCACTTCCAGCTTCTGGTGGCCACTGGCATTCCCAGGCTTGTGCCCACGCAAATCCAATCTCTCCCTCCGGGATCACGTTCCTTCTCCTTTGTCTGTAGTCAAAGCTCCCGCCACCTCTCTCATGTAAGGACACTTGTGATTGCATTCAGGAGCCACTGGCACAATCTAGGATAATCTCCCTATCTCACGACCCTTCATCACATCTACAGAGTCTTTGCCATCTAAGGGAACATTTACAGGTTCCAGGGGTGAGGATCTGATATTTTTAGGGGCCGTTATACTGCCGACCACATTCATTAAATCTTTATCAAATTGTCCTAATTTGAAGATGCTGTCTGCCTGCTAGGACCTGATGGATACAGCCTGGGTCATAATATTTGAAAGAGTACAAATTCAAGCCACATGAATATGTTAATTTGATAACTTGCACTCGGCTTTCAAAACCATTTATATGTTAATGATTCCTGAATTTACATCTCTGGTCCATGACTTCCCTCTGAGTTCCAAGATCATATATCCAATTGAATATCTGATACTACCCTTTGGATATTTCCATTTCCGTTTCATTTCAGAGGCACCTCCAGCTTTGTGTGGCAAAACCCACCCCTTCTCTTTTCCTACTTCCCACCTGCGCCTTCCCCGCCTTCCCCATCCCAGCAAGTCGCACCACCACCCACTTGTTCACTCCAGCTGTCACCTAGTATCTCCACAACCTCCTGCACACCCACCAAACCGTTCAGCGTTGCATCCCTGCAGGTTCTACCTTCAGTTCATTACTGTGGGATGCTGTTCATGGAGTTCATTACCTGGGATGCAGGTTCCACTGCACAGCAGATCTGGAATCTCTTTTGTTCTCCCCGTCTCTGCCGACACTCACCTAGTCCAAGCACCACCTCGCTCACCTGGACCACAGTGATGACCTTCTCTCTCCTCTCTAGTCCACTCTATTCAAGTATCCAGAGGGACATTTTACAAACCTAGGTTGGATCACATCACTGCCCACCTAAAGTCTGTCAATACTTTCAGTGGCATCCTTGCCCTCATCCAGCACTTTTTGCTGAGCCCTTTCCCACCTCCATCCTTCTCATCAACGAACGTCCCTTGAGCCTGGAATGATCTTTCCCCCAGCTCTTCACGTGTCTGGGTTGTTTTGTCTTGTTTACCCAGTTCTCAGCAGTTTTCAACTCAGTGGGAAGTTAGCTGGCCCCACCTCTTGATGGAACAAGCAGCAGAGTCATCCTGCCAAGGGTGAGAATGCCAGGAGGTGTGAAGAATTGTGGCCATTGGTGGAACCTCCCACGTGGCAGACAATGGCAGAAACAGGCTGACCCAGGGAAATTGTCTCCCGGAAACAGAAGGACCTTCCAGGTCCTGAGTTCATTCTGGGCTGGTGACCACGCCTCCTGAGTTCCCATGAGAAATGATTGGGCTGTCCCTCCTGAGATGGGAGGCACCTGGCCTGTGGGGAAGATTCTATCGGTGTTGTGTCCCCACATGTCCCTGCTCAAGGTCGCTGGCGGGGTCTGACTAATGAAGTGTTGCATCACCATCATCAGTTACGTGTCAAGTGACCATATATGCCAGTGTCCTTTGCTTGATGGTCAGGTCTGTCTGCATTCCTCTAGCAGTAGTGATTGACACCTGAAAGAGGAAGTCCAGATTCCTGCTGGACGTCAGAAAAAGGCACCCTCAGATCTGGAATAAGTCACAAAATAGAAATATCTGCATGGCCATGCCAAGGTTACCGTACACCAGCTAAAGAAGTGCAGAAGCACATTTTAAATGCTATTATGCTGAGAATCCATAGCCTAAAGCAGCTACTGAACTCATGTTGAAATGTCTAAGGCGTGTGCCCTTAGGTCTCAGGACACAGGCTCCCAGGGAGGTGAGGGGCTGGAGGAGCGCCGTGCCAGGCAGGGCGGGGGTGTCAGCGCCTGGAGGGTCACCTGTGCTCCCCTGCTCTACAGCCACCAAGGCCAGGCATAAATCATGGGGGGGTTTTCCCTGCCGTCACTAGATGTCACTGCAGGAAAAAATCTGACCAGAAAACAGATGCAAGGGAGAGAGATATTAATGTTTTGGATCCTAAGGAAGTGGTTGCCTTGGCAACAGGGAGCACGTGAAATAACTTCCTTCTTCCTGAACAGCGTGCGGCTCGTGAGTGATGGTCCAGGCAGTGCCCCAGATGGAAGAAGCTGTCCCGAGCCGAAGCCCATATATGGGGACCGGATGAAACAACACTGCGGCCAGGGTGGCGGTGGGGGGTGGGGGAGGGAGGAGGGAGGGAGGGGGAGGAGAGACAGACAGACAGAAGGCATCTAGCAGTGGGAGTGCTCAGCAACCCTTGCTGATTCTAAGCCTGAATTCCAAAGACACGCAACCAGAATGATGTTGTTTTTCCCTCCAAGTGTTGATTATCCTAAGAAAGGTGTCCTTTCTTGGCAAATTCAACCACAACTACAGAAATACTGAGAGGAGAGCCCAGGACCAAGCCTGCACCCACAGATGACTTCTCCTCAGATGCTGAACCACGAATGGGCGATGAGGAAGTGGAGGGGGGCATGGAGGCGGGAGGGCCAGAGGCTTACAGCTCATCTGTGGCCACCTCTCTCTCTGCTCTCCCACTTTCTGTCCACACCTCTTTGTGAGGAGGGGATTCTACCTCGAGACGTGGAGATGGGGGAACGGGAGAGAAGATGGGAGGGTGGAGGCTGAATGTTTTCATTTTCCTGGAGGGTCTTGGGATTTTAAGTACCAACCAGCTGGCTGATGGGAGGGAAGAAAGATGCAGACAGAAAGTCACTGCCCCGTGGCCTGCACAGCCCTGAGCAAAGTGGTAACGGGGTGAGATCTTTGCCCCGCCCCCCCCTTGAGGTGCCAGTGCCCTTGAACTGCCCTCTGAATTTTCAAAACGTCTACTGTACTCCAAGCTTCCTGCCTCCATCGGAGCTGGTTTCCGGAGCCCTGCTGAACTTTGGGATTGGAATAAATTCTCTCACCAGAGCCCCGAGGTATAGCCCCTTTAGGGGATATTAGTGGTTTAAAGGGCAGTTTCTCATCCAAATGCATTCTATCTCATGTATGCAATGAGAGAACGGAGACTTCTAGACTGGACTCCACCCAGAGCTTCAAAACCAAGCATCTTCACTCCGGCAAGGCCCTGGGCAGGGTCTTCCCTGAAGGCCCGTGTGAAGCGGGGTTGGCCAGGCCAGGCAAAGGAGGAAGAGATCCCTGACCTCTGATCTGGGAGGTGACAGAAACAACAGGAGAGGCTGGTGTTTCCTGGATGACACTCAGGGAGGGCGGCCAGAAGAATACTAGCCCTGGGAGATCAGGACAAATTACAAAAGACGAGAGATATATGTTCCGAAGGCCAAGGTCCACATAAAATCGAAGTCCAGACAGCCCAGCCATGCGGGGGGTGCTGTGTCTTGATCACATCACCGCCCCTCGGGGGCAGGAGTGATGAACGTAGTGGTCCATGAGAGGCTGGAGGCGTCAGCATCAGATAGCGGCTCCTCGTGGGGGGACGGGGCAGAGCAGCTTGGCCAGCCTCCGGAGAGGGGCCTTAGGACAAGCTGCCCGACCCCCACGGGGCCTGAGCCCTCTTTCAGCTTATTTTTATTCTTCTGCAGAAAACATTTGTTACTGGTATTATTTAGAAAGCACAAAAGCACTACTTGAGCATGTTTTGCACAGAATGACAAGCTGGTTTGCACAATATTCCGAGTATTTGCTTTATCTCATGCTTGAATTATTACTAAATGTCTATTAAGTAAACTGAGCCAAATTGTGCACATTTTGCTACAAAGACATTTCAGGCTTTATTTCAGACACACACATAGGATGTGCTCCCAGGAGAGGCCTCCAGCCTGGCCGTCGGGATGTAATGGAGAGCATGGTGACGACTACTGTTAACAATACTGTATTGTGTGTTTGAAAACTTAAAGGTTCTCATCACAAGAAAAAAAATTGTAATTATGTGACGTGATAGATGTTAACTAAATTTATTGTGGCGATCATTTTACAATATATAAATGTATCAAATCATTATATTGTACACCTTAAACTAATACAACGTTATATGTCAATTATATCGCAATAAAATTGGGAGAAAAAAATAGAGAGTCATGTTACAGGGAGAAGACAGCCGTCCATGAACCTGGAAGCAGTGTCTCACCAGACACTGAATCTGCAGCCACCTTGACCTTGGACTTCCAGCCTCCGGAACTGTGAGAAATAAATTGCTGTCGTTTATAAGCCTCCCAGTCTATGGTATTCTGTTACGCCAGCCCAAATGGACTAAAACAGTTGGGGAAAAAAGTCAAAAGAGCAATAATATTTCATGACATGTGAGAATTATATGAAAATCAAATCTCAACACCCATCAATAAAGTTTTATTGGAACACATCCACACTCATTCCTCTGTGTATTTCTACAGCTGTTTTCACACCACAACAGCAGAGTTGAATAGTGTTGACAGAGACCACGTTTGGCTCACAGAGCCTGAAATTTTTACTATCTGGTTCTTACAGGAAAAACTGGCTGATCCCTGATCTATAGGAGTAGACCCCGTACACTGATCTTACTTCCCATGATTTTCCAACACTTGTTCCCAGAAAAATAAAATATGGCCTCACTCTTTGACCTGGTCACCCCGTCCCACAGCTGAAACTGTGCCCAACAGGGTTAACAGAAACTGGTGACTAGAAGAAATTCCTGAGCTCTTCTTACAGCTTGTTAAAAACCCCACCGCTTGTAACCTGCCTTCACTGAGCAAGCTTGCCTTATTTATTTTTTTGCAAATTGCATACCCGCCATGTGACTTTATCTGGAGATACGGTCCTTGCCAATGGAATTAGTTAAGATGAGGTCATACTGGAGCAAGGTGGGCCTGAGCCAATATGTCTGGTGTCCTTATAAAAAGGGAGGATTTGAGCTCAGAGGCAGGACTTGCATAGAAGGAAGGCGGTGCGAGGATGCACAGGGAGAAGACTGCAGTTCACAAGCCAAGGAGAGGGGCAGGAACAGTTCCTTCCTCACACCCCCAGGAAGGAGCCAGCCCTGGTGACCCTGTGATCTTGGACTTGCAGACGAGGTGCCACGTCGGGGCAGCTCCGGTGGGCAAGAGCGGGGACACGGCCCTCCAGTGTCACTTGCTGCCCTCCGCCTCCAGGGAGAGACAGTCATGGGTGGCCCAAATTCAGGATGCTGCGCTCAGAATCCCTCTCCCGCTGGCAACCTCGATTTGGTTACTGGGCCCTGCTGCTCCCCTTCCGAGGGAGTCTCTCCCCACTGGCCCTTCTGGCCTCCTTCCACCCACAGGTCCCTGAAGAGGAGCCTGGCCCTTTGCCCCATCAGTGGACATGAGTCTGACCCCAGCAGAGGGAACAACGTGAGGCTTTCCCAGGATGGCCCTCAGCCCCCAGTGGTGGGTGCAAAGGCCGCCACCAGTGACCAGCGGGCCCCCACGTGCCCGACCTTGGGAACCCGGCAGCAGGGGAGGCTCAGGCCGAGGGGCCCGGGCACACGAGGAAGTCACACTCGGAACAGAACTGGCACCAGCTGTGGCCGGGCTCAGGGCAGGGACCGAGGCCACGCCCCGTGGAGGAGGACACCCAGCAGGGGGTGAAGGGGTCTGCAGGCAGTTTAGAGGAGGCAGGAGGTGACATTCACAGAGAGAACTGCACATGCAGGGTTTAGAGCGGCTCAGGGAGCGGGCGTTACAGAGGCTTTAAAGGAGGAGGGGCGCAGGCTGGGTGGGCCCAGACTCTGCCCTGCCTGGAAGCAGGGACCGCAACAGGGCGTGGGGAGGATGCGACACCGTCAGATGACACTTCAGAAAGAGCAGCTGGCAGGAACGAAGTCATCCGGGAGCTTTGCTTCAGGCTTTCCCCTCCTCCCTTTGCTTGGGACACACACACACACACACACACATACACACACATACGCACCACACTCACACACTTCCACACACCTGCTACATACACTGCACACTCTCACACACTCATTCTCATACACGCATACCACACACACTCACAGACCGTCACACACATACACATTGCACACACACCACACGCCATACACCACACACTCTTTTCCCTCCTCCTGCCTGCCAAACACTTCCTAATGTTAGCTCAAGAGTCACACCCTGGGTAAAGTTCTTTGGGGTTTAGAGTGAGAAAGGCAAATATGTTCATCACTCTGAGTTTTAGCCCCCTGTCCCGGGAAATGCCATAACTGTCTCTGCTGTGTTCACCTACAGGCTGTTACAAAGATGAAATTAGATTCTGATATCGGACAACACTCTCTACATTGGCGTGAAAGTGAGGGGTGCCAGGGAGCACGATGACTGTAGCTATGATGGTGGTGGTGATGGTGATGATGATGATGGTGATGGTGATGCTGGTGGGGGTGATGATGGTGATGCTGGTGATGGTGGTGGTGGTGATGGTGATGGTGATGATTGTGATAGTAGTGGTGATAGGTGTGGGGATGATAATAGTGATGGCTGTAATGATGATGATGGTGGTGATGATAATGGTGATGATGATGATGGTGATGCTGGTGGGGGTGATGGCGGTGATGCTGGTGATGGTGGTGGTAATGGTGATGATGATGAGGGTGATGGTGATGCTGGTGGGGGTGATGATGATGGTGATGATAGTGATGATAATGGTGATGATGATGATGATGATGGTGATGGTGATGCTGGTGGGGATGATGATGGTGATGCTGGTGATAGTGGTGATGGTGATGATGGTGATGGTGATGATTGTGATAGTGGTGGTGATGGTGGTGGGGATGATGATAGTGATGGCTGTAATGATGATGATGGTGGTGATGATAATGGTGATGATGATGATGGTGATGCTGGTGGGGGTGATGGCGGTGATGCTGGTGATAGTGGTGGTGGTGATGGTGATGATGGTAGTAATGGTGATGATTGTGATAGTCGTGGTGATGGTGGTGGTGCTGGTGATGATAACGGTGTTGATGATGTTGGTGATGGTGATGTAGAAAGCCAGTGAATCCTACCTTCCAGGCTACTGGACCTCTTGGCTGGGCAACTACCTTATGCTGCCGTTGATACCACAGCCAAGAGAGGACTGGTAGGCGAATGTGGAAAGAGCAGCTCATTCCCAAGATATTCATGTTCATCAGAGCACAGAGGCCCGCTGCTCACGGGCCCTCTGTCTTTCACTCGGCAGCTTGTGCCTGGCACTTAAGGGAGAGTGAGCACTGCCTGGGCACCACGCGCCTGCTCGGCCCCTGTGCTTCTGCAGCAAGTCCTGGGCTTGGTGGCCTCGAGGGCTGAGCGCCGCAGGCCTCCTACCCTGGTGGGCCAGACCAAGCTCCACTACTTCTTGCAGCCCCATGCAACCAATTCGTGGTGTGCTCCCCAGTGGGAAAACTCAATTTAGCCAAGGGAAGTGGAAATTCGGTGTTCATTTTTATGAATTAAAAAGTGATCCACAGTCATCTGTCTTAGTCACATCCCTTTGCCTCTGTCCCAGAAATCTGAGACTTGAGATGAGAAAAATGCGGTCACTTGATCCCCAAAGGCCTCGGAAGGCAAATTGTCAAGGCTTCAGAGCCTTATTCAGCAACTTCATTTTCCCAAGGGTATTGGATCTTTTAAAGGTTATCACTTTAGATTTAATGCTTTGGTTTATTGGAACAAAAGTGAACTTCTGCAATATTGCACATAATCTGTTTTCTAAAGCAGGTTCAATCCGAGGAGGAGAATTAGAAACAAATACCCAGGGCCCAAGGTGAGCCATTAGTTAGGGCAAACAAACATTTTGCACATGACAGGTGGAAAGAGTAGATGTTTCTTTCCTTCTGAACTGGCTCTCCCACATGGGGCAGGATATTCAAGCAATTGATTGAAACTGGCCCCCAAGACAAGCCCTCAGGGCTCAGGGTCAGAAATCCCACGAATCACTTCCCACTCTCTATGTAGCTGAAGCCTGGTCAACAGCATGGGCTGCTAAGAATGTGATTAAAAGTCAAATCAAGCGATTCTTGCCAAACCCCAGGGGGACAGTTGCCGTGGATGAATAATTCTAAAAAGATCCTGGAGATCTGTGTGCATGAACCACAGACGGCCATTGAAGTCAGAGCAGCAAGAGGAGTGGAGGCAGCAAAACCAGCTCTCTCCCCTCAGCCTTCTTGGAGGAGCCAATGCCTGGGCCCCCATCCACAATCTCAGCCAGGGGGCTGCCTTCTCCACTTTTGATCACTAGAGAGCAACAAGCAAATTCCTTCTCAGCAGCTGTAGCACTGGACGGCCGCTGTCATTTCCAGGGGCTACGCAGAAGGGCCCTTCAGCGCCCCACGAGGCTGTGGTGGGCACTGCATCCAGGAAGCAGCTTCAGAGGAGAAGCCCCCCTATGAGAGCAGACGTCAGTCCAGCCAGGGTGGTGGGGAGCTCAGGCGCTGACCCTCCTCCTCGTCTCGGGTCGGGAATGTGATTTACCGAGGAAGTTCAGCAGCCTCTGCTCTACTCTCCCCTTTGCCCTCCCCTCCAGCGGTCACCATTCTGGGTGTTGCTGTCGTCAGGGTGGCAGTTCCCGCTGAGCTCTGGAATCAGCCTATGCTTATGACGTCAGGCCCGTCACTCAGCCAGCCTGAACCTCAGCTTTCTCATCTGTCAAATGGGAAAGATCTTCTCCTGGTTGCAGAGACTCATTTAGGTTACATCAGAAGAAGTAAGGAAAACCTTGGAAATAAGAATGGCAAGGATCTTGAACATGGGGCCATTTTGCCAAGAGACTGAATTGTGTTAGGCTCCGAATGAGAGTTTTAAGGGTCCAGGAGCTGAACTGCTAACTGACCAAGAGCTCGGGGGGAGGGTTCCTCACAAGGGCGTATCCGCTCATCCCACCCGCACGGCATTAACATGACTCAGCTGATTTCTCTCCGTGACTCAGCTGATTTCTCTCTGTGTGCATTCCTGGAAAAAGGCATTCTGAATGGACAGGGTAACAACCTGTTTTCCCAGTTGGGCCCTTTCTGTGTGAAGCTACACGGTAGGGTGCTGCATTGATGCAGGTTTCCTGTCCTTGGGCCACAGGCCTGTCCCTAGTCTAATGGGACCGCAGAGGTCAGGGTCACTAAAAATAGGCAGAGGAAGTATTTCATGCTACGCCTTCAGCAGGGGAACCGTGCTTCCCAAATAGGCCTTGTCATAAGGATTGTGACACAGTGTCCAAACCTCCCCCCCACCCCATAACTACCACGGAGGTTCTGGTTAGGCCTGAGGTGGTCAGAAAAATCTGAAGGTTGAGCACTAGGTGAGGTCTGATGGGAGGATGGAGCTGGGCCAGGGGCTTGGCTTCTGCACCTCCCTGGTTGCCCCCGGCCCTGCCCCACCCCCTCCCTACAGAGACCACTGCAGCCTCTGCCTGGGATGGGAACCGAGGTGCCTCTGTGGAGCGGCCTCTGGTCTGCTGTCGCCCTCCAGCCTTGGCCAGGACCTGGGCGTGAACACAGGGAGGCCAGGGTCGGGCACAGTGTCCAGCAGTGTCTCAGGACACGGCCTGATGGGGGTCGTCTCCTCCCCAGACCACCAGGGCCACATCGTGGTAGGTGAGTGACTTGGTGGAGGCCCCTGTCCCCGGTCCCCACATCTGGATCTCAGTTTTGTGAGAGTCTGAGCCGCGGACCCAGCTACAACGTGCTGGACTCCTGACCCCGGGAAGTTGTGAGGTCATACGTCTGTGTTGTTTTAAGTCCTTAAGTTTGTGGCAATTTGCTATGCGGCAATGAAAAACACAGAGCCCACGAGAATGTAAGTCCCAAAGAAATGTGTAGAAATCCTAGGGAGGGGTTGGGACATTTATCAGCTGTGCAGCTTGGAGAGTCCAGGCCCCTGTTTGCTAGGTTCTGAGGAGTAGAGGGGACCTTCTGACACCTGGTCCCCACCGGACACTGCTATGCCTTCCTCTGCACTTTCCTGTTTCATAACGAGGCAGACTGTGGAGGATCCTCCTGCATTGTGATGCCAGCCAGCTCGGGGCCCAGGTCCCCCTGAGCAGGTGGGGCAATGATCAGCTCTCCCTCCAAGTGCCGTGAAGGTCACCTGGGGAGCTTGCTCAAAACCTCACCTTCCCAGGATATACGTCCTACTAGGAGAAAACAAAGCAAGACTGAAATCACGAGTGTGCCAGGTGATAACAAATGCTGGAGAACCACCAGGTAGGGCTGGAGGTAAAGGTGCTGCTGGGGCAGGAGGAGATTTTATGCACGGAGACCAAGGACCACCGTGCAATAAATAGGCATCCATGGGGAGGCCCCTAGCGGGAGCTCTGTGCATAGAGTCTGGGGAGGGGACATGCCGGCTGAGACAAGGGCAGGTGCAAAGGCCCTGAGGAGGAGGACCGCGGAGACCAGGAGCTGGAGAGGAATGGGCAGGAGCTGGGACGGGGGAGGAGACTGAGGGGTACCGGGGAGGGGGTGGTCACCTGCGGCCTTTAGAGCCAATGGAAGACTCGGGCTTTTACTCTGAGCAAGATGGGGTCATATGTCTACACAATGTCTGGTGTAAAAAGTGCTCCATGTTAGCGATTGTTACTAAGGTCAGCCCGTTTTACTCGTTTAAGAGAAAATGTCTTGGCTAATTTAATTTTACAGGCAATTTAAGGAGGGAGTCTGAGAAGAAAACATTTAAAAATCCCCTCTACCAACAAGCACCTACTGTGTAGCATAGGAACTCTGCTCAATACTCTGTAATAACCTAGATGGGAAAAGAATTTGAAAAAGAATAGATACATGTATATGTATAACTGAATCACTTTGCTGTACACCTGAAACTAACACAGCATTGTTAATCAACTATACTCCAATATAAAATAAAAAAATTTTTTAATTAAAAAAAAATTTTAAATCCCCTCTCCTGTCTGGGAGCAACCAGAGTTCCTTGAATGTCCCCCTAGTCCTTTCTGATGCTGATCAGGACTTGGTTCTGCATCCTTTGGCTGCTTCTAGGGCATTCCTGGATGTTTGGTTCCTTCCTGGAACTCCTTAAACTCTTAAGAGATTCTAGAGGCCTGGTAACTGTCATGGAGGAAAACATTCCGGCAGGTGAAAAAGAAAGACGGCACACAGACTTCAAGAGTCTATTGAACGCTTCAGCTTCTTTATAAACACAGCCTTAGGAACTCAGCTTGAGCCTGTGTCTTAAGCAAAAACCTTTGAATGTTTCTGTCTTCAAAATAGTGCAGACATGTTGCTGTTCTCAGTAGCACAGTGATGACATCAGCCGTCGGAGGGATCCCGTGCAGGTCAGCTTGGCCCCGGTGCAGGGATGGGGCCTTTCCACAGGAGAGAGCATCGTTCTTCCTTAAGAGATGAATCATTCCGCAGAGCAGAAGCTCCAACCAGCCTCCCTGACCACTGCGGCAGCTGTTTCCATGGCATCCGTTGGCACTGGGCACGTTGAAAGAAAGAGCAAGTCTGGAATTGGAGAGATGCTTCAGGCACTGGGGAAGGGAAGAGGAAGAGGAAGAGTCTGTACACAAGGGGCAGAGCCTTCCTAGATGTTCTTTTATGGCCAGCCCTGTGTTGAGAAGGCTCCCCCTTTTCACGGAGATCAGGCAGGGTCCTTAGCATGGTTCCTTGGCATCATACATACAGAAGATTTTGCTGCAGGTAAAGCACAGGAACATGTATTGGGGGGCTCCTCAGGCTCTGAGATCTAACAGGAAGGCCATTTGCCATCTCCGTTCTGAGCAAGTTGAGGCTGCAGAGCAAGGCCGGTGAGGGTAGGTCTGTACCTTGTGTTACCAACATCGTTAGTGAGGAGCCGGGCGCAGAGTGCTGTGTAGATTCTGCAGGGGATAGAAAGCTATGTGGAACAAGGTCTCGTCTCTGGAGTTAGAATCTGAAGGGGAGAAGGGCTAGGTGGACCTTTATAAAAAGAACCAATTTGCATTATAAAAAGAACAAACCAAACCATCTCCTGGACTTCCTTGCTTCAATCAAGCAGGGTGAAGAAAGCACACAGGAAGCCACTAATCCACCACATATTCAGATTCATTTTAGAAACTTCTACTTGAAAGATTATTACAGGGAAACACTTCAACTCAGGAGAGACAGTATGTCTTCCCACTTGAAAATTGTTATTCTCCAAATATATCATATTAGTCATAATTTTTAAAATATTTTGTTATTAAAATAATGCATGCATATCAGAGAAAATTTAGAACATACAAAAGAGTATAAAGAAAACGTTGAAATTGCCATAATGCACCACTCAGAGACTGTCACTGTTTTTTCTGTTTTTCCCTTTATTTTCACATTTCTTTTTATAAATATATATTTACAACAAAATATAATTAGGCTAAACTGTATATAGAGCTATAACCTGATTTTTTTGGTGTAACGTTATATCATGCACATTTTCCCATGTCTTTAAAGTTTTTTAAACACCACTTTAAATGACCACATAATGTTCCATCCTATGGATACACTATCCCTGATTTGACTCTTCCTTGCCTGTTGGGCATTTATGTATTGTTAAATGTGTTACCATGATAAATAATGCTGTAATGAATATCCTTGTACAGAAATATTTGTCTATTTTATGCATGTATCCAACAAACATTTACTGAGCTTCTACTAAGCATCCGTCACATACTTAGGTACTGATAGTTCAACAGGACAAAATCCTCACCTTCATGGAATTTACATAATAATAGGGGAGATAAGCTATATATAAGTGAACAAATAAACTGATTTCAAATGATAAGTGCTTTTAAAAAATTAAGCAGAGTAATGGGCAGAAAGTGACCATGGAATAGATGTTATGTCAGGTGAACCCTTCAGAGAAGGCCTTTAAGAACGTGATGCTTGGACAGAGACCTGCCTGATGCGAAGGAGCCATTCATGGCATTCCAGGCAGAGGAAATAGGCAGGAGAAAGGCACTTAGGTGGAAAGTAGCATGGTGGATTGGAAGAACTTTGGAAAGACCAGTGTGACTGCAGGAAAGGGAGCAAGGGAAAAGGTGGCAGGAGATAAAGGTCAAGGAGCAGGCAGGGGTCTAGGCATTGGGGGCCCTGGCAAGTGGTCAGGATGGTAAACGGGATGGGCAGCCATTGGAGATGGGAATCAGACATGATGTGACTTGGTTTACATTTAAAACATTACTCTAGCTGCTGAATTAAAATTGGCTGTGGGAGCAAGAGTCAAAGCAGATCCCAACTCAGTCTCTAAGGATGGTATTACCCTGATCTCAAAACCAGAAGAAGACATCACAAGTGGAAAACTACAGGCCAATATTCCTTGTGAATATAGATACAAAAATCCTCAACAAAATACTAGCAAACTAAGTTCAGCAACATGTAAAAGGGATTATTCACCATGACCTAGTGAGCTGGATCTCAGGAATGCAAGGTTGGTTTAATATCCAAAAATCAAAGAAGAGTCCTAGAGTTCTGGACATATCCACTTCTCCTTGGTTAAAATGAATCACAAGACGTAGTATTCCTGAATGAAAAGATAGAAAAAATGTCTGCTTTGTAAAGGTTTTAGATTAGTGTTTCATAACTCATTGGGGTCATATGGTAATTAGAGTGACAAATCACCCCCTAGTCCTGGTATTACTCAGGATATGTGTATGATAGATCCAGGTGGGAGAAAGGGTCTAGGTCTAATTTTAGGGACCTTGTTCTGCAAGCCGTCTACTCTCCTGCCCCCTAAAAATTATCACAGTTTAATTGTCCACACTGTTTGGACAAGCTGTGCCTTCCTTCCCTACAAAGAATTGCAAGTTACTTAATAGAAATGTGGCTTTAAACATTTAGCTGATGTTTGGAAGGACGGACTGTCATCCGTTCCCAGAGGAGAGCCTACAGTGTTAACAAGCATAACAAGTAGTAACTTGTGACCTGAAGGAAAAGGAAAGGACAGAAGGACCTTTAGGAGGAGGGGTGCTGAGATGAGGAACAAGAGCTCTGGGTGGAGGGCATGGGGAGAGGAGCAAAAGTCCAGTGGGAACCTACTCTTCCTCCCTGAGCTGAGAGGGTTGACCACGTGGAGCCCGCAGAGAGCCAGGATCAAAGGATTGGAGCCTGCTGGGGGAAGGGCAAGGTGAGTCGGGACCCACCTAGCTGTGCACTATGTACGATTAGGGGAAAGCAGCTCATGCATAAAGTGAAAGACTGTATTGTGGTCTTTCTGGACTCCATGTGTGTGCTTGATTGCTTTTAAAAAACATGAACATGGACATATACACACACTACCAAATGTAAAATGGATAGCTAGTTGGAAGCAGCCGCATAGCACAGGGAGACCAGCTCCGTGCTTTGTGACCACCTAGAGGGGTGGGATAGGGAGGGTGGGAGGGAGACGCAAGAGGGAGGGGATATGGGGGTGTATATATATGTGTATAGCTGATTCACTTTGTTTTACAGCAGAAGCTAACCATTGTAAAGCAATTATACTCCAATAAAGATGTTAAAAAAATAAAAAACATGGAAAACCATAACAAGAAAAGCCAAACACAAACCTTTGCAATGTCTCACCTCTGTCTTTTAAAGGGCAGCAGTGGCACTCGCCTGCTCAGAGGTGACTTTGGATGAAAAGGCTGCAGCTGTTGGTCTTGGAAAAGAAGGTGAAATTGTGAAACAGTCCCTGACATTTGGTGCCAGTGTCTGGTTTTGAAGCCAATGAGCTGAAAACCATGAATTTAAAAGTATCTGTAAACAATAGATTAGAAGTTTCCACGAGTTCACTTTGCTAGTTGAGGTTTCCATTCGGTCAAAGGATTCCAGACTGTTCCAAGGCTCTTTGAGTCAAATCCACACTGCATCATTTCCTTTGTCCACAAGGCAGTGAGGTCACCTCTGACAAGCCTTGCATCCTTCCCTTATCTGTTCTGGCAAAGAAAGGATTATACATCTACTTTTCCATGTGATGGTCATCTGAGGTCAGAAATCATCCAAAGAGTTCTGCAGGGTTTCCAGGTGCCTGCAGATTTCTTCCTGCGGAAGTGAGGATGGGCCTTGTCACCCTGACTCCAGCTCGGGCTGTGCTTACTCCAGGATTGGAAAGGTCATCCACTTCCAATCTTTTCTTCCCGAGTAGCAACTTGACCAAAACATCTTGTAGTTTTCTAGTAGCATCTGTATCTATTGCAGACTCTTGATGTAAAGATTTATCTTCCTCATGTGGTCACGCTTCTATATCCACAGGTTCTGCATCTGTGTATTCACCTATGATCAAAAATATTTTTTTTAAATTCCAGAAAGTTCCAAAAAGCAACACTTGAATTTGTCGTACACCAGCAGCTATTCACATAGCATGTACATTGTATTAGGCATTATAAGTAATCTAGAGATGATAAAGTATATGGGAAGATGTGCATAGGTTATATGCAAATACTATGCCATTTTATAAAAGGTGCTTGAGCATCCGTGGATTTTGGTATCCAAGGGGATCCTGGAGCCAATCCCCATGGATATCGAGTGAGGGTTGACTATTTGTCCAGAAGTATTCCCCCAGGAATCCCAAAGGTGAATGAATGTCATGTGATCAAACAGATTTTCCTGTTCTCTCTCTCGAGAAAGGATAAACTGCCTAAATTTGCACTATAGGTCAGTTAACTCAGTTCTTCTCCGTGCCCTTAGGAGATGATGTAAGTAGATAGAAAAGGGGAGCTTTGAGTATAAATTATTATTGCTGAAGAGAAGGAGAAGAAGGAGGAGGAAAAGGGCAGCAAAACAAAACAAAATCCCAAACTAACAAAACCCAGCTCTGCTAGGACATGGATGAATAATTGGAAGATAACGATATCAAGAGTTGATGCCTTTGGCCACGAGTAAATCAGAAAGGCTCACTCAGGCTACACCATTCACAGTCTCTGGGAAAAGAGAGAACACAGCTTGAAGAGCTTACAGTTTTATTGATAGACACTGCTCGGCATGGAAATATTTCTAACCACAAGATGATTTGCAATAAGCATTCTTCCTAGTGGCCCAATGACTGTCTCACATGGTTGCTACGGAGACTGAGTAAGGCAAAGCTTGAGAAAGCCCCATTAAACTGGAGTGTGTTAGGCAATTTTAGGGATTATTTGCAGAGTCATGATATAAAATCCGATTGGCATAAAAAGTACTTATCGAGATGCTACTAACATGCCAGACACTTTAAATCCATGATTTCTTTTCATCTTTACAATGACCCTGCAAGGCAGGTATGGGTCCCATTGATTTTTTTTTTTTTAAGTGAAGATAACTTACAGCTCATCTATGAGCGATGTTTCTAAGTGTTTAGCATTTAGGAGAAATTTCCTGTGCATGCAAAGTTGCTCTAAATGTAATTCCTGAATTCCACGAGAAGGACAAGAATGCAGCATTTGGATTTAGCTGAATTTAGAAGCACTAAATTTAGGAGCTGAGTATTAAACACATTTGAACTTGGATGTTTACTGCAGCGGGGGAGTGGCTGGCAGGTAGACATTTATTCTCTGAGAAGAAAAACGCAAAGATAAGAGTGCACAGTGAAAAGAGAAAAAGGGCATGTTCCTCAGGTTACCTTCGCTGCTGGATTCCACCTTCCTAATTGGTGTTAATGAGGGGAAACTAGCTAGGTCTTCCCATGGTTTTTCTTAAACTGCTGGTCTGGGAGTGAGGCCCAGAGTGCAGGTGGAGACAGGGGAAGGTTTTGAGTGAAGATGCCACGCAAACAAAGGTGTGGGATGACTCTTCAAAGGAGCCGCAGAGAAAAGTGTTTCTTCCAGCATCATGGACTCAGAAACGAAGATCCAGAAAGAAGAGACAGAAAACTAAGCTGGAAAGTGATGTGGTAAAGAGTTACAGGATAAAGATGCAGAAAATGGAGCTTCTAATTTGGAAGTCAGGTTGGTAAGCAGAGGGTATGAAGCTGAGGATCAAAACCCCAGGGGCCCAGAGAAGGCCTGACACACAGCAACCATAGAGACAGGGAGAAGCAGCCTGGTGATGACCCCCCAGGATCCCACCCGCTCCTAGTTCTAAAAGTGAGGGAGGTACAAAGAAGGTACACAGACGGCCAATAAGCACAGGAAACGATGAGCTCAACATCGCTAACCATTAGGGGAATGCAAATCAGAACCACAGCGAGATACCACCTCACACCCATCAGGATGGCCACTATCAAAAAACCAGAACGTTACACATGTTGGCGAGGATGTGGAGAAATTGGAACCTTGTGCACCGTTGGTGGAAATGTAAAATGGTGCAGCCGCTGTGGCAGACAGGATGGAGGTTTCTCCGAAAATTGAACAGAGAACTACCACATGATCCAGCAATTTTACTTCCAGATATATACTCAAAAGAATCGAAAGCGGGGACTTAAAGGGGTATCTGTACACCCACATTCACAGCAGCATTATTCACAATGCGCAAAAGCAGAAGGTCCGTTAATGGATGAATGGGTACACAAATTGTGGTATATAGGTACAGCGGACCATTTTTTTTTTTTTTTAATTTATTTATTTATTTTGGCTGTGTTGGGTCTTCGTTTCTGTGCGAGGGCTTTCTCTAGTTGCGGCAAGCGGGGGCCACTCTTCATCGCGGTGCGCAGGCCTCTCACTGTCGCGGCCTCTCTTGTTGCGGAGCACAGGCTCCAGACGCGCGGGCTCAGTAATTGTGGCTCACGGGCCTAGTTGCTCCGCGGCATGTGGGATCTTCCCAGACCAGGGCTCGAACCCGTGTCCCCTGCATTGGCAGGCAGATTCTTAACCACTGCGCCACCAGGGAAGCCCCTAGCGGACCATTTTTGAGCTTTCAAAGGACGGAAATTCTAACGTGCTACAACACGGATGAGCCTGGAGGACATTATGCTGAGTGAAATGGGACAAATACTGTAGGATTTTACTTATGTGAGGTGTTTAAAGTAGGCAGGTTCCTAGACACAGAAGCAGAATGGTGGTGGCCAGGAACTTGGGGGAGGAAGGAATGGGGATTTAGTGTTTCACGGGGACAGAGTTTCAGTTTTGGGAGATGACAAGGGTTCTGTGGACGGATGAGGGTGACGCTGGCACAACAATGTGAAGGTACTTAATGCCCCTGAACCGGGCCCTTAAAAATGGTTAGGATGGTACATTTTATGTTATGTTTATTTCACTACAATTTTTTAAAAGTAGGGGAGACAGGCAGATGCAGGAAACTCAGAAGTAGAGGATGCGGGAGACCAGTGTTCCTGCCATGGCCTCACTCCCCGTCTCCAAGGAGGACCCCCCTCACTTGTGGGTCTGGGACCTTCTTGACGTCTGTGGACCACCTTACGGTGACTACTGTTGAGATTCCCACTAAACTTTTCTTCATGGGGATAAACATGGTCCCTTAAAGAGAGGTGGGGTGCACAGATGGCTTGTCGGGCCTTGGTCTCCTCAGACTCAACGTAGAGTAAAGACAGTTCTATACCAATAGCTCCTCTCGCTGACCGAGGTGGAAGCTTGGTGATGTCATGGATTAGGGTCTGACAGCGGGGCGACCCTTTCCATCACCTCCTCATTCCCGCCCTTCCAAATTACTGGAGAACCGGGGCTTTCATTACTCAGAGGGAGAAATGCACCTGCCGTGACTATATTCTGGTAATAACATGTCATACTGCAGAAAAGCTCTTGCTGGAGGCTTCCGTATCACACACACTGTTACTATATGCGAGGAAAGACCATTCCACTTCCCCTGGGCCGGAGATGGATGTGCTCATTAACCTTTGGACGCCCTTAACACGAACAAACGATCACGGCACCCTTCTCCCACCCTCCAAATGAAATCAAGCCACACAACTGGAAGAAAAAGACAAACAAGTATAAGGAAATTCACTAACGTTCTCATTTTCCCCATGATCACGACTGAGACGAGATTGAAAATTTTTTTAACTAGTGTACTTTATTTTTTAGACAAGTTTTAGGCTGATAGAAAAATTGAGCCAAAAGTACAGAGTTCCCATATAACCCTCACCCCTACACACACACACACACACACACACACACACACACACACACTCACACAGAGTTTCCCCTATTAGTAACATCTCACATTAGTGAGGTACGTTTGTTACAACTGATGAACCAGTATTAGTACATTATGATTATTAACTAAATAAAGCCCATAGTTTACCTTAGGGTTCATTCCTGATACTGTGCATCCGTTTGGGTTTTGCCAAATGGATAATGTCATGTATCCACCATCACAGTATCATCCAGAACCATTTCACTGCCCTGAGAGTCCTCTGTGCTCCACCTATGTATCCCTCGTCCTACTCCAGCCCCTGCAGCCACTGAGCTTTTCACTGTCTCTGCAGTCTTCCCTTTTCCAGAATGTCATATGGGATCACATTGGAATCACACAGTATGGAGACTTTTAAAAGGCTTATTCCATTTAGCAACGTGAATTTGTCTCCTCCATGTCTTTCCACGGCTTGATAGCTCATTTACTTTACACTGAATTTCCACTGTCTTGATGTATTGTTTATCCATTCACCTATTGAAGGACATCAAGGCTGCTTCCACATTTAGGCAATTATGAATAGAGCTACTATGAACATCCACAGGCAGGTTTTCATGGGGGTGTAAAGTTTCAACTCATTTGAGTAAATATATTGGGGACCAATTGCTGGATTGTATGGTGAGACCATGTTTAGCTTTGGGAATACCCCTCCACACGCTCTCTTCCACAGAGTCTGCTCCGGAGCCCCAGGGGGCGGGGCGGGGGGTGGTCCCCTCTGCCAGGACATCTGTATAAATTTAATGTGCGTCTGTGCGAGACTCCTCATTCAGCCCTGAGAGGCGCCCTTTACCAGCATCTGGATGAATCAACCCAGATGTCACCACGGTTCCCACCCCTTGCCTCTGAGTCTGATCCTCTTCTGGGCCAGGGAGAGCCAAAAGCTGTCAGCGAATTCCCAATCCTGCTTCTTCCTGCTTCTCTACCTCTCCCTTGAGTCTGTGCTACCACCATCCTTGCTCCATCGTGCGATCTTTGAAGCCAACCATCGCAGGAACATGGGAATTCCATTGGGGCTGCAGGTAGACACCTGCAGGGGAGGTGTCCCATGATGGGCAGGGCAGCATCCTCCCCTCCATCACCCTGCCAGCCCTGTGCTCCTGGCTAGAGTGGGACCCCACCCACCTTGGGCCCAGTCTCCTGCCTCTCTCATCTCAGCATTCACCGTCGGCCCTCCCTGCCCTCCTAATCTGGTCATGGAGCTGTTCACCATCTTGTCCTCAAGCATATCGGTAATTAATTTGTGCATCTTCTTTTGTTAATCATATTCACATCCTGTTTTTTTATTTGCATCTTTTAAGAACCGTGTGAAGAGGGCCAGATGAGATGGGGGTTCCTGTTGCTCTTTCGGACACGAGCAAAGGAAACACCAAGGCTTCAGTCATTAGGTGAGTGATTTAGGGAAGTAGCCCAGGGGCACGAGATTCAGGTGCTCTGACACCTGGGCCAACCCCCTTTTCCAGAAGTGCCCAAAGCCTCCTCTTTGCTACCCCAAGATTAGTTTTTTATTCCCTCTTATCTTCCCAGTTTATTACCAATCTCCCTAATGTTTGTTATGGGTCTTGTCTTATAATTCTTTCATCAAATTGGCCTGAAACTGGCCTGACATTGAGAGCTCAGAGCTGGGAATTGAAGTTTCGGAAGGTCCCGACCACTCTTGATAAAGGCTTCCCTTCGAGCCAAGTTTGGCATCAGTTTCTGGGGTGTGAATTCCTGTGCCCCACAGATAGCGGGTGATAGGCTTGATGATTTAGCTAGGTTTTCCTAAAATAAAAAATGAAAAAGGTTAATGAAGGTGTTAGTTTTCTTTACATTAACATAGAACTTTTACTTTTCCAGCCACTTTCTAATGATTAAGAATTCTTTCTCACACCATGAATGCCGGCCCTAACAGGCAGGCTGAGCCTACAGGGACGCCAGCAAACGAATCCCCCATCCTGCCAATGAGCCAGATCAGAGGGTCTGGTTCCCATGACACTCCCACCTAAACGTTTGCATCAAAGTGCAGAGGACAGAACGTGGTTCAGAGGCATGGCAAATCATTAAAAAAAATAGCATCCTTTCATGTGCGTTTTTAATGAGAGGATAGCTGCATATCATCACCACTGTGAGAGTCATTGCTGAGACCTCACGAAGGTTTTCGAAAAATATTTCATTAATATTTCAAATAACCCTTTCAAAACTCCCCCCAAGAGCTGAAATCAATTCATAACTGCACATCAACCCATTCCTAAGAAGGGTACCCATCAGAATACGGTGGTGTTTTATATGGAGGAAGGATGCATGTGAAATGCAGCAGCTCTGACCTGCCTCCACCTGAGGACCCCCAGCCCTCCCAGCCTCGGTGTCTCTCGGGCTGGTATATCGCACGTGGCCTTTGACTTGGTTCAACATAGTGATGGAGGCTTGTTATCCACATTTCACCCCACACATCCCCACTGAGCATTCACCACGGTCAAAGCTTGCGTGGTGCTTGATTATAACGAACTTCCTCTCTCCACCTCAAACCTGGGTTTCACAGCCGACAGATAAAACCAGACGCAAGTGGCACCTTTGGGTACAAACATCCTGCTTCAGGGCCAGCCTCCTGCATAGCTTTGCCGGGTGCATTTCACCCACGTGGTTGTCCAGATGGATACTTTGGACATGCCAGCCCGTCAGCAGACACCTGCCACAGGAAGGTGAGGAGATGGGCAACAGCCAGGACACAGGGACCACCACCCCGGGAGCTGGCAGTTTCGGGAGAAGTGGCCATGGACTTGGGTACCACTCAGTCACTGACTCCTTCTGTCCAAAGTCTAAGCCCCCTTTGGGAGAATAAATTTGCAAAGCAAGTAACTGCCAGGATTGGTAACAGAAAAGCAGCTGAGCCGGCCTGGGCATTTTCAGAGTGAAGGACCCAGATGTAGCCCAGATTTTCTATTACAAATTCCTAGATTTTTAATAGATTTTAATCCTCGGCTAGATTAGCATGAGCAATTTAAAATAACCTGCTTCTCTTCCTACTGTGCGGTCACTAAGGCAACTGAGATGGAGGGGCCGAGCTCTGAATGCAAGTTCATTTCACCAGCTGGTCAGGACCTGGAATAAAGGTAAAGACCATGGCACTAACATCCCCATCTAGTACGCATCCCCTTTTCTCTCTCTCCCTCTGAAAAGGGCATGTGCACATGACATATAAATACTAATGCCATAAACAGATGCTGTAACCAGAGGCTAGAATTTCAATTTGACGGAAGTGGTTCTCCCAAAAAGCCGGAGTCAGGACACAGAGTTGGAGCTGAACTTGTCTTTTCCTTTCCTCAACCACGGGGACTTCATCTGCCTTCATCTTGGTCTGCCTTGCTGGAGAAGTGTTGCTTTCCGATTACTCTGAATGACTCAACTCCCAGGCCCAGCTTCATGGGCAGGTGAAATCTCCACAGTGCACCAGGCCCCGCGCTCAGAAGGGACTACACTGGTTTAACGCTGTGTGCTCACCATCTTGAAATGCTTAAAATTTTGAACAAGAAGCCCTGTATTTTCATTTTGCGCTGAGCCCTGCAATTTATGTAGCTGGTCCATATGACTTGGGGTTGCCAGTATTTCTGTGCTATGGAGCGTCTGCTGCTGAACTCACCGTGTAGATCAAGCATCCCTTGACGTGTGATGAAGTGAAATGGGACCCAGGGCTCAAAGTGACATGCACCAGTGTCTGAAGGTACTGCTGGCTGCAACCTGGACCAGCGGCTCTAAGGAACATCATGTGAGAAGGCTTATGGAGTGAACCGGCCAAAACTCCCAGGGTTTGGGGGTGAAGGAGGGACGATGTTTGGAAAGAAGATCCCAAATTAGACCATTGGTGTTTTCTTAAGAGGAGAAGCACAGGAGATGGTGAGACCCACGTTGTCACACAGGCGTCACATGCTTTGCCTCTGCTGTCTGCCGTGACTCACCCAAGGTACAGGGGAGGTCACCTACATGCGCAGGGTCAACTTTGTTTTCGTTGAAAGTATGGTGCCCGTGATGAACTGTTCTTCCGGGATATTCAGCATCTCCAGGTCTGGGAGGAGCTTTGAACTCACTGCAGGAAATCATAGGCTAACGCGGAATCCTTTTTATCTGCGATCTGGGAATTGAAGTGAGGAGGTCTGTATCGTGAGATATAAAGAACAATGGGAGAATCGGGCAGCGTGTTTCAACTCCGTGAATGAAACAGAGTGCAGCTCAACGTCGTACCTTCTTCCCATTAGCGGGGTCTCATCCTATCAGGATGAAGTCAAAGATCATCCTGAGAACGCTCTGCCCTTGTTTGAAGTGAAGCGTGGCTCACGAATCCAACTGCTTTTTCCTTTTGCCTCTTTCCCCTCCCCTTCGTTTCTTGGAGAATCTGGCTGCCCCCCAGCTGCTCCTGTCCCAACCTTTCCACCCCAGTCACCGATGACCTAGGCGCCCGTCCCTCCATGTCTCTGCCCCCCACGGAGACTGTCCCCCCTGATCTGAGCCCTCCCCCAGCCATGTCCACCGAATGTAGGGCCCCGGCCCCTCAGAGGGGGGCTGCAACCTCTTTCCTCCCCCCCCATGCCTACAGCAGGATTCCCACAAGCACCATTTTGCTGCACAAAGGCTGTACTATTTCCCACCGCACACAGAATAGGACCGACGCCCCCCCCCCCCCATGGCCCTGGGGCCTCCGGACGCCACCTCACCCTCCATGGCTTCCCTGCTTTGGCCACACATGCCCATTCTCCGTCCAAACCTCCTCCGGCATCAGGGCTGCCTTTCTGCCCCTCCCCTGAGGGATGCCCCCCGCAGAGCCACTGCTGGACCCTTTCCTGCTTTTCCCTGTTCTGCTCAGCTGTCCCCTTCCCCACTAGCCTGCCTCAAACGGCCCCCAGCAGGTCACTCTGTCCTCCCCTGCGTGCTTTCCCTCTTCACCTCCGGGAATGGTGCTTTACTCTGTCCTCCCTGCAGGGTTTCCCTCTTCACCGCCAGGAATGGTGCTTTACACGTGTCCCTACTGGGTTGCTGCCCCCGACACCAGTGGAGCACAAGCTCCCCGAGGACTACTGCTGGCCTGGCTCCTGGGCAAGGGGAGAAGGGCACTATGGGTCAAGTCACCTGAGCTTCCAGCTCGTTCCCAGGACCAAGTTCTTCCCTTGTCCTCCAGGTGCATCTGTGACCTTGCTCCCCTGCCCTGAGCTTCCTGACTTGGTTTCCCAGAAATATTTACCTGTGTGCACTTGTATGAGTCAAGGTTCTCCAGAGGTGTATATAAAGGATGGATAGAGAGAAACTTATTTTAAGGAAATGGCTACATGATTGTAGTCTGAAATCCACGGGGCAGGTGGGCAGGCTGGAGACTCTGGCAGGGTTTCTATCCTTGAGTTTTCTCTTAAAGATCTTCACTTGATGGGATGAGGCCCACCATCTCCTTTGCTTAAACCTTACTGATTGTAAGCGTTACTCACGTCTACAAAATACCCTCATGGCAACATCTAGATTAGAGTTTAACCAAACAGCTGGGCACTCTAGCCAAGCCAAGCTGACACATAAAGTTAATCATCCCAGGACCTCAATGGCTCCCTTTGTCCAGACTCCTGCTCCCACCTACCCTTGTGCTTGACCCCTTCTGGGCTTACTGTAGGACGCCTCCTGATCACTTGGTCACCTGCCAGCCCTGGGTGATGTATCTGACCTTCTCATTTCTGACCCATCAAGTCCATTGATAACAGAGCCCCATCCTCAGCTACCCTGCATTTAATGGTCATTTCCAGAACTTCTTGTGCAAGGGCTCTCGGCAACGTCCCTCTTTCTTTGTGATAGTATATATGTGTTGAGATCTCGCTCTTATTTTTATTTATTTATTTTTATTTTTGGCTGCGTTGGGTCTTTGCTTCTGCGTGTGGGCTTTCTCTAGCTGTGGCGAGCGGGGGCTACTCTTCGTCGCGGTGCGTGGGCTTTGCATTGCGGTGGCTTCTCTTGTTGCAGAGCACAGGCTCTAGGCACAGAGGTTTCAGTAGTTGTGGGTCGCGGGCTCTAGAGCACAGGCTCAGTAGTTGTGACGCACGGGCTTAGTTGCTCTGCGGCATGTGGGATCTTCCTGGATCAGGGCTCACATCCGTGTCCCCTGCATTGGCAGGTGGATTCTTAACAACTGAGCCACTAGGGAAGTCCTCTCTCTCTTATTTAGTGGGATTACCACTAAATAAATGATCTATGAATAGGCAAACAGGGGAACTGATTTCCTGTCTCTGAAACACAGAGAGATGTGGACAGTAGAGTAGCCCAGTTCAGCTCATCAAATTCACTGATTAAATCTCATGACAGTAATCTCTCATAGCATTTTTAAAAACAAATATTTCTTTCATTAACAGATGGACCAATATGCAAAATGTTGTATATACATACAATGGAATATTATTCATTGATGAAAAGAAGTGAAGTACTGATACATGCTACAACGTGGATAAACCTTGAAAACATCATGCTAAGTGAAAGAAACCAGCCACAGAGGACCATTCGTTGTATGATTCCATTATATGCAGTATCTAGAACAGGCAAATTCAAAGAGACAGAAAGTAGATTAAATGTTGCCAGGGACTGGGGGAGAAGGGAATAGAGAGTTATTGCTTAATGGATAGAGAGTTCCTGTTTTGGATGATGAAAAAGTTTTAGAAATAGATAGTGATGATGGTTGCATAGCATTGTAAGTGTACTTAGTGCTACCAAACTGTACACTTTAATCACTTAAAGTGATTAAAATGACAAATTTTATGATATATGTATGATATGATATATGTATAAAAACTTGATAATGCAATATACCCTAAAGCATTGAATTGTATGCTTTAAATGGGTGGATTATATGGTATGTGAATTATATCTCGATAAAGCTGTTTAAAAAACAAACAAGCATTCGTGTTGTCATATCAGCTCCATGAGGGTGTTACTGCAATTGGTTTTAGTCTTTTTAAAGGGAAAAGAAGGGACTTCCCTGATGATCCAGTGGGTAAGGCTCTGAGCTCCCAATGCAGGGGACCCAGGTTTGATCCTTGGTCAGGGAACTAGATCCCGCATGCATGTCACAACTGAGTCTGCATGCCGCAACTAAGAATCCAAAATAAATAAATAAATAAATAAATAAATATCTTTTTAAAAAAGGAAAAGAAAATGATGAACTTGAAAAGTGGGCTCTTTGAAGCTCTAGGTGGCCCCCTCTGATCCCTGGGTGGCCCATCTCCACCCTACCAAGCCAGGGATCATCTAGTCAAGCTGCCTAGCTTCCTTGGGTGGGTCCCAGCAGTAAGCCCCAGACAACATACACTGCACATCGAACCAGAGCAGCCCAAGAGGCCAAGGCTCTTTTAGAAACACTATTTCCTTTCCAAGTTAATACTGTGAATTGGGCACCGCTGTGTTAATTCTTCCTGATTCTTTCAAATCTGCTCCATGCACTTTGATCTAGAAGAGTCCAGTCCATTAGTGTGGAAGTTGTTGGTTTTAATTAATGATTTGCTACTTCATTCTAATTTGTTCTAGGTTTGTTCACATTCAAGATGCCACTTGGGCATCTTGTCTGTTTGAAATGGTGATGAAAGAATAATGTGAGTTGCATAGCGTGGCTTCTAGGCTCGGTTGACCAGTTGCTCTCTCAGACTCTCGCCTTTTGTTCCTTTTCACCTTTTGTGTCTTTGCAAAGCTACCCAGGGGGTCCATGGAAACATGTGTGCGACAGAAGGGAAGGAGAAGTATGCTCTGAGGACAGGAGAGCAATTTACTGGGTACCCATGCATTAGTCAAGTCCAATATGGTCTTTGGGAAAAATTAGCTTCCAAAGATCAGGTTTAGAGCAGGAATGACCTTCAACAATTCACTCATCTCCCCCTCCTCCAAAAAGTTACTAAAATCAGCTGTCACTTTTTAGTGAGATACTTGTACTCGCCCTGAGACACTCATTCCAGGGACAAACATCCATTTCTGAAGAACACACAATTGTTGAGACCTTAATACGTTTCTAACACAACACTCATGAAGACACACTTACACACGCCCGTGTGTGCACACATGCACGCGCACAAACTATCTTCCAATTTCCTCTTTCGTTCATCCAACATTGCCCCTGATCCATAAACCACCCATCAATCATGATGAGACCAAAAGAAGTGGAAGAGCCTCTACCATCCAACTGAATATCAAATCCTTATGACGAACTATAAACTGATGGCATGAGGCCCATTTGACAGACGAAGATGCTGATACTCAAAGAAGATGAGGAACTTGCTCAAAGCCACCAGGCCACTGGGGCCTGGAGTGTAGATCTATGTGCAGGTGTATCTGGATTGAAAGCTCATGTTCTTTCCACGCAGCCAAAATGTTTTTCCAGTGGCCCAACGAGGGATGGGAAACCACACACGACAAAGTGCCTACCTACATAGGATTTACAGTAAGATCACAAGCATGCAACATCCAACCCCTGTGCATAGAAATTAAAGTTCTGTTACTAGGGATCTGTGTGTCATCTCATGTGTGCAAAGCAAAAACACACTAGATCCCTGGGGAAGATTAGTAATGCTGTCGCATCATACCCTTATCCTTATGGGAGGAGCATTGTTTTATCCTGGGAACAGAGCCACAAACACAAACCCCAGTAATCAGAGAAAAAGCATTGCTTTCTGTGCCCTTGCAGTCAACCTCGGCAAATGGACATGCTGTGTCTGGTTGTCACATAGGTTTTTATACACAACAGAGTGTGTGTGTACACATGTGTGTGCTATGTTGCTACCTACTGTAACACCTGGATGCCTGTTCCCACCATGCGTCTGGGGCTTGGTATGTGCTGATTGTTTGACTATCGAGAACCTATGCCAAGAGATAAACCAGTTATTGAAAGCAAGTGCCTATTAATACCGTTTACATCTCCAGCAGAGGATGCCTTCTCTCATAAAGACATGGATAGTGTGTGAAACCCACCCTCCTCCACATTGAAATTTTGGTTGGGCAACTTGGCAAACGTGAGTCCCCATCTCTCATGGCCACAGAGTGGTGGATAAAGCTCTTGACCATGTATCTGGGTTTGGACTGAGCACCAGGAAAGCTCCCCTCAAGTCTTTCACGGACATTGTGATGTTCTACCATCTCCTTCACCTGCAACCTTTCATGCTTAACCCAATACAATCTCCCTCCACACTCTATAACCCAAGTGATCTTTGGGAAACACAGCTATGCTTGCGTGACCTCGGCTTGAATCGCTTCTGAAGCACTGCACCTTTAGGCTGAAAACGCACACCTTGGACATGGCGTCTGGTTCCGCGTGGTTTGATCCACTGGCCTAACCGGCCTCACCCACTGGGCTGCTGCACCTCGACGCCCCTACCCACTGCTCCTTCAGTCCCATGTTTCACCTGGTGCTTTCCAACCACGGGGCCTCTGCATAGTCTCTCCCTCCTGCCTGGACCTCCTCCTTTCCCTTGTTCCTCAGGGAAGTTCTGCTCACCTCTCAGGGCTCGGGACACCTGTCATCTCCCCAGGAAGTTTCCCCCACCTCCCTAAGTCAACCCCCGTCTCACCCTGGAGTGGGATTCCACGCCGGTCCTATGGGGTAGTGAGACCACTGCCATGTTCCATTCACCTGTAGATTAGTGGTGGGTGTCTGTCTCCCTCCGGACTCTACCTGCTCCATGGAGACAGAGCCACGACCACACTTGTTGTCTCACCACTGTGTCCCCAACACCTACCAAGTGCCAGGATGTGGCAAGAATTTGACAGATCCTTGTTGGCTGAAGGAAGGAATCCAGGCTGCATGTTGATTATCTCAGTGGCTAAAGCAGCAGTGAGTAGTTAGTGGTGCCAGGACACCCTCTGATGATGAATCTGCTGGTCGACATTTAGAAGTTTGACTTTGCCTGTTGCCAAGCAGACACACACCTGTCAGGGATGCAGCTGTTAAGTTTCTCTGGAAGGTTTATATTTTCAACCAAGATATACCTCAGTCACAAAACTCCCTTCACCTGATAAAGTCTCTCCTGGCTCCGGCCTTAGGTCACCAGGCAGGGCAACCACTCACATCAGTGAGATGACAGAGCAGTGGAAGGACCGTCATTCAAAGCATAAGGTGCACAACTGGGGAACAAAGGATGCTTCCAGGTGGTCCCAAATGTGTTTATATTAATAGGCATGTATTCATTTGCGTGTGTATTAAAAACATATACGACAGCATATCCAACCTGGGACTTCACAGATATTACTGCTTAGGATGAGGTTAAATAAATAAAATTCATTTACAAAGTCTGATTATTTAAAAAATAAGCTACACACCAATGTTCATAGCAGCACTATTCATAGATGAATGGTCAAAGAAGATATTATACACACACACACACACACACACACACACACACACAATGGAATATTACTCAGCCATAAAAAATAATGAAATATTGCCACTTGCAGCAACATGCGTAGACCTAGAGATTATCATACTAAGTGAAGTAAGTCAGTCAGAGAAAGACAAATATTATATGATATCACTTACATGTGGAATCTAAAAAATTAATACAAATCAACTTATTTGCATAACAGAAACAGACTCACAGACATAGAAAACAAACTTATAGTTACCAAAGGGGAAAGAGGGGGGAGGGATAAATTAGGAATATGGGATTAACATATACACACACTATATATAAAATAGACAAACAACAAGGATTTACTCTATAGCACATGGAACTATATTCAATATCTTGTAATAACCTATGATGGAAAAGAATCTGAAGCTATACAGCTGAAACTAACACAATATTGTAAATCAACTATGGCTTAATAAATAAAAATTTAAAAAATAAGCTAAATCAGAGGTTGGCAAACTATGGACCATGGGCCAAATCTGGCCCCCAGCCAGCTTTTGTACAGCCCAAAAGCTATGAATGTTTATTTGTTTTTAAATGTTTTTCTAAGTGTGTAAAAAAAAAAAGGAAGACTAGATGACAGAGACCATATGTGGCCCACAAAGCCTAAAATGCTCACTATCCAGCAACAGGAAGATGTGTCAATAATGATGGAGGGGCAGGTGCGATGGACATTCATGGAACATGGAGCTCAAGAAAGTAAGTCAGAAGTCACGCACACAGGCATCCAAATCTCTACTACTTTCCAGCTCTGTGGCCTTGGATAAGTTATTGAACCTTCCTAAACCTTTGTTTTCCAATCTGTAAAATGGGAATAGTAATAGTACCTGCTTCATAAGGATGGTGTGAAAATTAAATGGGATAATACATATGAAGCATCTGGTATAATGCCTGATACATAGTAGATACTCAATAAATGTTAGCTATTATTATTTAAAAATAAAGTTTACTGTTTGTTTTCTCCATGAAAAATTTGACAAATATCTTATTTGCTTCAAAAGGATCTCTCAAAGACAAACACTATTTCTATTTTGGTTTGCTATTTATTTATTTATTTATTTATTTATTTATTTATTTATTTATTTATGGCTGCTTTGGGTCTTCGTTGCTGTGCTCAGGCTTTCTCTAGTTGCGGCGAGCAGGGGCTGCTCTGCGTTGCGGTGTGCAGTCTTCTCATTGCGGTGGCTTCTTCTGTTGTGGAACATGGGCTTCAGTAATTGGGCGTGTGGGCTCTACAGCGCAGGCTCAGTAGTTGCGGCACACGGGCTTAGTTGCTCCGTGGCATGTGGGATCTTCCCGGACCAGGGCTCGAACCCGTGTCCCCTGCCTTGGCAGGTGGATTCTTAACCACTGCGCCACCAGGGAAGTCCTGGTTTGCTAATTTAATTCGTGCATCTATTTATTCAAACTTTATTTTGTTTAAAGTGTGGGTTGGGTCCTCTAAAGGGCAGATGCTGACATGGAGTTGGTAATACAAGAGGATTATTGGGAATTAACACCCTTGAAAGGTGAATGAAGGAAGAAGTGGAGCTAGGCAGGGAGAGCCTTCAGACCACAATGCAGCTCTGACGAGGTCTCAGCCACCAAGCAGGAGACGTTCCCACACTGGGCAGAAACATCCCAGTCTCAGAATCTGCTGTGCTCGGTCGCTGTCTAGGGCAGCCCTGGAGGAATGTGGCCTCTTCCAGAAGCTAAGGTGGGGTCTGAAGTTGCCTCAAACTGGAGGGTGGCAGCCCTCTGCACCCTTGCAGCGGGCTGGCAAGTCCTCTTTTGCAGGGAGATCCAGCAGTGCTTTTCCAAGACCACCGCTATCCACCCCTTACTCCCTGGTCATCCAGCTCTCCATACATCACCAGGAGCTGCATTGCTAGGAGTGCAGTGGGCCTCTCCTTCTGAGAGAGACTGCAACTGGTACCCTCTGGCCCCTCTTGATGACTGAAACTGATTACCCCTGCCAAGGTGGTGACTCCTCTTTTAGCTGCTGATGCCTGTGTTCAGAGCTCATATAGCTCTGGAGGCAGCTGTTGCTGGTACTTCACGTCCCAGAGCCCCAGCAGCACAGCATCCCCTTGGGAAACCAGAGACCCTGTAGAGCCCTGACTTGCAGGGAAGGGAAGTAAAAGTCTCCCAGGTGAGTTGTTTGGAAGGATGGTGTGCTCACGCAGGTCCTTTGAGGAGCAGATGCCGGGATGGGGTTGGACATGCAGGAGAGTTCAGAGGAGGCACCGTGAGGACGAAGGGGCATGAACAGGAGGTGTGGGGAGAGCCTTCTTCTCCTGCATGCCTGACACCAGAGATGGAGAGAGAAAAGCACGGAGGGCTGGGCAGGAAGGGTCTCAGACCACAGCGCAGCTCCACCAGAGATCTGGCCAGCAGATGGAGAGCTCTCAAACCAAAGGTACCCATTAGAAGTGTCCAGTGGAAGACAAAGGGGGAAGAGACAGGATTGAGGACCATGACGGAGGTGTGACAGCTATGAAGGAGAGCAGGGAGGACGCGGATTGGGCAAGGAGGGACTCCATGAGCAAGGCAGACCCGAGAAAATATTGGGCGACTCAGAAGGGACCAGAGGAAAGACTTCCAGCTACGGGATCTCTGCGTGGGCAGACGTGCCCAGGCCCCACAGCCTGGGAAGGACCTGGTCTCAGCTCCAAAGCTGGAGTTGACCCTGTGGTTGTGAAGAGCTGGAGACTGCCCGCTCGCTGCATCCTCAAGCCCCAGGACATGTTCTTTCTTGACAGGAGACTGAAGCAACACGCCTCCACCACTGCCGCACTGAACATCATTCTAGAATCAGTTTCCATTTTATTGCCAGCATTAAGTTAAATGACTGCTTATTTTCTTTAAGATGAATGAAACAATGTTGAATATTTTTAGTGCTTATTTACAAGTGTTGATATTGCTTAAGAGAGTTTCCTCAAAATAAAATTCCAGGGTCAAAAGTATAATATTTTTAAGATTCTTGCTACACAGGGCTCATTTTTTCTGCAACAACTGAGTCATTTTGTGCTTCACCCAGCAATATAAGCTTGGCTCCTTGAAAAAGGCCTACTTAGGGCAGTACAGTTAAATGGAAAAAAAATTCATCTTGATATTTATTTATTACAACTTGAATGAGGTCTTTGAATACTATGGAGTCTGGACATTTTTTCTAGATGTTGTTAAGCCAGTGATCATTTTTATATATTTGTTAATCTGCATCTTCTGAGAGGTGTATGCCAACACAGGATTAACTTTGCCAGAGAGTCAGTAGGGCACTGTCCTGTGAGAAGAACTGGGAGGGAGATGGGGAGCTGGAGGGTGTGATGGTTTGACCGTGTGAAGGAGAAGGGGGAGGAAGGAAGGAAAGAGGGAGGGAGGGAGGGAAGGAAGGAAGGAAGAAGGAAGGAAGGGAGGAGAAAAGGAGGGAGAGAGGGAGGGAGGGAGGGAAGGAAGGAAGGAGGGAGGGAGGGAAGGAGGGAGGGAAGAAGGAGGGAAGGAGGGAGGGAGGGGGGAGGGAAGGAAGGAAGGAAGGAAGGAAGGGAGGAGAAAAGGAGGGAGAGAGGGAGGGAGGGAGGGAAGGAAGGAAGGAGGGAGGGAGGGAAGGAGGGAGGGAAGAAGGAGGGAAGGAGGGAGGGAGGGAGAGAGGGAAGGATGGAAGGAAGGAAGGAGGGAGGGAAGGAAGGAAGGAGGGAGGGAGGGAAGGAAAGGAGGAAGGGAGGAGAAAAGGAGTGAGAGAGGGAGGGAGGGAGGGAGGAAGGGAGGGAAGGAAGGAGGGAGGGAGGGAGGGAAGGAGGGAGGGAAGAAAGAGGGAAGGAGGGAGGGAGGGAGAGAGGGAAGGATGGAAGGAAGGAAGGAGGGAGGGAAGGAAGGAAGGAGGGAGGGAAGAAGGAGGGAAGGAGGGAGGGAGGGAGAGAGGGAAGGATGGAAGGAAGGAAGGAGGGAGGGAAGGAAGGAAGGAAGGAAGGTTTGGGGGAGATGTCCTCCACTGCAGCGTGGTATGGAGAAGTACGAGGGTCAACGCTGCCTTAGAGGAGCCCCACATCCCCCAAGAGTAGCCTGCTGCCCTAGTGTCTGGTTGGGAGCGTACCTCGGGAAGTGTGGCCTCAGTGAGACTGTAGTGATGGATTTCAGAGCCAGTCCTGGTCAAGTACACTCCCCGCGGTTGGAGATCTGAGAGGTACATTTCTATGATCACCATGAAATTCTTCACGTGTTTTACCCACAGTAGGTATCTTCATGTTATTTCATTGATTTATATGAAACTTTAATGTAATTACTAGCTATTTGCTTGTCAACACTGTCCAAGATATATTCTTCAATTTAGGATTTTCTTTTCAGTTTTTTATACAGATATTTTTATGTAGTCAAATTTATCTACTTTTCTTCCTTTTTTTAACATTTTAATCTCAAGAAATAAGGATTTCTTTGAGTTTTCATAATCAACTTTTGAATCATTCTAGAATCTATTTTAACATGGAGTTTGAAGTATAAATTGTTTCAAAATTCCAAATCATTGATTTTCCCCAAGCAGTTTTTGAACAACTCTTCCCTTCTTTATTGATTTAAAATGCCACTTTTATCAAATATTATATTCTTATATGTTTCCTTGATATAACTTGTGTGCCCATGTCTATTATTTTCCCAGCACCACAGTTAATAGCTGATGATAATTCAGCAAAAATAGTTACATGAATTGCATGCTTATTACGTGCTGGACACAGTGCTAAGAACTTTATCTGAGTATCTCATTAATTCACACGGCCAACTTTCACTACAGATATTCTTATAACCTTCATCCTATAGAAGAAGAATCTGAGGATACAGGCGTTAAGTGACCTGCAAACACATCAAGCCAACAAGTGAAGCAGCGGGAGGCTCATTCAGCTGCCGCCCCCTGTCCAGCCTGGGACAACTGTGACCTTCTTTCACACCCTCAGTGTCTAAATATGCACAGGTGTGTGTGTGTGTGTGAGAACTCTCCACCCTGTTCCTAGAGCGATGTAATCTTCTTCTAGTGACTGCTTTAGGGCACATACGAATGTCCCATTGGGCAAGTCCCATCTTCCCTCCTCCTCCTCCACTTTCTCCTTCTCCTCTTCATTCTCTTCTTTCTTTTTCAATGTCTTCCTGAATGGGCATGAACTAAACTCCACTTAAATGGGTTTAAACCATTGAAGTGTTGAGATATGTGTCTTAGATTCCCAGGGCTGCTGTAACAAACCATCAAAAACCAGGTGGTTTAAAACAACAAAAGTTTATTCTCTCACAGATCTGGAGACCAGGAGTCTGAAATCAAAATGTTGGCAGGACCATGCTCCCCCTGAAGGCTCTAGGGGAGAACGTGTTCCCTGCCCTTCTCTTAGTTTCTGCTGTTGCCCGCCATCCTTAGCGTTGTTGGCTTGTAGACTCAGCACTCCCATCTCTGCCTCTGTCATCCCCAGGGGTTCTCCCTGCGTTCCTCTCTGTCTCTTCTTATAAGGACACAGACACATTGGATGAAGGGTCAACCTTACTCCAAGGTGACCTCATCTTAGCTAATTCCATCAAGCAACGCTCTTGCCTCCAGGTGATATGAGAGGAGGGGGAAGCCTGCAGGGGAAGCCCAGCCCTGCCAGGCATTCTCCTCTCCTCTCCTTTTCGGTGCCTGTAAAATCATCTCCCCCTGTGTTCCTGCCTCCCCGTGCTCAGCACACTGGTCTCAGGCGCCATCTTGCCTTCTGGGCGTCCTGGGTAAGCTGGTCTGCTCAGCAGAGCCAAACCCTTCCTTGCACCGTTATCCCGAGATGCTGATGGAGGGCTGAGGGCGTAGGAAGCTGCACTGTGGCCCCAGATCCCAACTCAGGTCTCCAGTCCAGCTTTTCCAGTACAAAAGCTGATTTATTACATCCAGATGTCCGAATCCTGTGTCTGACCTTGAAATGGTTTTGGATTTGGGAGTGAGATATATTGGAGAGATGGCTGGAATGGACTGATATCTGGGGGTGAGAATTCTCATATGGAGAGAGGGAAGCTCTGGGCTGAGGCAGAGCAGGGGCTTTATGCCTTTACACCCTAGGAAGATCCGTGTGCAGAGGGGCAGAGCTGGGGCTGGTGAGGAACCAGCAAGGACTTGAGGATGAGGCCTGCCTGCATCTCTGTAGTCACCTTGACCTGACTCACCCGGGCCCCACTGGGCCGAAGCAGGAACTAGAAAGGGTGCTTGGGGCCCCAGCCAGGCAGAGCTGCCAGCATGGGCTGTGCAGACAGCAGCAGGCAGGTGCTTTTATTGGTTTTCTCCGGTTTCATAGCCAGCTCAGTGTTTATACTCAGAGAATTTTCGTATTTTCCTCTCCATCTTCTCTGACTTTCATCTGAGGTCAAAGCAGGTTTATCCAGTAGTTTTGTGACTTCTTCACATCCACTCTGATCCAGAAATGTACTAACTATGATTTTGGATTTTGGAAATCAGATGACTTTTACCCACAAGGCACAGTAGGTCTTTTTAAACAAACAATTGGAATTGCATAAAGACCCATATGGGAAAAGGAAGAGGAAGTAAAGTTGAATGACATTAACAGAAATCTAAAGGGCAAAATAATCCTCCCATGAGACTTTATCTGGAACATCTGAGTGTGGGAAGGGATGACACAGACACAGCGAGACCTAAAATGGCAGCGAGAGACGTTTCAGGATGCGATGGAATGAAAAAGGGAGAGAAGTCCAGACCCTGCCCGCTCCCACCCTGGCCTCGGGTCTACAGAGTTAGTGTTGAGCAAAGCTAGGTTTGGGGGAGAGCAGACAGCAGAAGCATTGGTCCCACCAGGCCATGGGGGCACTCCAAAAGCAAAGACAGCTGCTATTCAGGAATCTGCTGAGGGCAATTCTGCTGCAGAAGTAGATGCTGAGAAGGAGAGAGGATGAACCTCTAGGAGTTAGATTTCACTGGCTGGAGCAATTCCACAGCAAGAGGCAGTGATAAGAGCCAGGGTCGCCAAGACACTATCACTAAACAGCCCATGCTTAAGGAAGCACCCAAGTGCTAGGAGCTCAGGGCTCAAAGGGAAGTAGATATTGAAAATCTTTCTGTACTTAGAATGTGCAAAAAGGAACCCAAATCTAAGACCTGGCGATTGGAGTGTCATCATTAAACTCCCTAAATTTTGCAAGAAGACAGGATATCTCAAGATATTATTCTTTGACCGAGGAAACACGGGTGCTTGGCTTTTTGCCTTTGTATCAGACAGCTATTGCTGGTTAACAAACAAGCCCAGAATCTCAATTTTTATTTCTTGTCCACGGGTTCATGTGCACTGTGGCTCTGCTGGACTTGGCTCAGGTCTGCTCAATGCACCTTCTCATTCTCCTCAGAACAGTGTCTGGCAAGGCATGTCCCTTTTCTGGCAGAAGCACAAGAAGCCAAGCCAAACCACGCTGGCACTCTTGAGGCCTCTGTTAGCATCTTGTTTGCTAACATTCCATTGGCCAACAAAAGCAAGTCATGAGGCAAAGCTCTAAATCCACAGGAGACATAGATTATCTTCCATGTATTCCACCAGTTGGCACTGCAAAGTCACATGGCAAAGTCTGGACGTGGAATCCTTTACAGAGGGCGGGTAAAGGACTGAGATCCATAGTCCAATGTACCATATTCTTGCTGGGAGGTTTTTCTCAAAGGAGTACAGAACTGTTAAGTTATGGTTATGGACACGTGACACAAATTCTTCTGGCAAGAGCAAAAACAAGAAGAGTTTTCTTTCACATTCCCTCTGTCTGCCTTCTTTCTTTCAGACACACAAATCTCTAGATGGCCTTTGGAGACGTTGCCGGCTCTGCATTTCTGAAGTATCTCGATGCAGTCCTGGTGCTGTCTTCTAATCACATTGAGAAGCCCCTGGTGAGCTGTATAGTACATTATGCTGGACATAATTTAAGACATTTATTGGAATAGAGAGTATATTTTCAGCCTTGGGCACAATATGTCATGAGGCAAATTTGATTAATGTACTGTTCTGTACCATTTCAGAACCATCCTGGGGAAGAGCTGAAAGGCTCACAGGCACTCCCTGGGTCCCCTGGAGGATACACACAGGAGCAGTGGTTGAAATTAGGGAGGGGCCTCCTGAAGATGAGAGGGCCCTGATAGATTAGGCTCTTCTCCTCTGAAGGGTCCAGCCACAAAGCCCTGGTAGACCATAGCCTGATTGTACAGTCCAATGGCTGAGAATACAAAATGCAGGGTAAATATTATTCCTTCACCCCTCACATCTGCACAGAAGGGAGATGTATTGGTCAGTATGGGCTGTGTTACACTGCGATAACAAACAAAATCTCAGGGGCTTGAAACAACAAAGGTTTGTGTCTGGCTTACTCTCCATGACCCTCACAGGCCACCGGCTGCTCTGTTATACCTTGCTCTGTTGTAGGGGCCCATGAGAATGGAGGGGACCCCACTGAGTGAGATATTGTCTGTCACCTGGTGATTCATTCACTCTTTTCTTTTTTAAATTTATTTTATTGAAGTATAGTTGATTTACAATGTGTTAATTTCTGCTGTACAACAAAGTGATTCAGTTATATATATATATATACTTTTTCATATTCTTTTCCATTATCGTTTGTCACAGGGTATTGAATATTGTTTCCTGTGCTATACAGTAAGACCTTGCTGTTTATCCATTCTATATATAATAGTTTGCATCTGCTAACCCCAAACTCCCAGTTCATCCCTCCCCCACCCCTCCTCCCTTGGCAGCCACAGGTCTGTTCCCTATGTCTGTGAGTCTGTTTCTGCTTCATAGATAAGTTCATTTGTGTCATATTTTAGATTCCACATATAAGTGATATCATATGATATTTGTCTTTCTCTTTCTGACTTACTTCACTTAGTATGATAATCTCCAGGTCCATCCATGTTGCTGCAAATGGCATTATTTCATTAATTTTTATGGCTGAGTAGTATTCCATTGTATATATGTACCACATCTTCTTTACCCATTCATCTGTCGATGGACATTTAGTTTACTTCCATGTCTTGGCTATTGTAAATAGTGCTGCTAGTGATTAATTCACTCTTAAAGGCATCCCTCGGGATTCATGCCCAAACCACTCATGTCTCCTTGTCCTGAGACAGTCACTTGGCCACACTAACCTTGAATGTGCTGGGGAAGTGCAATCCCACCTCATGCCCAGGGGGTAGAATGTTGGGAATAGCCCAGTCAACCACTGTGGGAAGGAACTCCCAGTTCTGTCCCCAGGAAGAGAAAATCTGGGAGAACCTCTACTGTCCTCCTTCCTCACCCCAATTCACTCCCATCTCCCAAAACTTCTCTGTGGTCAGACTGGGGAGAGGCCAAGCCCAGTGCCCAGTCAGAGGCTGTTCGGCTCCCCTCTGCTGCAGTAAGCACACTGGGGTCAGGTACAGGTCAGGATGCCCCTCTCTATCCCCAGGCAGGGGACCCAATGTCCATGTGGTACTGTCTTCCTGCTCTGCAGACCCCAAAACTCCTCCATGTGAGTCAGCCCGTGGGCTGGCTTGAGAAAGAAGTGGACAAGAAGCCATAATTTGGGGCCATAAATCCACATTGAACCCTTCAATATAAGTTTACCTCTTAAACAAACAAACATAATCTCTTTTGCTGGTTTTAAAACTCAATCTCCTATGGCTCTTCTGTCTTATTTCTCAGTAGGTTCTTAACTCACAGGGAATTTAGGGCTTGTAACTAGTTAGCACCCTAAATCCCAACAAGCCCCTCTTCAATATTCTGTTATTTTCATTTTTAGTAAACTTTTCATTAAAGTTTCATTACAGTATAACTCACATACAGAAAGATGCACAAACAGTAAGTGAACAGATGAATGCATTTTCATACACACACATATAACCAATATGTAGGTCATCAACAGAACACCCTTTAGATCAAGAAACAGAAAATCCCCAGCACCTCAAAATTCCCCTTTATGTCCACTTGCATTAACTAGCCCCCTCTGCCTACTATTCTGACTTTGAACATCATAGATTAGCTTTGCCAGTTTTCGAACGTCACATAAATAGAATCATACAGTTTACATCTTTGGTGACCAGGTTCTCCCTTTATGTTGCTGCTGTGAATAGTTTTCATTTGTCCATTTCCATTGCTGTATGAGATTCTACTGTGTTCATCTCTTCCTCTCTTCATGAGCTTTTGGGTTGATTCTAGTTTGTTACTATAATGAATACTGCTTCTATGAACATTCCAGCGTGTATGTCTTTTGGTGAACATACATGTGCACTTCTGTTGGGTATCTACCTGAAAGTGAAGTTTCTGGGTAACAGGGTATAACCAGGCATGTGTATATTTTGTCTCCAAAATGGTTGTGCCCATTCACGCTCCCATGGACAGTGTATGAGAGTTTAACACCCTCACTAACTATTGGTCTTACCTGTCTTTTTAGTTTCGGCCATTCTGGTGGGAATGTAGTAACATCTTTTGGTGGTTTTATGTTGTATTTCCCTGACGACTGATGAGATTGAGCCCCTTGTCATATATGCTTTGGCCATTTGAAGAACCTCTTTTGTGAAATACTTGGTCATGTCTTTTGCCCATTTTCTACTGGGTTTTCTTATCAACATGGGAGAGAGCTTTATATTTTCTACATATAAGTCTTTGGTCAGATATGTATCTTGAAAACACCTCTCCCATTCCATGGCTTATCTTTTCCTTATCATCCTGTGTTTTCCCATTTTAACTAACAATAACTCAAACAGAGCTCTCTCCTCACTGCATGGGAACGACCACACCTCACAACTATGCATCAGGTAGAGTATGATATTCTGGTCCTAACTTTTCAGGTCATAATCCAGAACCTACAGACTGATTTATAGACAGGTGGGTCAGCACAGCATCCTTCCTCCTGTGTAAATTAAGGCCCAAGGTCCACTAAAGTGTGTGACTTCTTAAATGGGATCCTAATGGGAAATAGACTTTACTCAGAGGTATCAGCCATAATTCATATCCATCTGCCATAAATCCAGGTGTCTTCAAAGATACGTCCACTGAAATGACCTCTATTTCAACCAGGAGAGTCTGTGAATCAATCTGGGTCCAGGGAAAAAAGAAAAAACTTACAACATTTCGCCCTGTGTTGGATCTCCGTTGAGGCTCTCCAAAATGAGACACCACTCTGGCTCTAGGAGGAACGGACAAAGGGACAAAAAAAATTTCTCTTGTTTAAACGTAAAGGGGGAGTCACATAGACTCTGAATGTAGGGTGAACATTTGGACGAAGTGCGTATTTTACATTGAGGGTGAGACAGGGACTGATTCTGGTGTCTTTTCAGTGAAGATCTGCCCAGGCGGGACACAGACTGAGAAGGTGGTGATCAGTGGGAACACGCAGCATCTGATGGGTCTGAGGGGAAGGTGAATGGACACACGGCCCTAGGTGGGCACGGCTGGCAAGGAGAGCATTCAGGGGGTCATCAGCAGAGACCCCATTAAACACATTCTGGAGCCTCTTTCCCAGGACAGTTTCAGAAAACCAGAGTCAGCAAACAGGGTCTACAAAACTCTCTTTTCTGGGAATTCCGTTTGAAGGGAATGAATGCCAAACAGATGTGACATCTTGGCTTTGGAAAACTTCTGAGGCTCTTCTTTCTTTCCCAGGAAGCTGGTGATGGGCTGCCTGGGCCGTGGGTGGACAGGCCTTCCTCCCCACCAGGGGAGCTCCACGGGGACCAGACGGAGGATGCATTAAAAACAGGTGGCTATCGAGCAAACCCTGCTTGGGATAAAACACAAACAGATTGAAAATCCCAATGTAGCAATTCTTTAAGTCCACATATGATTTTCGAGACAAGGGATTTTCACTTCCTGTAAAAACTCAAGAGTAAATAAATACACTCATTAAATGGCCAAATGTGAGAACATTTCTTTCTAAGTATTCTCAAAGCAAGTCAACGAGCCCTGGATGGTAAATGCCTCCTCGGTTCCAGGAAGCTCAGGCCTTTCCCTGCCCCCTGAGCAGGCAGCCCGGGAGTCATGCGAGCTTTCCCTGGGGTGGAAGCAGGAACCGAGCCATGGTTTGGTGGTCCTAAGACCCCTACGTACCTCGAAGAGGGTGGAAATCTAAAACTATTCCCTGGGTTTGGGACCTGAAGCTACCATGGAAATGAAAGGAGAGAGAAGGAAGCTTCCAGATAATCAGCCAAGGGGTTCCTCAGTGGCCCCCCTCAGACACGGTGGGGAGACAGATGAACTTCACTGGGTGTTTGCAGCCAGCATTGGTCAACCCGCAGACGTGGCCCCAGGGATGCTGGCTCGTGTTCTGAATCCCTCCAGCGGGACCCAGCTGACTTCCGCCCACCCCATGTGCACAGCCCTCACTGCCACCAGCCCGGAGTTGGGTGGGTCCGTGTCCCCCAGAACTGGGAGCCTCCGGAGGGCAGGGAAGCCGAGCTGTCAGTGCCCTGCAAGCTCACACCCGCCCCAGACCCAGCCTCTCTGCACTTCTGGCTCCCCAGTTTCCCCACCTGAAACCCTCACCAGAAATCCTTCCAGAATGATCAGCTGTTTAATCCAAATGCAACTGTAAATGGATACTGGATTGGTTTTTATATAGGATTTCCAAGTCCCCAATAAAGATTCTACCATGGGGTTACAAATTTACATTTACTAGAGTGAGAAAATAGGGAAACCAGATTTCCTTTGTAGATTTGGAACTCACTGGGAGCTGAGAAGCAGGGAAAAAAGGATACTTCTGTCTAATCTAATAAACGTCTTTTGATCCAATAATCTAGCCGGTCTCCTGAGACAGCTGAGTCTCTGTCGGGTCACTTTGTCCTCAGATAGCCTCTCTCCTGGATCCCCCGCAAGAAGGTCTGAGGAGAAGGGGAGGTGAATGATACTGTGGCCCTGGGGGAAGGGCCCAGGCCCTGCTGCTGCCCAAGTCTCTGGTGGCATACCCGGTGGTCCTCTCTCATCCTGCTCATGGCCCAGCGGCTCTCTACTGACCTGGGGCCATCTCAGCCCTCCCCGGTGTCTCCCCTGTGGTCTGACAGTGATCGCCACTCAGCCCTTAGCCCAGGTGTTTGGCCCCCTGTCTATCTGCCTACAGGGTCGTTTCACCCCACCCCGACCCCTCCTCTGGGAAACCTCCCCAGCAAACTTCAGTGATGGCCAAGTGCCCCCTACAGGTGTGAACAGAAATTTCTAACTGTCCTCACACCAAGGTGGGCGGTCAAGGGCGTCTTGGGAGGGCTGGTCTGGAGTATATCCCTTCCTGACCGTGAGCTCCCTTCCCAAGTCCTTAATGCGGTGTAGCATAAAAGCCCCTCTGCTTTTTGCTTTGTCCTCTCTCTCTGTTAACATGCATCCCCCATACCCCTGGGACCCCAGCCTCAATCACGGCACGTATCGGACCCTCTCCGTCCATTCTGTGGGGCTGGCTGCAGCAGCAGAAGGGTGCTGTGCTGGTGTCAAGGGTCTCAGTGCTTTCAAGCTTGTACTGGCTAGAAAGAGTCGATTGTTAAAATTTTAGGGATTCTGGAAGCTGGTTGTTAAACATGGGCATGATTAAAAATTAAATTATATAAACTCACAATTAGGTAAATTTGATTAAACGCAGAGGGAATGAAAACTTAAAGCTCATCATTTTCTGATAATTTTACTAGATTTTACTATGATCTCTGCCCTTGAAGTTATTTATTTTCCATATTGCTGGTTTAACTTTCTGAAATGCCATTTAAAAAAATATTTTTTCCAACAATGATGGATTTGGTTTATTATATGCCTTATTCTCCTTTTCCAGCCTCATATTTTTATTTAAAAGATAACTTATTTTTTCGTCTCTTTAAAAATAGAAAACTACCCCTTTATAAAATTTTCCTTTGTTCAATGAAATTAATTTATTTCAGGGCACAGATTTTCCTCTTGGTTGTTATAGCAATGATCTTTGATGTTTTAAATGTTTATCCTAAGTCGCTATTTCTTGTTACTCTCTGCTCACCTCATTCTTAAAGCTGATATATCTTGTTGTTAAAGTTTAGGGGTATTGAAAGCCTGCTTGTTTGTATTATGAAAATGATCAAATATCTCCAATTTATGTCCACAAAGGTTCCATGTACCCATCACCTGTATTCAAATATTATCAAGAAATTGCCACATCATTTATCTGTCTTCCTTCCTTCCTTCCTTCTTCCTGAAATACTTCTAAGCGAATTCCAGATATCAGATCACTTCTCTCTTACCCTCTTCAGTGTACATTTCTTTAAAAATATGGGCACTTTCTTACGTAATCATAAAACTATTAACACCTAAAATAATTAATAATTTCTTGATATCATCCAATACCATTTCATATTCAAATGTCCCAATTGCCTCAAAATGAAAAGTTCTGCTTTTAAAATCAATCCTCCTTGGCCTATTTGAATAGAAGGGGGTCTGTGCTAGGCTGAGCCAGGACCAGAGAAGAAACTAGATGGAGGGCCCCCTCTCCCCCTCCCGCCCCCTGAAATTCCAGCTAATTCAGCTGTCCCATCCTTCTTCCTGCTGAGTAAATTGCAGGTCTGGAAGAATAACACTAAGTACTCACGGACAGTCTGGAGGATGAATATCTGATTTCTCAGCCCCATTTATTACCGGTCCCATTAAGCCTCGGCTCGCACAGCTGCCCCTCAGCCCCCGTGGAAACCCCGGCGTGTGCAAGCCCAGCCACTTAGGCTGGAGATGAGAAAGGACGGCTTGTTTTTTCAAGTGTATATTATATCCACTTCAAAAATCCCTGAAGGTTGGAGAACACTTTCATTTTGTAAAAGGTTAAGAATAAAGAACTTAGGCAGAGTGGCCTATTTCGAAGGAGAGGATAATTCAGAAGATCAAAGAGCACACCATGGAAATTGTAGTCACGGATTTGGTATTTTTCCCCAGGAGATCAGAAGCCTGGGTACAGAGGAAGGTGAATACACCTCTGAAAATATCCCGATTAAGGACACATATACACACTACCAAATGTAAAATAGATAGCTAGTGGGAAACAGCTGCATAGCCCAGGGAGATCAGCTCGGTGCTTTGTGACCACCTAGAGGGGTGGGATAGGGAGGGTGGGAGGGAGGGAGACTCAAGAGGGAAGAGATACGGGAGCATATGTATATGTATAACTGATTCACTTTGTTATAAAGCAGAAACTAACACACCATTGTAAAGCAATTATACTCCAATAAAGATGTTAAAAAAAAAAAAAAAAAAGGACACCGTGCGCGGAGAAAAGCATTCTCTCTTGGAATGCGCCCGGGTCCTTTGAAGATGCGACTGCTACCAAAACAGCCTTGCTCTGGGAAAGAGTCCAGGGGTTTGGGGGCGGTGCCTCAGGATTTTTAGATGCACTGGACAGGCTCCAGGTAAGAACTAACTGCTGAAACCAACTCCACTGCAGACTGACCTCCAGATGGAGAGCTGAGAATTCAAGGTCTGTTCTAGGCTCTGCCCGGGTCCCCATTTGGTCTGGAACATGCCATTCTGCTTCTCTCTGCGAGTGCATTCTTTGTGACTCTGCTTACCATTTGTGCTTCTGTTTGTCATGGAGCAGGTATGACATCATCATACTTGCAGAAAATAGAAACTATTAGACCACGGTGATACATTTTTCTACAGGAAAAAAATATGTCTTGTCATCTGGATTATTTAGATGCTTCTCTCTCTTTTCCTGCATCTCTGCCTGATTTGGGCAGACCCAATGGGAAGGAGAAAGAACAAGCTTTTCTTGGGCAAGTCATAGAATTTCTCCAGCGTCCCTTTTCTGAACAACAGAGATAACAGTGCCTACCTTCCAGATTGTTCTGGCACTTGATACCTATAATTCCTGGTTTATCCACTGACTCATTCTTTCTCATTTGACCAGTAGTGCTGGTAGCTCTTCGGTCTACAAACTATCTCCCGAAGGATGTAATTGCCTCCCAAGTGCCCTGTGGCTCTTCACACCTACAGCAATGGAAAGTGGGACCACCAGGATTCACCGCTGGCTCTGCTGTCCTGGAGGAGACTCTCTCTATATCCCCCTCCCACTTTACCAGCCTTGAAACACCAGGGCCTTTTCCAACATCCGCTTCATCTGACTCAGACGTTTCAAAGATCCTCCGCCTCAGATCTGCTCAGTGCCTCGTCCTGCTCACGTGGTAAGAACTGTCCCTTCCTGGACCTCTCCTCCTGGAGGTTCAGGCAGGGCTGGGCCCACAAGCCAAGCTGGGGGCAGTGAGCAGACACCTCTCGAAGGCTGGAGCGAGGGTGGATCGTGGTGGTGGCTCACAGCTCTTCCTCCCCCTCCCTGTCTGGCTCCCCTTGGATGCAGGCTGCCCGCTCCGAGCTGAGCGGGCTTGAGCAAGCGGCCTGCTGTGACTAAGGACGCGTGGGCAGAAGCGTGGTTGGCAACGTTTGTCCTCCTGTACCCCTGCAGCCCCCCGTAGGTCATTATCCAAAATTCTCATGTTGTAGAGCTGTTCACCTTTGTTCAGGTGACAGATCCCACTTACACAATCATTGGACCCAAGGTCACCACCGGCCCTCATTTTCCTCTGCCCCCTCGGCATGGGTAGACCCCACAACTTCGCTCCGAGTGCCATCCACTGCTCAGATGGAGGACCTGTGCCCAGAGCAGGAGCCAGAGGCTGCCTCCCAAAGCCCTTTCCCTCCCATCAGCTCTCTGGAGCCATGAGTGACCCACAGGCCTTGGGTATGATGGTTGTTCCAAAGTCCCAGGACATTTCAGCACCCACTGCTTTCCTTTGAAGTTTCCTTAGCGTGAGTTTGCAAATCTCCCCGCCAAGGAGAGAGGGTGCTGCTCTTTCTTCTACCTGCTATTGTGAAGCCCTTTAACTATTTTCCACATAGACTCTAAGCTGGGGAACTTTAATTGGGTCTGCGCTTGGAGGTAAGCGGTCAGGAGAGGGATGGATTGCTTGGGGCATGAGAAGGCAGGTGTGAGGGGGTTTGGCGGTTGGGAATCTTGAGTGGAGAGAGGGAGCAGGGGATGGGAGACAGGAGGCGAGCAGGTCAAAGGACACACATGGCCTCCTCCCCAGTTTTGTTGGAAATGCCATTGGCAACCAAACCAATGAAAGAGGAATTGAAAACCACCCAAGTCTGTTCTAGAACATCACTGCCTTTGTGTGTAAAACTTTGGTAATAATTGCCTGGAAGGAGCTTGTATCGAAATTGGTACCCAGTCCCCAGCCATGAGGTAGGACTCAACGGATGGCGTCCACCTCAGCCCGCCCACCACGGCCAGCAAGTTCCCCGAGGGACAGCGGGGGGGTCCAGCACCACGAGGTGGTTTCATCCTGATGAGCTGACCAAGCGTGGGCTCAGCGACTTTGGGAAGTAAAACCCTGTCATTGGGCTGACAATTCAAAGACACAGATGCATCTTTGCTCCCTAAAAGGGTTGGATTCAGTTTAAAGTTATGCACCAACTCAAGAAATGGGGTTTATGTTCTATTAATAACGTTGTCCACTTGGGTAACACATAATGAAGAGAGAAAAGCACTTGATCAGGGTCGAACAAGGGGGTCCAGACTCCTTATTATCAATTACCAACTAATATTTTTTTACATTTTATATTGGAGTATAGTTGATGAACAATGTTGTGTTAGTTTCAGGTGTACAGCAAAGTAATTCAGTTATACATATACATGTAGCTATTCTTTTACAAATTCTTTTCCTATTTAGGTTGTTACAGAATATTGAGCAGAGTTCCCTGTGCTACATTACATAATAGGTCCCTCTTGATTATCTATTTTGTATATAATAGTGTGTATATGTCAATCCCAAACTCCCAATTTATCCCTCCCCCCGGCTTTCCCCTTTGGTAACCATAAGTTTGTTTTCTAAGTCTGTGCGTCTGTTTCTGTTTTGTAAATAAGTTCATTTGTATCATTTTTTTTAGATTCTGCATATAAGAGATACCATATGATATTTGTCTTTCTCTGTTGGACTTACTTCACTTAATATGATAATCTTCAGGTCAATCCACGTTGCTGCAAATGGCATTATTTCATTCTTTTTAATGGCTGAGTAGTATTCCATTGTAGATATGTACCACATCTTCTTTATCCATTCATCTGTTGGTGAACACTTAGGTCGTTTCCACGTCTTGGCTATTGTAAACAGTGCTGCAATGAACATTGGGGTGCATGTATCCTTTCAAACCATGGTTTTCTCCAGATATGTGCCCAGGAGTAGGATTGCTGGATCATATGGTAGCTCTATTTTTGTTTTTTTAAGGAACCTCCATACTGTTCTCCATAGTGGCTGTACCAGTTTACATTCCCACCAACAGTGCAAGAGGGTTCCCTTTTCTCCACACCCTCTCCAGCATTTATTGTTTGTAGATTTTTTGGTGATGGCCATTCTGACTGGTGTGAGGTGATATCTCAAGGTAGTTTTGATTAGCATTTCTCTAATAATTGGTGATGTGGAGCATCTTTTCATGTGCCTCTTATTTACCAGTTAATATTGACAGAGCTCTCATGGGGTTGTAACCACAGCTTGGAGGGACAGAGGAGTTTGAATACGCTTCAAAACAATATGTAGGTAATAACAACAACAACATTATTTTAACCTTTTGATAGAAAGATTAACTGTCATATAAGGATTAGGAAATTGGGACAATACAAAAAGAAAATGTTACAAAAGTAAAGGAAACAGAAATTTAAAAGTCTGGCTCATCAGCCAACATGTGGCAGAGGCCCTGGATTATTATTCTCTTCTCTCCTAAAATGTTTTCATGCTTGCATTACAATGACAGCAGGATGAGAGCCGGCACCAAAGTGACCTTGAGGTCACCTTTATGTTCCTTAGGAGGAAAGGCACAAGTCCCCGGAGTAGGTGGTGGGCTCTGTCTGCCAGCCCCCAGGGCTGAATCCTAGCCTTGTGGTCAGGCAAATCGGGAAGTTTGACTTCCTGGTTTTGAGCAAGCATCAGGAAGATGCCTTGCAGGGGTGTCCTGAAGATGACCCCACAGGGAGCTGGGGCAGAGAGAGGCTCCTAAATGCTTGTCCCCTGGTCTCGCCTGTTTTCTGTGTAGAAAGGAAAAGCTACAGGGGAGGGGATAGTCCAAGATCCAGACTCACAGTCTCAATGACTTTCAGGAAAAATCCCCTAAGAATTTCCCAAAACATATTTAGAACAGGAATTTAGAACATACATATTCCAAATACATATATTGTTGACTATTTATTAAACAATACAAATATATACTGAGCATAAAAGAAAAACAGCTGTATCTTTGATTCTAACTTACAGATAACATTTTTCAATATCTAAGAAATCCTCCTTTTTGATTTTTGTATTTCAACATTGTCCATGTAATTGTTTTCTATTCTGATAAACAAGGTCAATGGACATTTATTTTAACATAGCACTTTGTTGCTGTTCTTCTGACTGCTCTCTCTGTGGAATTAAAAATTATCTCTGGTCTTGTCCTCACATGAGACCATGAAGGAAATGTAAACCATAAACATGCCTCTCAGGGCACTGCCAAGTTGTACCCCTTGGAAAAGGCCCTCCTACCTCAGGCTTGGCAGAAATTTTTGTTGCTGCTAATTACGTGACTAATTTGTAGATTTCGTTAAGGAGTGACTTTTTTTTCACACAGAAGAACTGATCACTACAATGACCTTCCAATTTTCGCTTTGACACCAGCCCCCCACCACACCCCTAACCCCTGCTTTTCTTGTGTTTATTAAAATAGTCAACATTTCTTGAAGTTGATTTGGGAGCCAGAGCCTGAAAAGTCTTACAACTTGCCCAACAGATGGGGGAAAGGTGTGCACCTTCCAGGGAGAAGTCCTACATTACAAAGTTATTTTATCATGTATCTTGCTTAATTCAGGTGTAACTATAGCAACTACCTAGAATCAGAGATCAGTGAGGAGTGATTCCCATGAAAATGAACTTTGCCTTAGGCCATTTTAATTAAAGCATAAATATTGTGAGGAAGGAACAAGTTAGATGTTTTTAAAAGAGGAGGCAGAAAGGAGGGCAATCACATACGTGCTTAGCGTATGTGGATCTTCTTTACTTCTATTTTCCTTCCTGGCCCATAAACCTAGTGAAACTATTCATGTAAAAGGAATATACATTTAGAAAAAGATACATTTAGTAACGCTCATTTTTAAAAAATGCATTATTTAGAGACGTAGTATGTTTGTTCTTATTTTTCTGCGTAAATTCAACTACTGCACAAACGATACCTGCCTGGAAAATGAAATACACTTCCCATAAGTACGGAGGACTGTGGGTGGTATAGATTCTCCCAGGCAGAGGCCTGATTGGGTAATGGTCACGGACAGCATTCTGGGTGGTACCGCTGGATCTCAATCCTTCATCACTACTTACTAGCTGCATAAGCGTGGGCAAGTTTCTAAACTCCCTGAGCCTAGGTTTCCTCATCTATAAAAGGGTAATAATAGTACCAGCTTCATAGGGTTGTTGGTGGAATTAATTAGGATAATGAATGGAAAGTGTTTGGCATGGGGCAGTCCGTAAGCACCAGCTATGATAATTATCACTCCAAGTCTCATTAATGAGGCAGAGAGTGATGGGAGGCTAAGGAATGAATAGAAGTTTGGAGACAGGGGTCCTAAGACTTACTCTTCCAAAAACTAGCTAGGAAATCTCTTCCCCTCTCTGGGCTTCAGTCTCCTCACCTACAGTCGCAGGAGATTGGGCTACAGAATGTTCAATATTCATCCAGTTCTCGAATCCTGTGCATCTAATCCAACCTTTCCAACTTCAATGCCATTGTCTCATCCCTCACTCTCTGAACAACCCAGGAAAGGGGTGTTAGTGCATCTCCTTGTCCTAGGAGAGAATACTGGCACACGCAGGGGGGACCCTAATAATCTCATACCTTTCTCACCCTCCTTTGAGTTCAGAGGTCTGTGTAAAGAGAGCTGATCAAAGGGGACACATAAATCACCCAGCTAAAGCCATGCCCCAGAGTTCAGATTGATTTCTGCATTCAGACTTTATCATCTGATCCTCCCTCAGAGGTTCACACTCCAGTGACCCAAGCGTCCTCCCAGCATTTGGCTGTGTTAATCAGCCTGGAAGTGACAGCCTGGACACAGGTGTGAGGTGAGGATTCCCACCCTTCCCCTTGAGCTGTGTACGATGACTTTGTGAACATAATTACTAAGATTTATACAAGGGAATTAGATGCGCTTCAGATTTTTAAAAAATCACAACCCTGTGTGAAAATGCACATGGCCCGCCTGCCCTAGCAGAAGTGAGCATTTAAGGGACCTGGGGCGTTGCATTTCTTAGAATCACATGGGTAAATATATTGAGAGTTAAATTTATAATTCTATTCAGTGGATATTTCTATTAAAAGAAGAGGAGAAAAATCTATCTCATGAAACTTCTTATTTATTTAAATTTATTTTATTGAAGTATAGTTGATTTACAATGCTGTGTTTGTTTTTGGTGTACAGCAAAGTGATTCAGTTATACATATATATAATAGTTTGTATCTGCTAATCCCAAGCTCCCACTCCACCCCTCCCCCACACCCCCTCTTTCTTGGCAACCACAAGTCTGTTCTCTATCTCTGTGAGTCTGTTTCTCTTTTGTAGATAAGTTCATTTGTGTCATATTTTAGATTCCACATATAAGTGATATCATATGGTATTTTTCTTTTTCTTTCTGACTTACTTTGCTTAGTAAGATAATCTCTAGGTCCATCCATGTTGCGGCAAATGGCATTATTTCATTCTTTTTTATGACTGAGTAGTATTCCATTGTATGGATGTACCACACCTTTATCCATTCATCTGTTGATGGACACTTAAGTTGCTTCCATGTCTTGGCTGTTGTGAATAGTGCTGCTATGAATGTAGTGGTGCATGTATCTTTTCAAATTATAGTTTTGTCCAGATACCTGCCCAGGAGTGGGATTGCTGGATCATATGGTAACACTCTTTTTAGTTTTTTGAGGAATATCCATATATGGCCACTCTGACCATTGTGAGCTGATACCTCATTCTAGTTTTGATTTGCATTTGAAACTTCTAATTTAAATTCAACAATCCCACCCTTGTTACTGAGGATGTAGATAACACCAGGGAAATTAAGGCAAATTATTGCTGTCACATTTACCCCAGAGTGATGGGTTAACAGTCCCTTTGCCCATGTCAGTTCCAGGTTTTGCCTGTCACCCCAGGAGAGCCTACAAAGGATGGGGAGAACTGAGGGCTTGGAGGGGACGTGGCTGTCTGGATACCTCAGGGAAGACTTAGTAAGAAATATTTCTCCAGAAGGATGTGTAGAACTTGTAGGATGAAGAAATGAGGGAATGGCCTTTGAGGCACAGAGACCAAAGCTGTGAGTTTGGACTTTATCTTTTAGCTGCGAGGGGTCTGGTAGACTGAACTGACAAGCCTGCAGGTTGGGTTCTTCCAGAAGCAGACGCCGAGGCAGAGTGAACAGAACAAGGGAAGTACTGGGGAGAGACATCTGTGAAAGGAAAAGAGAGGGCAGGGAGCTGTCAGGCTGGGGGACAGAACTGACAAAACCCCTGCCCACCCTGGGGGCTGCGCATGAAATGAGGCTTTGCTGGCGGGCATGGCCATGCCCTCGCTGTGCGCCATCACTGTCTGGGACCTCCCTGAGAAGAATGACTTTGACTCAACAGCCGAGGTGAGCACCGAAGGAGCCACAGGTGGAGGCCACTGGGAAAACAAACTCTTCTAGAAGGTGGGGCTGAGCGGTGCAGCTCCATGCTGGCCATGAGAAGAGTCAAGTGTGTTAACAGGAAGAATTAACATTTATTGGGTGCAGGATATGCCCCCTGCTAAGCACATCACCCTTGTTCTTTCATCTGACCTTCAGAGTAGTCCTGTAATGGAGATGCTCTAATAATTATTCCCAATTTCCAGATGACGAATGGGGGCTCAAGAAGGTAATGTAAACTCAGAATCATGAGGCCTTCTAAGTGACAGAGGCTAGGTGGCAACTCCCCCCCACCCCTTTTCACTGTCTAGAGCTGGTGGTCTTAGCAGTTTTGCCAGAAAACAATGGGGTGAGCGGCCGAGGCAGGAAGCCTGGTCAGAGGGCTGGTCCACAGCACAGCCCAGAGCCGTGGCAGGAGGTAAAGAAAGAAGAAGGGACAGCTTTGAAAAAGTCTTCCGAGAGAGATCTTCCATGACTTTGTCTGTAAGGTGAAGGCAATGGGTAAGAAAGATAAGTCACTAGACGAGGTTGAGATGTCCGGCCTGTTTAGGTTTGATATATTTCTTTGATCAATTTTGGCAACTTATAACATATTGGAAAGACATTAACCACATCCAGATTCCTAAATTTATTAGCTTAAATTATGTTCACAGTATTATCTTATTTAGTTAATTTGCTGAAAGTGTAGTACAGTCACAAGTTTTGAAGGTCAGAAAGTATAAAAGTGTACATGATAAAAATCTCCATCCTTCCTCTGTTCCCCATCTGATCAGTTCCTACTATGTGGGATACCCAAGTATATATCCAATGTTATCAATGTCTGATGCATTCTTCTAGAGATTTATAATGTAGATAGAAGCAAAGACAAAATTTATACTTCCTGTTTTACACAAATTAAAGCATTCTCTATACACAGTTCTGATTTTTCCATGTTAGTACATAAAACCTGTCTCCTTATTTTTCATGGCAGCATAATATTCCATTGAATGGATGTAGCACATTTGCTTTATCCTGTTGACGAACATTTACTTATATGTCAGTATTAAGAACACTTCTTCTATGGAAAAAAATGTTTTTTATCTTAAAAGTTTTAGTTATTTTATCTCTATAATTATATTCTCTTTTTAATTCCAAATACTATAGGTCTTAATTTCTTTCTTTTTTTTCCTTTGATTGTACTTCCTGAAAGCTTCTCTGTTTTTTAAATCTTTTCAAGGAACAGGATCTTGACTTTATTATTTCTACAATTTTACTTCTAACTTATCATGTTTTTTATCATGATCAGTACCTGCATTTTTGCTTATTTTTATTGTTAGGTAAGTTCTTGAGTTGAATACTTAGTTAAATCTTTAAAAATCTTTCTTCTCCAATAGTAAAGGTTTGTAAGGTTATGAATTTGAATTGACAACATACTACAGGTTTGATTGTATTTTATCATTATTATTAATTTCGAAATCATTTGTAAATTACCTTGACAATAATTGATTTGCTCTTTTTTTAACATCTTTATTGGAGTATAATTGCTTTACAATGGTGTGTTAGTTGCTGCTGTATAACAAAGTGAATCAGCTATACATATACATATATCCCCATATCTCCTCCCTCTTGCGTCTCCCTCCCACCCTCCCTATCCCACCCCTCTAGGTGGTCACAAAGCACCAAACTATGTGGCTGATCTCCCTGTGCTATGTGGCTGCTTCCCACTAGCTATCTATTTTACATTTGGTAGTGTATCTATATCCATGCCACTCTCTCACTTCATCCCAGCTTACCCTGCTCCCTCCCCATGTCCTCAAGTCCATTCTCTACATCTGTGTCTTTATTCCTGTCCTGCCCCTAGGTTCTTCAGAACCTTTTTTTTTTTTCTATTCCATATATATGTGCTAGCATACAGTATTTGTTTTTCTCTTTCTGACTTACTTCACTCTGTATGACAGACTCTAGGTCCATCCACCTCACTACAAGATTTGCTCTTTGACTCAAAACTATTTGAAAGAATGCTTTCAAAATGTCCCAGTACTTAAAATTTATTTTTTCTTATTCATCTGCAGACTGTTTCTGGATTTAAAATATTTTGATTAAATAGTGTGACCTCTGTAATTTCTACTTTGGAGTATGTAATCAAGTTTTTCCTTAGCCTACATATAACCAAATTTTGTAGATATTCCATGTTTTTTTTTAAAAGCCTTGTCTCTATTTGCAGGGTACACAATTCAATATGTGTCTATTAAACATGTTAATTGCAATGTGCAAATCCTTGTCTTTCCTTGTTTATTTCTTGTTTCCTTCTGGTGTATTCTGAGTTGGCGCATTAATGTCTTCCATAATTATTGTTTTGATCATTTCTCCTGGCAATTCCAATGCTTTGCACTTTTACATATTTCAGCGCTATGCTGTTTGTGCATCAAACTCGTCCATGACTTTACACATTCTGAAGCATTTTTATGGAATATGTAGACAAGGACAAGAGAGCTGTGTTACTTTTCTTTATTTACAGAGCATTTTGTGGAGTGAAGTTGCCTCTAGTGGCATCTCTTTAACCACTAAATTTGACCAAACCACACATAGTGCACAGAAATTCGTTGGCTCAGTAATTTCACTGTTGTTCTCAGAAATTCAGCCAATGTCTTTTCTCTGAATGTAGTCCAGCCATTTCATGGAGCTCATGAGCTCTTCCAAGGTATTAGTTTACAATTTCTTAAATGATGGGGTTACTGTAGCAAAATGAGCAAGGTCTAATTTGTACCCAGACACAAATTTCTACTCTTGGCAAGACTTGCTCTATTTCATCCCCCAAAATTTACTGTAAAGATTAAAAATGCAACCACAGTTGGGGTATTTTCAAAGAGACTTCAAGTTAAGCTATAATTCACATTTTGCCTTGCTGAATAAAGTTTAACCTATCTCAACAGGGAAGAAATTTCAACACAGTTCCTGGTCCTGAGTTCCTAAGCATCCATATTTGGAGTTTGATATTTCACAGGATTTGGTGAGAGATAATAACGGGGATTATTTTCCCCTCCAGACATCATCTTTTCAAAATATACTTATATATACTTTTAGGCACTTATGCTAGCATTTCTTAACCTTAAATTCCTAGAAGTGAAATTCTCATATCAAAGGATGAGCAACTTAAAATTTTGATATGTAATTTGAAATTGCTCTTTGAAAATCTTATCCCAATCCGCCCAATCACATTGGGTGTAGAACTTCCTGTTTCCCATGATCTCACTGAACTAGGTGTTATCACTTTTTATGTGTCCAATATGGCAGAAAAAAATATTTCATTGCTTTAATTTGCATTTCTTTCATTGCTAGTAAGTTTGAACATTTTCCTAAATTTAATGGCCATTTGCATTTCTCATGTTAATTGCTTGTTCATATTCATTGCCCATTTTTCTATTTGGTTATTTGTATTTTTCTTATTTGTCTTTAAGAGCTGTGTGTAGGGGTATAAATCTTTTGTCATATTGATGAGGTCCTTAAAGCATTCTGTATTCCAGCCATTTACATATCTGACCCAGCTGAGTTTTTCTTACCGATCATTTTTCAGTATCAAAATACACTGCAGGGCTTCCCTGGTGGCACAGTGGTTAAGAATCCACCTGCCAATGCAGGGGACATGGGTTCAAGCCCTGGTCCAGGAAGATCCCACATGTCACGGAGCAACTAAGCCCATGCGCCACAGCTAATGAGCCTGTGCTCTAGAGCCCGTGAGCCGCAACTACTGAGCCCACTTGCCACAACTACTGAAGCCCGTGCGCCTAGAGCCCGTGCTCTGCAACAAGAGAAGCCACTGCAATGAGAAGCCTGTGCACCACAACAAAGAGTAGCCTCTGCTCGCCGCAACTGGAGAAAGCCCGCGTGCAGCAACGAAGACCCAACACAGCTAAAAATAAATTAATTAAATAAATTAATTTAAAAAAATTTTTTTAAATACACTGCAAAGTGGGTAGGTATTGTTATTCCCATTTTAGAGATAAGAACGGAATTCAGAGAGGTTAAGTGGACAGAAATTGACAAAAAACCAGGATCGGATTCTGAAGTTCAATGCATTTTGTCCTCAATCTCTGGAAGTCTTGCACAACTTTGTTACTGGAGCTGCGGTCGCTGCCGCTTCTACTGATGCTCTTTTGGCTTCAGACAGTGCAGTCAATTTCCATTTGACCCAGAAACATCTACTGCCCCTCAAAGCCTGAATAACCCCTAAAATCTTTACCTAGGACCAACTTGGTTTAAAGTCCTGCCTCCTTAAATTCATGGAGTTTCCTTTTGCAAGAATATCTACGTTCCATCTTAAGGGAAAAATACGTTATTCTGTTTGGGTTTGTTTTGTGTTCAAGAAGCCAGAGAACAATTCTGTGGGTTGAGGCAGAGCCATGCTGCGAGGCTGCCTCCCATTTGGTGTTTGCCACGAACCCTGGAGAGCTCTGATCCCCATCAAAGGGCCTTCGCTGCAGATTTCCTTCCAGAGTCTGAGGTTGACTAGATGGACACACCGTGTTATTAACGACCTTTAGTTGATGCCAGCCCGCTGAACTGCTTCGATGAAGAAACAGGCAAAAGCTAAAACTCACAAGGTATTTTGTTTCACTGTTGCAGCACCAAACCAGCATTCTTTTTTTTAGAAGCACCACATCTCTTTGGTGAGGGGACATGGGTAGACGAGAGGCAAGCTGGCCAGCCCTGTGATAAAAGCCAGTGCCAATAAGCTAGTCAAATGACAGGGTGGCAAAACTGGTCTAACACAGCAGCGTGTCCAGACCATGCAGTCTTTGTTCAAGTGTCTGATCCAGGCCACCCCTGTCTGGTCTCCAGCTGTAGGTGGTTTTGGCTATTCACCCCCCCAGAGCAATTTCTAGACCAGTGACGTTCTCGCTTACGTTGCCTGCAGGGTTTTGTTTGTTTGATCTCCTCTGGGCTTTAGAGACTCTAGAAAGTGGCCACAGTAAAGGTCAACCTTGGGCAATTTGAAGTTCTATGTGGTGAATGCCTTGAGTACAGGAGGAATTGTTCCTAAGATGGTGGTTGCCCCAGAAAGGTTTGTTGAGAGTTCTGGGGGCTCTGTATACAGATTTACTTGAATTAACCACTTAAATTCACAAACTGGAGAGGAACCGAGGGGACGGGCAGGGACGGAGAGGTGGTGCTTGCAAACTCTAGGGTCAGACCACCGGACTGAAACATTGACTATGTATTCACCTTGGGCAAGACACCTCGGCTTTCTTGGTGCCTTCCTCATGGGTAATGGTACCTACGCTGCAGGGTTATCTGAGGATTAAATTGGATAACACACTTGCCTAGCAAACATGGGAACATTAGCTAAAGCCATCAAAGTCATTGCAGTGCCACACCTGTTGCTGCCTTTCCTGATGCTCTGAGGGCCCAGTTCCCTTCAGCACCCATTTTAGGGGTTCTCAGACCCACCTCTGCGTTTTGCTTAAAATTCAATTATAGCACTACATGTTTGAATTTAAATTACACGTACAAATTTGAAATAGCATGATATTAACATACACGCCTCATGAAATGATGACCACAATAAGTTTAGTGGACATCCATCATGTTGTATAGATACAACATTAAAGAAATGGGAAAAAAAAGTGTTTTCCTTGTGATAAGAACTCTCTTAACAACTTTCATATATAACATACGATACAGTGTTGTTAAATTATTCAATGGAGGCTTTTTATTTTTATTTTTTTATTTTTTATTTTATTTATTTATTTATTTTTAAACAATGGAGCCAGGGTTTGTTTTTTTTTTTAATTTTATTTATTTATTTTATTTATTTATGGCTGTGTTGGGTCTTCGTTTCTGTGCGAGGGCTTTCTCTAGTTGCGGCAAGTGGGGGCCACTCTTCATCGCGGTGCGCGGGCCTCTCACTATCGCGGCCTCTCTTGTTGCGGAGCACAGGCTCCAGACGCGCAGGCTCAGTAATTGTGGCTCACGGGCCCAGTTGCTCCGCGGCATGTGGGATCTTCCCAGATCGGGGCTCGAACCCGTGTCCCCTGCTTTGGCAGGCAGACTCTCAACCACTGCGCCACCGGGGAAGCTCAATGGAGGCTTTTTAAATGGCACTTTGGTGGTAAGGAGTATTGAAGGTTGTAACAGATAGATTGGACTAAGTCAATTCCATCAATGCAAATAATTCATCACAGCAAAGAACTTCAAAACCAATCATTCTCTTTTCCCTATAGCACAAAAACACAGATACCTAACGCTTAAGAAATGATAATTATGAAAGAAAAATAGGTGCTCAGATGGCACTGCCCTTGGCTTATGCAACTTAGTAAACCAAACTCCCTCCCCGCCGATTTGTGCTATGAGTGAAGCAAAGTTTCAATTACACATAACTAAACATACAGCGCTGCGTGTTCTAGAATGATCTGATTTCAAATACCCTAGGCAGAGACCTGAAGCTGAGCCTGGTTGGAGTCATAGGTCTGGGGTGGAGGTTGGGCTGTGAGTGTGTGTGAGGCCATCATGGAGGCAATATCTACTCGGGATGTGGAGAACCAGCAGGCCTGCAGGGTTTTCCCTGTTTGTTTGCTTGACTTTTTGTTTGTTTTTCACTTGTACCGAACGCACAACCAGAACACAAGAATGTAAATTCTGTTTTAATGATTATCTAAGTCATTATTATTGTTATTTAATTTTCTGGGAAGGCACACTTTATTTTAAAACAACAATGACACCAGACCATGAAAATACAGTCACTGTCCCCTTATATGGCTCTTCTTTCAGTCCTCACTCTGGGTCAGGGTCGCAGGCGACAGAGGAGCAAGGCCTGACCTCTAGGAGGGCCAGCTTTGCCCAAACACTGGGCAGCATGAGCTCAGCACACTCAGATTTTGTGTGCTACAGCAGACCCCTCGCTGTCTGCATCAGACAGCAACTTTTCCCAAGATGTCAGCATCACAGGATACTAATAATGAGAAGCATTCTGTGTTCCAAGGCATTACTAGGCACCCAGAAACATGAGGCAGCTACCAACTTAGCCCAGCATCTCCCCTGCCCCATCAGGGTTAATAGGAGGCAAAGATGGAAGGAAGGGAGAAATATACAATAAAGGAAAAAAGGGAGGAGACTGAAGGCTGGAATGGGGAGAAGGGAGGCAGGGAGGACAGGACGGGGGCAAAGAGAGGGGGAAACATTCGCCCTGGGAGGATCTCAACCTGACCCTGGAGCCTGGAGAGCAAAGATCTTTCCCTCCTTCCCTCCCTCCTTCCTGCCTTCCTTCCTTCTAAATTCTTTTCTTTCTTCCTAGTTTTTCTTTCTTCAGAGCCTCAAGGGAGAGTTGGTAATTCTTCATCCTTAAGGAATTATGACAAGGTTTGGAGCTCCTGGAATGTGCAATGTCTCAGAAACACTAGGAATTTATTATCTATTTCCAAACAAAGCAATAATTAGATCACTCCAGATAACTAATATCATGTTTTCAGAAGCCCTGAGTAGATGATAAGCTAATATTTGTACAGTTGACCTTAAACATGTGACAGCTGAGAAGTTTCTGGAGAGATGCCCAGAAAGGCACCAATTATGAAAGGGTTTAGCAAGCCGTGTGGAGAGGAACTTTCAGAATTCTTTTAAAAATACGTTTTCCGTTTTGTAAATCACTATGCTAGAGTAACTGTGGAATTATTCTTTGACAGTATAATTACATTTTAATTGTAGAGCAATTAAGTGTTCAATAGTCATGAAGGGGAAATCCAGTAGCCAATCAGCTGCCACCGCTATGAAATATAGACTGTGGTTTGTATGGTAGAAGACTTCGGTTCCCTGGTGACCATTGTCATCTTTCAGTTGGGTTCAAGCATTTGCAAAGACAGTGAGGACTCTCTCAAAGGCAGCTGGACACTCAAGTACCCCAGAGAAACAGCCAGTGTCTGTCAAAACCCAGCTAGAGGCTATTTTGCAAAATGTTCTGAAGACATATTTAGGAAAATATTCCCTGGTGTGCAATCAGCTCCCATGAGACAATGAAGTCTCCATAGAGAAAAGGAAGCCTTTTGCAGGGACCTGGGTGGGTACAGGCGCCTCACCCAAGATTCTCGCTGGAGGTCCATTCAGAACTGTTCTCTTTTCTTTCCACTCTAAATGTGAAGCACTTCAGACTAGAAACCACAACTAGCACGAATGAGCAATGAAATGGTCCTTAATCCAAAAGATCCGAGTGTTATTTTCTCCCCCATTTTGACACTTCCCATCCCCTGCCTCCCTCACTTACAGATCTGCTATCTGAGCTCCGAGGTTGATCAATACCGCAAAGGCTTTTCACTGTAAACTACTTTCCCAAACACCTGCCTCCTAAAATACTAAAAGTTTTATCTCCAATATAATTTTTAATCCCCTGTGGCGATGCTCATTGGGTCTAAAATGGTAGTTGGGACTTTGGGGCAAATTGGCAGCTATTTAGAAAACTGGAGTCTGCTTTAAAACGGATCTGGAGGTTCCTATTACAAATTAGATACTAACTGATCTACATCCTTAAGCGGGTAGAGAAGTAAGTCATTTCTGAACTTGAAGGCAGGACCAAACTAAACTCCATCAAGGAGATGCAAGGGAAAGGAAAGGAATTAGCTGAAGGGGACGCAGGTGAACATGACCTCTTGGGGTGATTTCAGCAGGCTTACAGAGGGCAGAGAGGAGGGAACTTTCCGGTGTTTAACAAACCAGCTGCTTGGGTAAAAAGTGTTTCTCGAAGTCCGTGGTGTCAGTAAGTCCCCCTTGGCTGATTTCCAGCTACCCACATGTCACCACAGAATTCAGAGTTGGAAAGAAATGCCCACCATTTACTTTCACACCCCATTTTTCTCTGTCTCATTTATGGATCATTGGAGAGTTAGTTGAAGACTTTATATCCCCCTGAATATTTCAGATCCCACTCTGTGATGTATTTTAAGGATGGACAGACATAAAGTGGTCTTCAATTTTTCTAGGAAAGTAGATACTTGCCATTTGTTTTTGGTTGCACAGAATCCAAAACCCGTATCTGTGGGTTGGGAATACCCCACCTCTTGAATCTTGATTCAAAGCCGAACCAGAGGTGCCAGATCCTCTCCTTCCCAGCATCCCTTGCAGTTAGGGCCTGGTCATGTTACCAGGCTCCACCAATCAGATGTGCACCACCTCCTTTAACTGAGAGCTGGTGGCACAGGAAGCAGAGAGGCAGACCCTTGTCGTGGAGATGGACCCCGGCTGCAGCCCCACATCAAGGGCCCAAGCCTCCCTTCTGCTGCCCGTTTCCCAGCCTAGTCCTGGGAGCTGCCCGATTCTCTTGCTCTGCTAAATCAGCCAGAGCTGGTGCCGGTTGCCCTGACGCTGGACCTTCAGCGGGGTTCATGCTTCCACGGCCAACATCTCACCACACACAGAGCAGTATGACGTCACTGTTACGGTGAAAGTAAAATCAGGAAGGGAAGATCTTCTTCATCCTCACTCGGTGGAAAACAGTCTGGATGTTGTGAGAGGGCAAAGCTGTCTCTGGAGCCGGGCTGCCTGGGCCCCCATCTCAGCCCCAGCACACCCTGACCGAGGACATGGTACCCTCCTCCCTCCTCTGGACCTCTAGTGGGTACCAGTGCTCACAGGATCGTGGTGAAAAGAAGAGATGTGGGGGGGGGGGAACTTCTCACATGGTGCAGTGGCCTCGGCCCCTGTTCCAGGAATGTTCCTACTGTTCCTGTGTGTCATGCTTTACTACGCACAGCATCTTAACCATCTAACGTTATGTGGAGAGAAAATATTTTTATCCTGTACCACAAACTATATTTTACGAAGGCAGCATTCAAGATTTTGCCATTGGATCCTGGACCCCCCAGAGTCTACTCATGTTCTCCAAGTGTCCGCGGGACCCAGGGAGGACTGCCCCGGCAAGGAGGTAGCCAGGTCTGGACAGGCTCACTGAAACCAGACTCATCTTAAATCTCCCTTCCATCTGCATCTTTTGCCTGATGGTTAAAGTGCTTATCATGAGAATGAATCTCTCAGGCTCCGAAAGATTACAGGACTTGCAGATTTTAGGCAGCAGAGCAAGAGTTGGTCCTGGACCTTGGGCCTCCCTGGTGTGGACGTCTGTGCCATTTCCTCGACAGCAGCAGACAATTAGCAAGATGTTTCAGACACCGTGTGTAGTGGTTGGTGCAGGAGGGGACAATTGAGGGGAAGGTGTTTTCTCACGCACAGAGCATGCGATTATAAACTGGTGTGTTTTTTTTTATGAAAAGTGATTAGGTTAAGATGCTACAAGAGCCTTGAGAATATTCACAATCTTTGTCTAATTCCACTTCCAGGAATCTGTCAATGGGACTCAATCAGAGATGAAGTCAAAGCTTTTTTTTTGTTTCCACATAGAATATATTAACACAACTCTGTGAAGTATTGGTATCAAGCATATAAATTTAATCCATGTACAGACAGATTGAATGACACAATTAACACATTTGGTCTAATGTATATTTACAAAATCCCTCATCCAACAATTACAGATCATTTTTCAAACCCTCACGAACTCATACAAAAATTGACCACGTCAGGCTACAAAGCCAATCACAAGAAATATCAATGAATCAATATGATATAGAGATACGGTCAAAGCTTTAAACTCAAGGTTATTTCAGCTTTATTTATAAAAGCAGAAATCGGATACAATGGAAATAACTTAAAGGGGGAAATGATTGAAAAATGGTAATGCATCCCTTTAAGCAGTCATCATCATAGTGTTTTCAATGGCACGAGAAATTGCTCATGAGGTAATGGTAAGTGAAAAAAAGACAACTATATTCAGCATATCAATTTCATATATAAAACTGAAACAAAAAATTGTAAGAATGATTCTACCTAGCCAGAGGGGTCACTGGTGATTCACAGTATTTGCCGAAATCTCTACAATGAAATTTTGTGAAAGAACCAACAGAATTCTCTAGTACACATTTTATTTATTTAGTTTTCTAAATTTATTTTCCCCAGCTTTATTGAGATATATTTGACCTATAAACCGTGTAAATTGTAGGTGTACAATGTGATGATTTGATACACATATTTCCAAATGATTACCACAGAAGGTTAGGTAACACGTCCATCACATTACATAACTCCTTTTCTTTTTTTTTTTTTTTTACTTTTCAGGAAAGCATTTATTATACCCATATATAATTCCAGTCTGGACATACTGTATATGATATCAGAAGCTTAGAGTCTTTGCAATGAGTCGGTACATAACTGCAATTTTTTTTTTTGTACTGAGAATGTTTAAGATCTGCTCTCGTATCAACTTTCAAGTTTCTAATACAGTATTTTTAACTATAGTCACCATGCTGTACTTTAGATCCCAGAACTTTTTCATCTTCCAACTGGAAGTTTATACCCTATGACCAGCATCTTCCCACTTCCCCACCCTAAGACCTCAGCACCACCATCTTATCCTTTGTTTTCATGCACATTGATGTATTAAAATAAAAATGAACATGTATAGCAATGAATCTAGATAATCTGGATCCCAATATAAAAAAGAAAGTGTTCTAATGAGATTATGTTAAAAGAAGAAAAAAAAACTGATGGCCTCACAACAAAATGAGGACACAGTTGATGGAAAAGAGGCAGCATGGAAGCAAAGAGAAGGCAGACATTGAATATTGACACAAGACAAGTTGAGGTCTATTAAGAAAATGCATTGTGACAAACTTGTCATTTTAGAGGAATGAATTATAGAATTCATCAGGAAAGGCTGTCCTCAGACTTTCTGCCACTGACTTACTGTCAGCCAGAGGAGTTGGGGACACTAGTCTCTTTCTATGCCATTTGCTTCATCCCTAACAGCAGAAATACCATGAGTGACCTCACAGTGTTGCCGTGGAATTGAATGACCTGTATGTGGAAGCACTCTTGCACAAGAACCTGGATAATAGCTGCTCAATAAATTTCCTTTTCATTTCATGTGTCAAACAACATGGCAACAAAATATGCAAAGGAAAATTGATTAGACGTACAAGGGAAGTGGACAGATATACAATTGTTATATGAGATTGTAACTCGCTGTTGTCCAAATTCACACAATAGCAACCACCTGACATTGTCTGGGGGATCACGAGACAAACAAAAGGGTTTTGTAAGCCGGAAAGTAGCATGACAGTGTTAGTTATTTTCATGATGCTAAATAATATTTATGGGAGTGATTATATTTTTCTCAAGGTCATAAAGAAATTCTCAATAAATTTTAAAGAAGTTGAAATCTTGCAATCCATATTTATGAACCCAATATAATATCTAATATTAGTCATTTATATTTAAACCAGAGAAATTCCATCCCCTCCAACATTTTCAAGCGCTCTCCTGAATAATACTTATGTATAACAAATGAAATGATTTACTAGTAATTGATTTGGAAAATAAAACACTATATATTGAAATAAAATTATAATAATAAATCAAAGCATGCCTTAAAAATGTTATTGAATATTAACTTTTCGATGAAGGATTGATTAATGGGCTCTGATTTCACTGAAGAAATCACAAAAGAGACATTCAAAAGATTTGGTAATAAAAAATGTTTAAAATATATAAATGAGGACAGGCTGAGATAAAACATTCCAGCAAATATCCAGACTCCATAAAGAGCTCACAGAAGTTGATTAGAAAAAAGTTAAAGCTCCAACAGATAAGTGGACAAAGGATTTCAACACACAGAGCATACTTCATTGTTAACTTGTATATAATAGATGGAAAGGTAAGTGAGACTACTTAATTAAATACCCATAAACTCTTCCTATGTGCTGGGCATCATTCTAAGTGTTGACATAGTAACTCCTTCCACCCTCCCAACATCCCTGTAAGGTAGATAACGTTGTTGTACCCATTTTACAGATGAGGAAAAGAACCCCAGGAAGGAGGAATGACTCACCCACAGTCACCCAACCAGGAAGTGGCAAAGCCAGGATTCAAGCCCAGGGTGTACTGCCTCAGTCACTTGGGGACTGCATCCCCAAGGATGAAGAAGCAGAAGGTACGTACATGAAGATGTGGACACAGCATGGTTTAGTGGCTAAAACACAGATACAACCAACAATGTGGGAAAGCTGAAATCAGTAACTGACATCAACTGAAGAACTTTGACATTGTCATTAAATTTGTAATGAAGCCAACTTGGAGCAACTTGAAAAATATGATGTTAAGTGAAAAGAACATAAATTGCATGCACGCTATGTTTGCAACGATGAAAGCACGCGTGCATATAGACTACGATGGGAAGGGTGTGTGGAAAGTGAAAACAGTTGATGTGGCTATAAAACTGTACGTGTATAATATCAAAGAGAGGAGTGGTTGGAGAGGAAACGGTACACAGTGTTCAAGAACTCTCTGCATTTCCCCCAGTACAGTACCCTCTCTCACCGAAGGGCTTCCCAGGGCACAGCAGCTCCCTGCCCACCCACCCCATCAAGGCTGCCTGTTCTTCATCCTTCAGTCTCATCACCTCCTTTGGGAGGACTTCCCTGTGCCCCGCCCTTCCCTGGCATCCTCTGTGTTTCTGCAGCAGCCTGCTTCTCCTCCTTTTGCAAGGCTGGCTCCTTTTCTTGCCTGCAGCTCCCAGAAGACCCTTGAGGGTACGGCTGCATCTTCTCCACCACGTAGCCCTAACTCCCAGACTGGGATGTATTTGTTGAAGAACTCAGACATCTAGGTACTGCAGATGAAGTTCTAAAAGCTTCATAACATTTGTCGGAAAATGCACATTTCCCCCTCCCCCGAGAATACCGTAAATTTTAACCCAGAATTTCATATTAAACGTGAGGCATCCCAGAGTGTCGTAAATGAGACGATTGCTAGGTAATCTTTCTTATGGAAAGAGAATGGAAGACAGTATATACCTATTAAACTGAGATGTCAAATAATTTTAATCTTAATTCCAATAGCTCCACTGTAATAACAATACTTTACAAACTTGCACATTTTTCTAACTAGCATACTTCAACTTACAACACTTTGATGTGAATTGGTGTGGTTCTTAAAATGGCCCCGGGAAGTAAGGTTTTTATTTATCCTGTTTGACCTACGTGGGGTGGAGGTGACGTTGCAGGTGGTACAGCTTGCCCGAGGGCATCCAGCTGAGAAAGCCCACCTCTTTAGGAGATACCGAATGACACCTGGGAGAAACGATCAAAAGCGGATAAGTGCAATCCTGAGATCGCTCCAGCTCTTCGGTGACAGTAAAACAAAGTGGCTCACAGTTTGTCCTTTTCAAAGCAGTGTCACGTGTCAGTTTGGTTCCTGTACCCACCCTCCCTCTGAGGTTTCCAGTACTGGGAAACCCTCTCACCTCAGGACAGCACCTTGAGAGGGGTATGTGCATTAAGATGTCAATTGTATAGATTCAGGAACTGAAGAGGAGGGAGGTGAAGTGATATTCCTGAGACCGCACGGCTAGTAAACGGGAAAGCCAGGGCTTGAATTCAGCAGTTCTGGGTCTGAGCTCACAAGCAGCCCGCTAGACCCTAACTCAGCAGTTCTGGGTCTGAGCTCACAAGCAGCCCGCTAGACCCTAACTCAGCAGTTCGCGAAGACCAGGTTCAGCATCATTTGAAAATTTGTTAAAGGTGCAGACTCTTGGCTCCACCTCGCCCTTCTACATCTTAACCTCCGGGAGTGGAGCCCAGGATTCTGTGTTTCTGCAGACCCTCTGGTGATTCTGATGTCCTCATCCTCGTGTGGGTATACATACAGAGGCGTATACGTGTATACACGCACATACACAAACACGTACGCACACGTGTGCCCGTGCACACATATACACATCCCTGTGGGTGTGCATGTACACACACATATACATCTACACGGCTGTTAACTGGTGGGATGACAGCTCAAATCCAGGTGTTCCGACTCCTAATTCTACTCTTTTAGGGGACTCTACCAGCTGTTCTCCATCCCACCTGAACATTGAATCACTTGGAGATTTTGAAAGCAACCCATCAACAACAATAACGAAAAGCACAAAGAAACGAACAGCAAACGTTGTCTAGACCCCAGCCCAGGACAAGTGAGTTAAACTTTCTGAGGGTGATGCCAGGCACTGCCTTTGTTTAAAGCTCCCCAGATGCCAAACAGCTGTTTCCCGGGTCCGTCTGATAACCCCTGGGTATCTGTTTATATCTGAGAGCCAGGCCCTAAAAAGTGGGCTGGAAGCTGCGGGGCGGAGGGGGTGTCAGCTGTGGTTCACTATAGGGGTCACTGTCAGGAGATCACCTGGGCCACATCTTTGGGGAACCTTAGCATTTGTTCTCTAAGAGGTTGGGCGCTAAGATGAACAGGAAGTGTTCACCGCTGGTGGGCAGTGTCCCTAGAGTAGGTTCTCCAGGTCTGCTTCCACAGGGAGGTGTCAGGATTCAAGTGGGGAAGAAGCCTGGGGTCTGAGCATCCTATGAAAACCTTGCCCTGGGCCTTTGGGGACCACGGTGTGAGTCAGATTGCTCCCTTGCTTCCTTGGTACAGTTCTCTCTCTTCTTTCATGCTATCTGCGTAGGCTGATAGCCCCTTTTTTTAAACCCCTTTGTTATTGTTTCGGGGGTATTTCAGGAAGAAGGGCTACTCAATGCATGTGTTAAGCCTGCCGCTTCCAACCGGAGAGCTGTACTAAACTTCCTAACAGGGCCCTCCTTCATCCCAGCTTTGTGTCCAGACACACCCCCCTTACCCTCTAGGAAAACAGCCCCCTCTCATCCTCACATGCTTACTCTGTTCTCTCCTTCCACAGGGCCTTTGCACATGCCCTTCCCTATGCCAGGAACACTCTTCCCTTTGCAGTCTGCCTACCTAACTCCTTCTCACCTGTCATGGTCCAGTCCAAGCACCGGTCCCTGAGTGGGGCCTTCCCTGCAGGACACTGTAGTGTGGTTTGATTACTTTATTAATGTCTGTCTTCCCAACTCAACTGCAAGTTCATGAGACCAGAAAGCTTGTCTGATTGTGTGCACCATTGCATCTATCTTCTCTACTCAGTAAATATTTTTTGAATGAACAAATGAATGAATGGGCAGGTGGGACTTGAAGGCATTTTCATTTCGGCAGTTGTGCGGGGTGGTACGAACTGGCTTCACAAGCTGGCGAAGTTGCCGCGTCTCAAGACTCTTTCAACAATTTGAGAACTGTTCAGAGCTTCCCTGGTCTACAGTCAAAAAACTAAAAGTGAACTAAACTGGGCTTTTACTGATAAGATCTCTAAGACCAAAGTACACAGGTATTGCGAGCTTATTTAATATTTAATATTCAGTTTCTAATATTAGCATCCTAGATTAAGGAGAGAGTTAGGCCACCTGCATTCAGTCCTTTCTTCTACTTCTCACCAAACATCTGTCCATCTGATTGATATGTTAGGATCTCAGTAAAAAGGACGCAAAATCCATGTCGAGTTGAGTTTTGTGGCAAACCTTAGGAACGTTCAATAAAAGCCATAAAACAAATGAAGCTGCAGATATTGTGGATGGAAAAAATGCTGCCACTTGCAGTGATCAGTCTTTGGGTGGTTGAACGTGATTCTCTGAGTTCCATTCCCTTGAACAAGCAGCCTGTCAAGGAAATGTGGATGCAAGTGATGGCCTCATTCTTTGATACGGTTGTTAAGTGTTCCTCCATCCAGTAGAACATTAAACAAGCAGAGTCCGGGACAAGTTCTCTACTATGAGCCTTGGTCCAGATTGCCACCCCTGCCTAATCCACCACCCCCTGCCCTGCCCACATAAGCATTCTAAATCTGGCCCTTGCTCTGACAAAGGCTTCTTAGTTTTCTACGTAGCAACTAAAAGCAGACTGGTCAAGAATCCAGAAACCTGATGTTTTACACCAGCACTGCTCCTGGCTAGCTTGGGCATGGGAAAAGTCCATTTTCCCTGTTTTTGTGTCTCTTTACTCAGTGATGATGTGGGACTAAAGGAGCTTTAATTCCTTCTCGTTCTAATATTTTGTGCTTCTTTTATGAGTTCTGGCCCTCAGTGTCTTTTACTTGCATGGGACACCACTGTGTCTTGCTTGATTATGACTGGCAAGGCGGGGAGGTACCCAGGAGTGGAGAGAGAGGTTTGAGATCCAGGCAGGCTCCCAGATGAGAGCGACAGATTGGTGGGAATTAGAGAACCCTGTAGATTTTAGGGACGGAAAATTGGTCTAAAACATACTCAGAGGAAAATCAATAAGCTATCAGGATTGCGTATTCACTTTTTATTGCTGTGTAACAGATTACCTCAAAACTTAGTGGTTTAAATACTCCATCTCATGGTTTCTGTGGATCAGAAGTCCGAACACAGCTTTTCTGCAGCCTCTGCTCAGGGTTTCCAACAGGCTGAAATCAAGGTGTCACGGAGGTGTTAGCAGCTGGAGTGGACAGGGGAACGATCGGCTCCCAAGCACACATGGCTGTTGGGAGGGTGCAGTTCCTCACTGGCTCTCCAACAGGATGGCCGGCTCCATCCCACTGTGCAAGCAGGAAGGGGGATACTCTGCCAGCAGAACAGAAGTCACCATTTTATGTAACTTAATTATGAAAATGACCTCCATCACCTTTTACATCCTACTGGCCAGAAGCAGGTCCCAACATGCAGCCCACAACAGGGTGGGAAGATCTCACATCTCTCCATCCTTCTGGAAGTGAAGTTTGTTGGGAGCATCAGGTCTTGCATGGTGGCCAACATAGGCATTGAGAGGGCACCAGAATGGAATATTACTCAGCCACTAAAAAGAATGAAAAATGCCATTTGCAGCAACATGGATGGACCTAGAGATTATCATACAAAGCGAAATAAGTCAGAAAGAGAAAGACAAATACCATATGATATCATTTATATGTGGAATTTAAAATACGACAAATAAACATGTCTGTGAAATAAAAACAGACTCACAGATACAGAGAACAGACTTGTAGTTGCCAAGAAATAGCGGGTATGGGGGAGGGAGGGATTGGGAGTTTAGGGTTAGCGGATGCAAGCTATTATATATAGGATGGATAAACAACAAGGTCCTACTGTATAGCACAGGGAACTGTATTCAATATCCTGTGATAAACCATAATGGAAAAGAATCTGAAAAAGAACATATATATGTATAACTGAGTCACTTTGTTGTATAGCAGAAATTAAACACAACATTGTAAATCAACTATACTTCAATAAAATTTTTAAAAAATAAAAGGGGCACCAGTGCTGTGTCAGTGTCCTGGGGCCACCCTAACAAATCACCTCAGCTTAACCACAGAAATGTGTTGTCTCACAGGCCTCTCTCCCAGCTTCTCGTGACCTCAGGTATCCTAGGCTTGTAGATGTGTTTTTCCCATGTCTTCACATTGTCTTCCCTTTGTGTACATCTCTCTCTGGGTCCACATTATAAGGACACCAGACATCTCGGGCCATCTAATGGCCTCAACTTAATCATCCACAAAGACCTTACTTCCAAATAAGGTCGCATCTAGGGTTTTGACTTGTTTAAAGTAGGCCATTGTTTTGTTTTGTTTTGTTTTTCCTGAAACATTGAACGTTTTTTATTTATGTTGGGGTGCAATTCACATAACATACAGCTAACCATTTAGAAGTGAACTATTCAGTGACATTTAGTCCATTCGCAATGTTGTGAAACCACGACCTCTATCTAGTTCCAAAACATTTTCATCACCCCAAAAGGAAACTCTGTACCCATGAAACAATGGCTCCCCAGCCCCTGGCAACCCCCAACCTATGCCTTTGCTTTTTAAGGGATTATTTTGAGTATACTGAGCTTACTCTGGTCCATCCCCCTACCCTTCACCTGGGCATCCCCAGAGAGAGCTCACAATAATCTAGGGGTGAGTAATATTACCATGTTAGGCAGGGTTCCCCAGATAAACAGAGCCAACAGGATGTGTATGTGTATATATATAGAGAGATTTATTTTAAGTAATTGGCTCACATGATTGTGGAGGCTTAGTGAGCTTGCAATCTGAGGGGGTAGTTCCGGCAGGCCGACTCAGGGAAGAGTTGCATTTCTAGTCTAAAGGCCGTCTGCTGGCAGAACTCCCTACTGCTTGGGGGACATCAGTCTCTGGTCCTTGAGGCCTTCAGCTGATTGGGTGTGGCCCACCCACACGATGGAGGGGCATCTGCTTTCCTCAAAGCCCACCAACTGAAACATAAACCTCACCGAAAGAAAACACCCCCCCAGAAACACCTAGAATAACGTTTGACCAAATATCTGGGCACTGTGAACCAGCCAGGTTGACAAACACAATTAACCGTCATGACCGTGAATCATCACCCCCTTTCCAGAAGTGAGAAAACTGAGCTCCAGGGAGGTGAGCAGCCCCTGGTGAGATGGTGGAGCTGTTTGGTCCCAGACAGGCTGGCTTCAGTGTCCACACTCTATGCCCCATGCACAGCCTTCTGTCCACACACCAGCCTCAAATAAACTGCATCCGAGACCAGGGACCCCTTCTCACGCTGGGGTTTCTCCACCCTCCTGGTCTTGCTCATGTTGAGAGTTTCTTCCAGGCCCTTGGGCAGCAAGAAACTTGCAGGAGCTCCTCTGAAAGCAGCTTGTGTCTCCTGTTAGGACACCTTTGGGTTCATCTGTCCTAACCCACCTTCTACAAGAGCACTGGATTTCCCCTCTTCTCCTACCTTCCTGGGTGTCTCCCTCCTCTCCCCGGCCCCCTTGCCCCCCGGGCTTCACTGCAGTCCCTGTGGCTCACACACTCCCCTGACTATCCCTGCACTTACTGGCCTCAGAACTTTCCACGGCCTTCACTAAAATAAACATGTGAAAAGCACTTCAGTCGGCTGGAAATTACTATGGGAGGAATGAACTGCAGGCCACACATTCAGGTATGCAAGAAAAAACACTTTTAAGCCAGACAGAGAAAGACAAATATCATATGATATCACTTATATGTGGAATCTAAAAAAAAAAAAAAAAAAGATACAAATGAACTTGTGTATGAAACAGAAGCAGACTCACAGACATAGAAAACAAACTTATGGTTACCAAAGGGGGAAAGCGGGGAGGGATAAATTAGGAGGCTGGAATTTACATATACACGTTATTATATACAAAATAGATAAACAAGGACCTACTGCGTAGCACAGGGAACTCTACTCAATACTCTGTAATGACCTATATGGGAAAAGGATCTAAAAAAGAGTGGATATATGTATATGCATAACTGATTCACTTTACTGTACAGCAGAAACTAACACAACATTGTAAATCAACTATACCCCAATAAAAATTAATTTAAAAATAAAATAAAATAGATAACCAACAAGGACCTACTCTATAGCACATGGAACTCTACTCAATATTTTATAATAACCTATAAGGGAAAAGAATCTGAAAAAGAATATATATATATATATAACTGAATCACTTACTGTGCACCTGAAACTAACACAACATTGTAAATCAACTATACTTCAATTAAATAAATAAATAAATAAGAAAAATCACTTTTATTTCCTAAAAGTAACAGCACAGGGGCCACACAAAGGGGAGGGTGGGAGACTGCAGCAGGGGGCAAGGGCAGGTCCTATCCATCTTCCTCAGTATGTCCAGTAACTGCCCCAGGCCTGCGGTGCCTTCCCTGCACCCTCAAGCCCAGCACCCCCTCCCCACCCTCCCTCTGAAGTCAGCCACGTGTGGGCCACTGACGTGGAGCCCAGCCTGCCCCTCCTGGCCGGCAGAGCCTGGGGACCTCGGTCCCTCCTCCATCTCTTAGAATCACCCCCAGACAATCCTGTCTCTGCTTTTCCCTAGAGGTAAACGGTGTCACTTCATGTCCTTTACGACACCTACCCTCAACTTCCATCACTACCAAGGGCATTGGAAACAGGTGTCCGGAAATCCAGCCCAAGCCTGGTCGGAAGTCTGGCCACTCCACAGCTGCCTTCAGCCTCAATGGGCAGAGGGACTAAAGAAAGGCAGGGGAGGAAATCCACTCTCTATACCTCGAAAAGTTATTCCGCCAAACTGAAGAACGCGCTCGTGGAGTTTTCTTGGGACCTTATCAGAATGGCGTCTGGAGAGAAGGGTTTAGATGGGACGCATTGCTGTGACTTGGACTCCGCTTCCCAAAGCCCTGGCGTCTCACTTTGGAAATGGCACGAGGTGCCTGTTTGCCACAGGGACTCAGTAAAGAGAACACGCTTCGTCAACAGTTCAGTGCATCCCCCAAGAAATAAAAGCCACGGTGGTGAGAAGAAATGAAATTAAAAATTGAGAGCTGAGAGCAGCCTTAGAGATCATCTAGTCCGATTTCCTGCTATGGATGGAGCCAAGGGCCTGAAAAATGAAATTACGTGTCCAGGCCTTCAGTGAATTAGGAAGGGATGCAGCCAGTACCCCCACTGTTGTCCCACGTAGGGGGGTTTCTCAACAGTCCCACAGCCCAGGTCCCGGGCAGGACCCCCTCAGTCAACCACCGAGGCTGTCTGGACGCCCACGGGTGATGAGACGCAGCACAGAAATCACGCCAATAGAACCAACAGCAGCTTTTCCTGGTGTTTGACAGCAGACATTACAGAGGGGTATTTCCAGATGTGTACGTAGCCATTTTACAACACAGAACGCTTTTCAGAGGCAAATTTTACAAAATGCCTGTCCACAAGGAGGTAAGAGTGGGCCTTCAGAGAAAGAGGAAACCAGGGTGGCTGAACATTTCTGCTCTCTTTGAATAAAACCACAAAAACCGCAGCAGGAACCAATGTGACAGAAGAAGGCTTCCTGCCAAACGTGGGAACGGGGGAGAGGAGATTCTTTCTTTATAACTGAGACAGAGACTGATCCCTCGCCGGAAGCGGAAGATGTCTCTCCAGAGAACAGGCTGTTCCCACGGTCACAAACACGCTCATTTCTGAGAGACAAATGGGGCGACCCGGCAGCCCTCAGTTTATGTAATAATGTATCTCAGTATTTATGAGACTTTGCAACAAAGGCAACTGAAAGTGGGAGCAGAGTTCAATATAATGACATCCCAAGAACTATACACTTGGCTCTGAAAACAGACAAATGACAAAAAGAAATGACATGTATTTACTAAAAACTAAACAGAGAGCTTAAGTGTTTCTTTTTCTTATTATGCCATAGGTTAAATTTGGTCTTGTGGAAGATTGAAAGCATCTCAGAAGCCACAAACTTACTTCTAGCTTCTACTGGGATGGTCTCCGACTGCAGACAAGTTGTCCCAGCCACCATCTCAGCCGTGGCTTGTGCTGCTGTGAAGACAGGATGCCACGTGGCGGTCCTCATGGACAAGTTGTGCCAGTACCTTCTATCCCTACAGCTGATGAGCTTAATCTATGATCTGATTACAACGCCCAAGGAGACCCAAAGGCCTTTTGCAGAAGTGGCTCATAAAACAGGTTCACATAAACTAGAAATGAACACAAAAGCTGACTCCAGGGGTTTATCTTTGGAAGCACCAGCATGAGAAAGGAAAGTCGAGCTGACATTTCACGGCACTCCTAATTATGCCCCACATTTTTTTTTCTCCGCACCCCCTTTCTTCCATATCAAGAGTGAGTACAGGGCTTCCCTGGTGGCGCAGTGGTTGAGAATCTGCCTGCCAATGCAGGGGACACGGGTTCGAGCCCTGGTCTGGGAAGATCCCACATGCCGTGGAGCAGCTGGGTCCGTGAGTCACAACTACTGAGCCTGTGCGTCTGGAGCCTGTGCTCTGCAACAAGAGAGGCCGCGATAGTGAGAGGCCCGCGCACCGCGATGAAGAGTGGCCCCCGCTTGCCGCAACTAGAGGAAGCCCTCGCACAGAAATGAAGACCCAACGCAGCCATAAATAAATAAATAAATAAACCCAAAAGTTAAAAAAAAAAAAAAAGAGTGAGTACAATTGCTAAAATATCCTGGAATATGGAGACATGATGCAGCTTTTCAAAAATGACTATAGTTAAGAGGATTTCAAGAGCATTTTATCTTTTTTTTTTTTTGAACTTTCATTGACTTTTTATTTTTTATTTTTTTAATTAATTTTTATTGGAGTATGGTTGCTTTACAATGCTGTGTTAGCCTCCACTGCACAACGAAATGAATCAGCCATACACATACAGATACCCCCTCCTTTTTAGACTTCCCTCCCATTTAGGTCAAGAGCATTTTACCTTGGTTGGACTATAATCCTAAAGAGCCCACTTCTAAGCACAAGCTTAATGTTACAATATTGGAAAAAAATAAAATATAAAGTTTGGGCCATTTAATCAAATCACACAGCTACATCTTTATTGAAGAAAGAGGGACTTCCCTGGTGGCTCAGTGGTTAAGAATCCGCCTGCCAATGCAGGGGACACCGGTTCAATGCCTGGTCCGGGAAGATCCCACATGCCACAGAACAGCTAAGCCCGTGCTCCACAGCTACTGAGCCTGTGCTCTAGAGCCCGCAAGCCACAACTACTGAACCCGCGCGCCGCAACTACTGAAGCCCTCGCACCTAGAGCCCGTGCTCTGCAACAAAGAGAAGCCACCGCAATGAGAAGCCCGCGCACCACGAAGAAGAGTAGCCCCCGCTCACCGCAACTAGAGAAAGCCACGCGCAGCAACAAAGACCCAATGCAGCCAAAAATTAATTAGTAAGTTAATTTAAAAAAAAAGAAAGAAAGCTGCCATAGTCATGCAATATAGTCGCAGAATTAGTTTCAGATAGTAATGTAGAACAATAATAGATTAAAGAAGAAAAAAAGCCTGGGATATCTCAACTGATAGAGAAAAAGTATTTAGTAATGCTCAATACCTATTCATTAAAAAAAGAAGTTCTCAGCAAACTGGAAGAAGAAATGAACTTCCATAACTTGATAACTTGCAGTCAGTCTTATTATCCTGTTGGAGAAACTTTAGACACATTCCTTTCAAGACTGGTAACAAGACAAGAATGCCCACTATTACAGGTACTGTTGAAGATACTGACAGAGGTCTGACCAATAATGAAGGGGAAAAAATAAAGATAAGAATTAAAGAGAAAGAGATAAAAAAATCATCATTTACAGACTGAACAATTTTCTACCCAGAAAAACGAATGGATTCCACAAAGTATTAAGAGTGAAAGAAAGATTATTCTCCAAGCTTTTGGGTACAAGATCAACCTTCCATAGCAATTCTCTACATCACATACACAGAACACAGGTGCATAATCATATGATCATCTCAGTAGGTACAGCAGAAGCATCTGACAAAATTCAATATTCATTCATGTTAAAAGTGGGCATTAACCTGACAGTAAAGGGACCCTCCTTAATTTGATACATTAAGAAAAGAAAAGAAATACAAAAAACCCTTCTAAACTTCGTGGTTAAATGTGAATTGTGTTTTTGTTTTGTTTTGTTTTGTTTTTTATAGCTACTTTATTTATTTATTTATTTTTGGCTGTGTTGGGTCTTCGTTTCTGTGCAAGGGCTTTCTCTAGTTGCGGCAAGCGGGGGCCACTCTTCATCGCGGTGCGCGGGCCTCTCACTGTTGCGGAGCACAGGCTCCAGACGCGCAGGCTCAGTAATTGTGGCTCACGGGCCCAGTTGCTCCATGGCATGTGGGATCTTCCCAGACCAGGGCTCGAACCCGTGTCCCGTGCATTAGCAGGCAGACTCCCAACCACTGCGCCACTAGGGAAGACCCAAATGTGAATTGTTGAATTGTTTTCTCTAGACCAGAAACAAGACAAAGATGCCCACTGGCACCTCTTCTAAACATCACACTGGAGGTTCTAACAGTGTGATAAATCAAGGGGACAAAAAGATGTAAGGGTTGGAAAGGAAGGTATATAACTATCATTACTTGCTGACAACATGATGTTAATAAGAAAAGCTAGATTAAATATTAGAATTAATAAGCAAATTTATCAAAGTCACTGGATAAAACATCAATATTTAAAACCCAATTTTATCTCTTCATATCAACAATAATCAACCAGAAAATTAAATTTTAAAACATTTTAGTAACATCAAAAATTATCAAATACCTAGGAATGGATCTTATCAAAGACATGCAAGCCCTTTATAAGGAAAACTACTGAATATTAATGAGAAAATTTTAATAAAAAACTAAATAAATGGAGAGATAGACCACGTTTATGTATTGAAAGTCTCCATATTATAATGATGTTGGTTTATTTCGAATTGATCTATAGATTCAATGCCATCTCACCCACTGCAAAGTCTAACAGGGTGTGTGTGTGTGTATGTGTGTGTGTGTGTAAATTGGCAAGTGTATTATTAAATATATATGTAAATATGAAGGGCAAAAAGTAGGCAAAATAATCCTTAGAATTAAGGACAAAGTTGGAAGATAAACTCTGCTTACTGGTATTGGGACAAATAGAGAAAATATAAATGGAACAATGGAACCAAATAGAGAATCCAAAAGCAGACTCACACATAAAAAGATACTTGATTTATGGCAAAGATAGTATGCAGATAAATAGGAAAATTGTGGTCTTTTTACTAAATGTGCTGGGTCAGCTAGATATTCATATGGAGCGTAATGAATCTCCATTCCTACACCCTAACTTCAGTCTCAAGGATTGTAACTCTAAATGTGAAAGATAAAAAATAAAACTTCCAGAAGAAAACACAGAATATCTTCATGATCTTGAGATTGCAAAAATTTATTAAACAGAACCCAAAAAGCAATAATCATAAAGGAAAAGACTGATAAATTGTACTGTGTTATAATTAGGAACTTCTGTTCAACAAAATACATCATTATGAGATTTAAAAAGCAAACCACAGGGCTTCCCTGGTGGCACAGTGGTTGAGAATCCATCTGCTAATGCAGGGGACACGGGTTCGAGCCCTGGTCCAGGAAGATCCCCCATGCCGCAGAGCAACAAAGCCCACGCACCACAACTACTGAGCCTGCGCTCTAGAGCCCAAGAGCCACAACTACTGAGCCTGCGAGCCACAACTACTGAAGCCCACGTGCCTAGAGCCCGTGCTCCACAACAAGAGAAGCCACTGCAATGAGAAGCCCATGCACCACAACGAAGGGTAGACCCTGCTCGCCACAACTAGAGAAAAGCCCTCGCGCAGCAAAGAAGACCCAACGCAGCCAAAAATAAATAAATAAATAAATTTAAAAATTAAAAAAAAAGCAAACCACAGAATGAGATAAAATATTTGCAACATGTGTAACTGACAAAGAGCTTATATCCAGAAAATATACAATATTCTTACAAATTAATAAGAAATAGCAAGAATTTCAACAAGCGCTTCACAAAAGAAATTATCCAAGTGACCAATAAACACAAATAGGTTTTCATCCTCATTAGTCATCAGGGAAGTGCAATTAAAACCACAATGAGATATCACTGGATACCTACCAGAATGGGTAAAGTTAAAGACATTGACTAAACTAGACATGGCAAGATGTAAAGTGATAGGAACTTTCATTTATTGCTGGCAAGAAATATCAATTCTATGACCACTTTGGAAATCTATTTGGCTGTATTAAGAATACTAAACATATCCAACACTTTTACTTCTAGATATATACCCAACAAAATGCATATATATGAACACAAACAGACCTGCTCAAGAATCTCCATAGGAGTGTTATTTGTAATTGTCACAGACTGGTGACAACCCAAATTGTGATATAACAATACAATGAACTAGTATACAGCAACGAAAACAAACTAATCTACATGCATCAAGGTGAATGATTCTCAGACACATATTGTTGACTAAAAGGAGCCAGACACAAAAAAAGTCATAGTGTATGATTTCAGTTATACGAAATGCAAAAATAGCCACACTAATCAATTGACATTGGAAATCAGGATAGCAGTTACCTTTGGGGAAAAAGAAGAGAATAGCAATTGAGGGGATCCACAGAGGGGGCCAGGAAACCTTCTACTTCCTGACCTGGTGCTTATCATGTGACTGTGTTTACTTCATAAAAATTCATTGGCATGATGTCCCCTGTATGTAGGATCTAAGAATAATAGTCGAACTCATGAGGCAGAGAGTAGCATGGCGGTTGCTTGGGCTTGGGAGTGGGGGAATGGAGGATGTTGGTCAAGGGGTACAAAGTTTTAGTCATGCAAAATAAGCTCCAGAGACCTAATGTGCAGCATGGTGACCACAGTTAACAATAACTTATTGTATTCTTGAAATTTACTAAGAGAATAGATAAGTCTTCTCACCACAAACACGCAAAATTGGTAAATATGTGAGGTGATGGATTTGTTAATCAACTGTATCATGGTGATCATTTCATCATGTATACGTATATCAAAACATCAAGTCACACGCTTTAACTGTATACAATTGTTATTTCTCAATTATACCTCAATAAACATGGGGAAATTTTCATTCAGCTACACACTTATGATGTTTGCAACAGACTGGAGGAAGGTATTTGCAATCAACATGCAGACAGTGGAGTATATGGAATACATGTTTAAAATAGCTCCAACAAATCAACAACAAATCAATTTGAAAAAAGATCAACAACTCAAGAGCAGAAGGGAATAAAGGTAGAAAGACATTTCATGGGAGAGAAAATGCAATAAAATACAGGACTATAAAAACATGAACAGATGGTCAACTTTACTAAAAAAAAAATGCACCCAAAACAAAAAAACAAATTCTTCAGGAATTCATATTGTTATGGGTTAAATTGTGTCCTCCTAGAATCTATATGTTGAAGCCCTAACCCCTAATACCTAAAAATCTGATTGTTTATAGAGATAAGGTCTTTAAGGAAGTAATTATGTTAAAAATGAAGTCATTAGTGTGGGCCCTAATTTACCTGACTGGTGTCCTTACAAGAAGAAGAGGTTAGGACACAGATATGCACAGAGGAAAGCATGTGAAGATAAAGCAAGGGGACAGACATCTCCAAGCCCAGGAGAGAGGCCTCAGAAGACACCAACTCTGCCAACATCTTGATCTTGGACTTCCAGCCTCAAGAACTGTGAGAAAATAAATTCTACTGTTTAAGGCACCCAATCTGTGGTGCTTTGTCACAGGGGCCCTATCAAACTAATACACATATGAACAAGAAGATAGACATTAAATACATTAAAATAGTTGCTGCAAGGAAGATGGAAATGAGGAATTCAAAATGGGGACAAAAGGATAATGGAAGAGGCACATTGCACAGATCAGTAGCAGAAAAGTGTCCTGAACTGAGAAATGTGATTAATTCGGCTGTCTTACCATGAGGTTAAAAACCAAAAAGAAATGAAATGAGAAACCAAAGCCCTCACAGTATCAACACAATCTGAGCTTGGAGCTGGATTCCTCAGATGTCAAAAACCATAAGCTTCCACTTCCATCATGTCCCGTGGTCAGGGTCTTTTATTCTTCCTTCACAATTCCCAACACCATAGTCATATCTTACTTTAGTAGTGCACTTTTTCATTTATTCCCAGTATTCATCTTCCTAAAAATCGAGGCAATTTTTGTTTCCTCTTTGATTATTTCATCGTTGACTACTTCTGATACAAATGATAAGAATAAATACTTAGGCACAGACATAGAAAGCAAACATGGTTACCAAAGGGGATAGCAGGAAGGGGGGTGATAAAGTAGGAGTTTAGGGTTAATGTATACACACTACTATATATAAAATAGGTAAACAACAAGGACCTACTGAATAGCACAAAGAACTATACTCAATATCTTGTAATAACCTACAATGGAAAAGAATCTGAAAGAGAATATATTTATATGTAATAACTGAATCACTTTGCTGTACACTTGAAACTAACACATTGTAAATTAGCTATATTTAATTTAAAAATTTTTTAATAAATAAAAAATAAGTAAATTAAAAAATTTTTTTTTCAAGATTTTTAAATGGAAAGGTACTCATTTAACTATTGCAATCATTGTTTATATCTATTGGGGGAAAGAAAAGCACAACTGAATTATTAAGTTATGAAACAAAAATAAGAGATTTTGATTCTTCTGAGAAAAAAAGAGTAAATAATTGAGGAAGTGAAAGCCATTGGAAAATATGTACAGGAAGATAATACAGATTATTGCATTAAAAAAATACCATCACTTCCTTTGAGTTGGCAAAGGTGGTCACCGATTTGGCTCTGAGTTTTTAGCAAAGAAAAGAGGAGAATGTGTCACTGCACATATAATAAAATTAGAAGTTATTCAGGACAAGTCCAGCCAGGTTCTTCAGTGATCAGTTGTAACTCTTTGAGATAGAAATATGGATTTTTTTTTTCTTTCATCAACACCTTGAACTGTACGTTGTTGGATCTTCCTTTTCATTCCTTAATAATGCGTTAAACAGAATCCAGAGCTTTCCAGTTACTTTTGGGTTTTAAAACTTAGTCAAGTCTAAAACCTCAACAAATTTAATAGGATAGGAATTATTTCAAGCATCTTTTCTGACCACAATGGCATGAAACTAGAAGTCAACCACAGAAAGAGAAAACAATTAAGTGGAGACTAAACAGCATGCTACTAAAAAACCAATGGGTCAACGATGAAATCAAAGAGGAAACAAAAAAATACCTCGAGACAAATGACAGTGAAAACACAACCTTACAAAAGCTGTGGGATGCAGCAAAGCAGTCCTAAGAGGGAAGTTCATAGCGATAGAGGCTTTCCTCAAAAAACAAGAAAAATCTCAAGTAAACAACCTAACTTACCACCTAAAAGAATTAGAAAAAGAAGAACAAACAAAACCTAAAGCCAGCAGAAGGAAGGAAATAATAAAGATCAGAGAAGAAATAAAGAGATTTTTAAAAAATAGAAAAAAATCAATAAAACCAAGACCTGGTTTTTTGAAAGATAGACAAAATCAACAAACCTTTGGCCAGGCTCACCAAGAAGAAAAGAGAGAGGACCCAAACAAACAAACAAACAAAACTCAGTCCAGTCTAAAGTCTCCATCTCTGGTGTGATTTATATCTCCTCCCTTCCCTTGAGCAAACGTTTGCACCCAGGCACTCTCTGTCTGGATCTGAGGAGGGGAATGCAGCACCACCTTGCTCCCTCCACGGTGCTGGCATGTGGAGGAGGGAGAGGGATTCTTACCTGGTTGTTGAGTTGACGTCCCCTCTTGCCTGGTTGCCTGTCCCTGTTGCTCCATCACCCATGTCGTCAGTACCGTCTGGGGCGGGAACGTGAATCCCACGGTTTCATGGGATTCGTGGACTCTTGGCTGCATCATCCCCTCCTGCAGGAGAAGCAGCTCCCGCTCAGCCTCTTCTGCTCTTCCCAGGTACCTACGCCGCAGCTCTCTCCTGTGCTCCCTCACCCATGAGCTGCCCTGTGGGACGGGCAAGACTATCTGGGTGCTGGCAAATGTTTATCCATGGACTTCCCACCCTCAAAAAAGAGAATATGTGTATATACACGTATATATGGTTATTGTAAGTTTTACTGATATAAAGGATGTGTAACATACAATTTACAAATTCTAAAATATACCATATTCTTTGCTGTAAATTCTATGTTGCCGATTGACTCTGACACAATGATTTTTTTGATTTTTGGTAGACTCTTGTATCCACAGCCAACCTATGGTTGCAACTGACAAATAAGTGTAGTTGTGAGACAAATGTTGTTTGATATTTTCCTTGATGTGGTGTGTATATATGTACACACACACACATACATACACACACACATACATACACACATACAGACAATGGAATACTACTCAACCATAAAAAAGAATGACATTTTGCCATTTGCAGCAACAAGGATGGATTTGGAGGACATTATGCTAAGTGAAATAAGTCAGAGAAAGACAAATACTATATAATATCACTTATATATGGAATCTAAAAAATACAACAAACTAGTGAATATACAAAAAAGAAGCAGACTCACAGATGTAGAGAAGAAACTAGCAGTTACCAGTGAGGAGGAGGGGCAATATAGGGGTGGGGGGGGTGGAAGGTACAAACTACTGGGTGTAAGATGGGCTACAAGGATGTACTGTACAACACGGGGAATATAGCCAATATTTTATAACTGTAAATGGAGTATAACCTGTAAAAATTGTATAAAAATAAAAAATTAATTAAAAAAGACAAAAATGAAACACCGAAGTTGTCTGTTGAAACTTGTTTATCAATGGTGTGAGTCACTTTTGCTGAATCAGACAATACTTTTAAACACTGGAAGAAATTTCCTCAATTTTTTTGTGCTATTCATAATATGGTGGCTATAGACATTCCCAGTTTCAAATCTACTTTGCATTATTAACATTTCTCTATCAATTTCTTAAGTCTAGACAGTTAACACCACAGTAAATTAAGCCCTAGTATGTCGCACTTGACAATTTCCATGGTGTAAATACTCCTGATGGCCAACCTGACATCACTAAATGTGCAGTTGGGTAGAGACGCATCATGGTAACACACCATTAGACAGTATCTATCACTGAGATAGATAATATCTATTATTAGGCATAGATAATAGCAAAATGTAGTAAAGTAATTAGTATTTATATTTTGTTTTACTGAAAATTTGTGCAATTTAATTTTTAATCATGACCGTGTTTAACTGGCTCACACAATTCCTGGAAGTTTCAGTCAGTTCTCACGATCCAATACGAGTTGGTTCCAGCACACTTGGATTAAGCAATTAAAAAAGGTTGTGTTGGCATGTCAGCCCCGCCCATGGCCCTTCTAATGGAACTGGCCCTGTCCACAGCCCCATCCTAATCGAGGCTGGGGAACCATCTTGGCGCCATGTGACTCCCCTGGGCCAGAGATGGTTGTACGAAACTGAACACACATAACCTTAAGAAGACCGGTTCGTGTTTAGACTGAGTCAGATCCTCTATTTCTCAGGATTAGAACCAAGATTCAGAGAAAGTAGCCAGAAGGTAGCTGGGTAGAAGACTCACAAAGAGTGAAACTGAGTTTGTCGATGGTGAAATACGAGCACTAGAATGAATCGTCGCAAAACCCTCTATGTTGAGGTCATAAATCTATCCCTGTTCTGAGCCTTCCTGAGCCCTGGTTATTCAGATTTCCCCTTTTTAATTATTTATTTATTTTCATCTTTGCTCTTTCCCCACCGAACCCACCTATCTCTGAGCTAGAACCAAGAAAGTTAAGACAGCTGTCACATCATTCACTGTAACCTGATGTTGCCTGGACACCAACACGGGGGTGGCCAGGTGTTACCTCCCCACCTGAGGAACGTCTTACCGTCACTGTCTTAGTTGAAACAATGATCCGTTTGGCTGATGTCTGAGTCACGCAGCCCATTCTAAGGGTCGTACACAGAGCGCAACTGTGTGTTCTCGGAGGAGACTCAGATACAGCTCAGGGAGAAGGTGAAGGATGAGTCAGCGACAGGACCACAGAGTCTTCCATGAGAAGCTAACGAAATATCAGGAAAAACAGGCCCGTAAAGATTCATTTAGATGCTGAAACCCTGGCCAGATTGACACCAGCTCGACCACTTGTTCTTTTGTTCTATGGCAGAAAGCGTACAGCACACCATTACAAGCCTCCCAACTCCTAGAAAACATTTGATCTTGGCATCTTTTCATTGAAAAGATAAATCTGGAGTAAATTTTGTGCAAACTAAAAATAGGTGAAGGTTTTGTGTATTTGTTTCCTGAAACTTCTTTCTTGGTACTAAGTAAGCTAAAGGCAACTATACCATCCCAGATCAAAGAAATTAACTCTGTTGGAAGAGAAGGTAAATGCAGGCAGTGTAGGCATTTATAAAATATAGGCATGATGGCTGATTGTGTGTGTCAACTTGACTGGGCCACAGGGTACCCAGACATTTAGTCAAACATTACGCAGGATGTGTCTGTGAAGATGTGTTTCTGGATGAAATTAATACTTTGAATCGGTAGACTGAGTAAAGCCGATGGCCCTCCCCAGTGTGGGTGGGTCTCACCCAACCCACCGATGGCCTGAATGGAACAGAAAGGCAGCCACGCCCAGGAGTAAGAGGAAACGCCTCCTGCCTCACTGCCCTGAGCTGGGACATCAGTTCCTTCCTGCCTTCAGACTGGAATGTACGCCATCACCTCTCCTGGTTCTCAGGCCTTCGGGCTTGGACTGGAGCTACATCATTGGGTGTCCTGGGTTCCTCAGCTTGCCAACGACAGATCTGGGGACTTCTCAGACTCCATAATTGTGGGAGCCATCTACACACACACACACACACACACACATACACCCGTTGGTTCTGTTTCTCTGGAGAACCTTGAATAATACAACATGTATCACAGGGATGTGTCCAGTCTCACATAGGATAATGAGTTCACTCATTCATTCGTTCGTTCATTCAACACACAGTGGGTACCAATGTAGCATCCAAAAGCCCTTGTGAGGTACCCAGATCCTGGCTGGAGGATGTGAACAAGCTCTGAAGACTATAAAGCTTGGTGTTCATGCAAGTTATTGTTTCTTATTATTGCTCTACATGGGAGTGGGCAGTTTAAAAAGAACGTTATTAGAAAGTGAAGACAATTTAGAATTTAACTGTGCAAAATTTCACAAACCCATAAATCAGGGCCTAAAGAAAATACACCTGGTTGGAAGGCAGCTCAGTCCAAGCTTGGGGGCCTCCTTGAGCCCCACCCTGAAGGACTCCAGTCCTGCCCTGAAGACCTGAGTCGGCTGCCGCTTCCCAGACTCTGAATTTCTGGAACATGGGGAAGTCGCATTTTAGGCAAAAGGTGGATTTTTGGGAGGTTTTGTGTTATTTAAGACTAATTTTCTCATGAGAACAATTTAAAGAAGGGGTCTTTATATCAAATTTTGTGCATAAGGTGAAGTGAGATTCAAAATTTTATATTGTATTATCTCAAAAGCTTCCATAATTAAGTTTTTATAAAATGCATCTGGGCTGTGCATTGTCTGGTCCAGGCTCACTGACGCTGACCCCTGCAGTGGGTTCCTTAGATCCCCTGCTCCACCAACCGGAAAGCCCTCTCCTCCTGGGTGCTGGGCTGCCCGTCAGCACCTGATACCTCACCTCACCCACCTCCAGCCTCTCCTGGGCTGAGTTCTCCTTCCACCGGTGGGATCCAAGCTGGTGATAAGGGAAAGCTCCTGGCCTGTCCCCAGGATACACTTCCTGGCCTCTGACCCCCCTTGTACTCTTCTTCACTTTCTCCTGCAGGTGTCTGTGGCTTGGAGTCTGTGTGCTTTGGGCTCTCTGTCCTATCTGTTCAAAAGTGCACCCCCTGGGCAGCCTCTGAGGGTGTTTAACTGCGGTGCTCCTCCCCCTTCCAATGGCCTGGTCCCCACATCGTGCCCATCATGAAGCATAGCCTCCTCCCCAGAGTGCCAATCCAGCAGCATCTTGATACAGTACGATGGGCAGCTGTGTGACCCTAGTGGAAGACCACCTTTGCCTGAAGCTACCAGCATCATGCACGTCTCTTCTGAGGGCGACACTCTCTCCCCTCTTTCTTCCAAAGTCCCCTTCCCGCCACCATGTAAGCCCTGCTTCCTCTCCAAGGGGCCAGCTCAGCCAGGTGATGGGCAGAAATGATGATGTAATTAGAGGTCAGGGATCCAGCCTTTGCAACCCATGGGATTGTTTTCCGCTTCTTCCAGGAAGCGGGACAGACACTTTGACCTAAGAGAAGGACTTGCCCTGGGAAAGAACACAGGACACTCCAGACAGTAAGGACGAGAAATGAAGAACCAGAGATGCCATTTAAATCACTTATTTATATCTAGGGATTACGTGGTACTCTGTGATAAGCTGTATTTTTCCTGTTTATATTCTGAATCTATTTTGGGTTATAATCACTCTCCCTCTCTGGACGAGCAGGAGTGTTGTGTGTAGAGAGATTTCTTCACACCCACAGCATGTGACAGCCACTGCCAAGCACCTGTCTCTGTGCTTTGGACCCCACACTTGCACGATGAAGAGGAGTTAGCTACCCCGCCTCACAGATGTGGACCCAGACTCTGAACGTCTGTGATGTGCATAAGGAAACCCAGCCAGGAGCTGGGTGACCCCGGATATGAACTCAAACTGCTGGACTTCAAAGTCAGTGCCCTCTTTTCAACATTAAAAGAGAGCCCCAGCTATTTTCCCACGGACTAAAATCAGTTTTCAAGTCTGAAGCTGACTTTAAAAGACACCAGTTCTGGTACATTGATGGCACTGTATGGACCCAATTCTTCACCCACCCTGCCTTTTGCAGGCACCTTTGCAGTGTTCTCGCTCCTACCAAGACGGGGGGTCACCAGCCCTGCCTTCTGACATTGGTCTTGGGCCTGTGACTTGTTTTCGCCAACAGAATGGATGGAAGTGGCAGAATCCCAGTTTCAAACTAGGCCTCAGGAGGCTGTGCCCATCTCCCCTTGCTCTTTGCCCTTGGGCCATTGTTATGAGAACCTGTCCGGGACATTTTGCTGGAGGATGAGAGGTACATGCATTGCAGCCTAACTGCCTCAATCTCCCAAACCACGGCCAGCCCCGCTCATTGGTGGCCAGCCCCACTCACTGTCAGCCGGCCCGCCCCCCTCCTGTGAGTCAGCAACACCAAGGTCACCAGGTCCACCTTGCTGACCCCAAGGTGACCCCGCACACGTGGAAAAAAGATGTCACTGAGCCTGCGTGTGTGCTGGGGAGTTGTCACACAGCATTCGTGTGGTCTTCGATGACCAAATCAAAGGCAAAATTCATTTTATTTTGCATCACTAGCAAGTTAGTAATTTTCATGTTTATTTGTTCAATTCTGCCCCCAAATTAGCATTCATACTGCAAACTAGACGAGGAACAGCTGGTGGCAGAGGCACCCGCTGCCAGTTCGGACGGTAATCCTCAGGTAATGACTTGGATTCACACCACTGAACTTTCTTTTCTCCCCAGTTTTTGCAGTGGAATTTCTTCAGTGTTTATTCCTTAATAACTAGTTCATGCTCCTAAGACAGGATCTGAATGCTGATCAGTAATTAGCCTTTGGCTTTTTTCAGAAAGAACCCTGCAAATTGAAGTTTCTGTTAAAACAGCCCCGATAGTGAGGCCAGACAGACACATTGCTGGGACCAACATTGCTGTTTCCCTCACAGGGAATCTTCGGGATTAGACAAGGCTGGTAAGGGAGTGCCGGACACTTACCCTTAGAAACCCCTCCCATGAGGCGATGCAGTGGGGCATCCGGAGGGGCCTGCGGGGGCAGATTTCTGAGACGTCCCGCAGGCCGGGCACGGCACATTGGGACAGCAGAGGTCAAGACGGGACCCTGGGAGCGTCCACAGAGACAGATCCTAAACCGAAAAATCCCATGGATAACTATTTAAATTGAGTCCAGAAAAACAATGCTGGACACAAAACAAGTTCGGCAAAATGGTGATAATTGTTGAAGCTACGTGATGGGTATGTGGTGATTATTACATGCTTCTCTTTATATTTGCGTATTTTTGAAAATGTCCAGACCAAGATGATTTTTTTAAGAAAATCAATTAACTGAAGCTGGAGCTAGGGCTCCAGGGCTGCTTCTTCAGGGAAGCCATCCCTGCCATCACAGGATCGGCCAGGGCCTCCGTCAGCAGCTCTCATTTCACACTGTTCTCACCCTTTTGGGCAAAGACCTGAAGAAGGATCAGTTAGGAAGAATAAGGCCAGAGTTCTGAGTGTTCTGGAGTGTTCTGAGAGGTGACGGGGCCACTGCAGGGGTGCACCCCTGTGGGCGTGGCATCTGGCTGGGAAGCGAGTGGGTGATGCTCAAAGACAAGGCAGAGCTGCAGCAGCCTTGGGAAAGCTGAGCCTGCCGGTGTCAGGGTGCCGGCCCCAGGGAGCGGGACAGCCACCAGTAAGACAGGCGGGCCCACCCCTCTCAGGGCTGCACTTATGCTGTGGACAGAAGCCCAAGCAGAAGCCCACAAGAGGGGAAGACAGAGGCCAGAAGAAGAAGCAGGGGTTACTGACAATGCAGAAAAAAGTAAATAAAGGGAAAAACCATCCCCCAAGTCATCAGCAGGCAAAGCTGGCAAGAATGCTCCCTCCAGGCTTACACGTGCATGCATGGGCTGCGGGTGATGCCAGAAGCTATTCTGTAACCCTGCCCTTAACACCTAAACCAGCAACATAAGCATTTTTCCAAGTGCTCGTCACTCTAGGGCCAATGTACAAGAACACCAAGATTTGCTTTGGAAAAGGGGGCTGATGAATTGGACTAGAGGCTATTTCCAGATATAACCCAAAGGCAAGCATGAAATCACCAAAGACGAACCCAACAGCAGCCATGGTTAAGATGTGAACAATCTGTGTATGCAAATAGGGAACTGCAAATACATCCAATTACTAGATAATGCTAAGGCTGTAGGACACTTTTTAAAATCCTAAATTTTTCTTTCACACGTATTCAAATCTTTCAGAACTCCTTGTGAAAGTGAAATGAATGAAATTTTATCTTTAAAACAAACTTTGTGAAGTTTGAAAATAAAAACACACAATGTTCTTGGGGTCAAGAAAGAACACTTTCTGGGACTTCCCTGGCGGTCCAGTGGTTAAGACTTCGCCTTCGAATGCAGGGGGTGTGGGTTCAATCCCTGGTCGGGGAGCTAAGATGCCACATGCCTCCCGGCTGAAAAAACAAAATATAAAACAGGAGCAATATTGTAACAAATTCAATGAAGACTTTAAAAAAATGGTCCACATCAAAAAAAATCTTTAAAAAAAAAAAAGAGAAAGGACATTTTCTAAGATACTGAAATTCAAACTTTGGAATCAAAGTTTCAAAGAGCAGAGAGTTGGATGAAATATGTGTGAAAGAAAAGTGCCTTGAAAATGTAAATTATATTTCGGTATTAATCTGTTTGTATCACTCACTTACTTACTTGTCAAAATAACTTTCACAAGGAGGAGGCTTTCCTGCAAGGTTTGATGTATTGGTGGGTTAAATGTGACAGAATCGGGGAAGGTAAATTCAGTGATTTAATCACGCCACAGCCTGGTGAGTAAATTCACCCTCCTGTGACACATGTAATTTACAAGTGGAAGTTACTAAGAGCAGTTTTTCACATCAAGCATTGTAACAAATGCAGTTTCTATGATATTCCTACACGGCTCAGTTTACTAACCCCCTCTCCCTGGAAGATAAGTATTAATGCAAACCTCAACATCATATAGGAAAATTCCTTGTCCCTTTTGTTAAACGGACTCAGAATTTTTTTTTAAAAGATAGACACCAAGGGCTTCCCTGGTGGCACAGTGGTTGAGAATCCGCCTGCCAATGCAGGGGACATGGGTTCGAGTCCTGGTCTGGGAAGATCCCACATGCCGCGGAGCAACTAGGCCCGTGAGCCACAACTACTGAGCCTGCGCGTCTGGAGCCTGTGCTCCTCAACAAGAGAGGCCACGATAGTGAGAGGCCCGCACACCGCGATGAAGAGTGGCCCCCGCTTGCTGCAACTAGAGAAAGCTCTCGCGCAGAAACGAAGACCCAACACAGCCATAAATAAATAAATAAATAAATAAATTTATATTAAAAAAAAAAAGATAAACACCAAGTACATATTTAGTTAAATTTTGTGTTTCATAATTACATTTTCTCACCTCCCTTATTTCCTAAACCAGGTGATGTTGCCCACCAAGGTCTTCACATGCTCAAAGCATTTGTGTAAATCATGTGGAGTTTCTCATTAAGTTCAAGTCTCTGTTGAAACTTGTGGCCTGGGTTTATACACTTTTAGACAAGGCTTAGTTACAGTATTTGGAGCTGATGAGAATCTCATCACATACACAAACCCTGTGCTCATGTCCAAAGCCTCTGTACCTGTCCGGTGCGACACACCCAATGCAGCTGTGGAGAGACTTAGAACCTACGGATGTTCACTTCTCTTCTTTCCCTTCGGTCCTTCTCATGTATTTGCTGTTTTCTCTTCCTCATTGCCCCATCACGGTTTCTCTGCCTCCTTACCCTCTGCATCTCTGCCCCCTCATTACATATGGTGGAGCAGGGAAACGGTGGGCCGGCTTCCTTGGTGGCCCTCTTCCGGCTCAGAGGGATGGTGACGGACTATAACGTCGCCGTGGACATGCAACCAGTGACACTGAACCGCTGCTTGTAGGGAAAATACAGAGTTAGGTTCACGCACACTTCTGGTCAACCAATCAATATATGACCTTGTTTTCTGTGTGTTAAAGACATCTTCTTTAATATACTGTTGATTCATTCATTAACATTAAAGTCACGGCCAACAGCTCTATAACTCAGACCTGAACAAAGCTTACCTAACACTTGTATTTTCTCCATAAGACACATCACAGCATTCTTGAGCTGAGGAGACTAGACAACACTTCAGCCGTATGCGTAGGGGGCCACTTTAAACAGCAAAATCACCAAGAAAAAGCACCCAATGGGAACAGCACGGCACTAAAGAGAATGTAAAGGGAACCCAGTTTCCAGTGTGAGTGGGAGACAAGAAGGCAGGGCTGCTGGTGCCACCTGGTCTGGGAAGAGGGCAGTTGGGTGACACATTTTCCAAGGCTCTGTGCATGTCTGCAAAGGACCCCAAAAGCACCCCGAGCATTGACCTGGGGGTTACAAACAAATGTTAACAAGTAGGCAAGTCCCCAAATACGAATCCGCAAATAACGATTGGCTGTGTTTTGTATCTCCTCTTTGGCCTCCGTCTCATTATTGCAAAATTTATGGGGGGAGGAGTTAGGAGGGAAGGTGTAGGATGGTTTTCAAACTGAACTCTGGGGACCCTAAGGGATTGGGGGAGGCTCCTCAGAGCTGTGGGCTGGGAGAGAAGCCCCGTCCCCATCTTCCCTCTCTTTCGGTGGCCGCCCCTCCTTCTCCCTTAGTCCAACCACGGGTTTCCAAGAACGTAGATTTGCCAGCCTGGAGACCGGCGTCTGACCACAGGGGCTCATCGGAGGACCCCCGGCTCCCCTCCTGCCCCAGTCATCCGCCCAGGGGGCAGAAAGGGCTGCAAACAGAAAGGAATGCCACCCCTGCTTTGTCTGGATAGTACGGCAAGGACATTGTGAGCCTAGCGTGACTATCAGCCACCTCCTGCCTGGGAATGAGGCCATGACGGGGTAAAACGGAGCCAAGGCCTTCGAGAGGGAAAGAGGAACCCGGCCCAGCCCACAGCAGGGTCACTTATCCCTTAGACTCCCCAGTAAATACATTTAAAAGAATGTTTCTAGACGCAAGAGGGAAGAGATATGGAAACATATGTATATGTATAACTGATTCACTTTGTTATAAAGCAGAAACTAACACACCATTGTAAAGCAATTATACTCCAATAAAGATGTTAAAAAAAAAAAAAAGAATGTTTCTTAATTTATACCCCTTTCCCCTCTGGTAACCATACAAACTACTATATATAAAATAAATAAGCAACAAGGTCCTACTGTATAGCACAGGGAACTATTGGGCTGGCCAAAAAGTTCGATCGGGGTTTTCTGTAAGATATTATGGAAAAACCCAAACGAGCTTTTTGGCCAACCCAATATATCCAATATCTTGTAATAAACCATAATGAAAAAGAATATATATATGTATAACTGAACACTTTGCTGTACAGCAGAAACTAACACAACACTGTAAATCAACTATGCTTCAATAAATTAATTAATGTTAAAAAATATGTTTCTTAAGTCAGTTTCAGTTGGATTTCTGTCACTTGGATTAAAAACAAGAAAAATACCCTTATTTGCACCTGAAGGCTGGACAAATTGGAATTCACTGGATCAGATGGTCTTTATGATTCTTTCTCTTCATATTTTTACATTTTTCCTCTTTTTTTCCCACAGTCCCCCTTCTCTCCTTTACCCGTTCATAACATCAGGCTGCAAAATTTAATTCACTATACATCATGTTTTTCCAACCAAGTTGCATGTCTGCTTTTCTTATTTTGAAAAGCAGGAGGATAAATGGTTTCTTTACCTCTGTCATTAAAATCATATGAAAGAGGTTTCTCCTTATAAGTGATGATTGATTTTCCCCCCCAGGGGTGATTGTCCTTTAATTTTTAAACAACAGGCATATGGCATAATCTACCCAAGTGATTAAAAAAGAAAATCAATATCCTGACTCTCCAGTGCAGTCAGGGTGGGCTCAGGAAGGCAGCGGGTGTTTCCGGATTTCGGGGCCCACAAGCCTGAGGAGCAGACGGCAGTCTACCCTGCTTCGCTCTGACTCATATTTCCTGCAGCTTTCTCTCCTGGTTTCCGCTGTGACATCCTCCGTGCTTGTCTCTCTGATACAGGAGCCTCTAGATCCGGCGCCTCGGAACTTGGCAGCTCCTGTTTCTAACCGCTACCCCACCCCCGAGAGCTGTCATGAGACAGTCCATCTATCAGAGCCGAGAGCCATCTCTCTCAAATGGCCCCATCACTTCTAAACCGAAGACTTTTTCTCATCTGCAGAGGCCATCTGACGTCATTGTTTTGACCTGGAGGATCCGTGCTCCTCAGAAGATGCAAGCAGCAGGTCTAATCTACACGTTTCCTTTCTTATTCTCTACATGCTTCTCAACGATGTAGAGCAATACCCACCCCTTGCTGAGTTCAGACTACATGGTGGCATTTTAGATACATTAACTCAGTTAAATATCACAAAACCCATAAAGAGTAGGTATGTTTGGTGTACTTTACAGACTAAGACACTGAAACTCAGAGAGGTTAAGTGACCTGCGCAGGATCACACAGCTCAGAGATGACAGAGCCAGGATTAGAATCCAGCCCTGTTGGACTCCAAAAGCATACAAGTTTACAACAGTCTTAATGTGGCTACCAATAAATTTTGAATTACATATGTGGCCCCCATTTGAGGTTCACATTGCATTTCTATTGGACAGACTGGACAAGACCGGTAACGTACCAAAGCAAGTTAGCGTAACTACCACCAGAAGCTTCCAAAGCTCAGAGGGTTACATGCCGTAGGAAGAGAAAATTTCAGGAGGAACCCTCAGGATATAATAGGGTGCTTTTATGAAATCCTTAAATATCCAGAAAGAGTATTAACTTTATAATGCTCCTAAGGCTGTGATTAAGAATCTGTAACAAGTTAGAATGAAATGCATGATTAACTTTGGAACCTCATTAAAGCTGTAAAATAATTGGCTTGATGGTGTGGCCTTGACGCTGGTGCTCTCAGGCCTGCAGGTCCAGCCCCACTGGCTCCAGTGGACCCTGCGCTCCAGCGGGGAACGCGGGCTGGGCCTCCACGGGCTGGTGGGTTTGGCCAATGGGAGGTGCTGGCAGGAGCTCAAAGGGCAGGAGGGGAGGAGGGCCAGGGAGTCAGTGCCCTCGGCCCCGCCTTGCTGGGCTGTGGGGTGGTGTGGCTGCCACCCCCTTTCACCACCTGTGACACCAGGTGGTGTCCCCCTTTGCTGATAGACGGTCTCTCCTAACGCCACAGCCAGTTCTCAGGACCAGTCCCTGCCCCCAGCCCAGGAAGCTCCCCAGCCTCATGGCTTTCCCGGAACCCTGCCCACTCCTTGTGGACTGAGCCCTTCCAAATGTATCAACCTGTCCCCATCACCACTCCCAGCCCTGCCAGCCCAGGGGCTGCAGAGCATAGAACAGAAAGACACATGTTAACTGGGGGTGAATTCACCAGCCCTAAAGAGCTGGGATGGACACCAGGCAAAGGAAACCAAGACGCCAACAAGCAGAGCTTTGGGACCCCTGTGCAGAGGCAGGAGATGGGCACAGAACGGGCTGGCAAAGGAGAGGGCATGGGAAAACACATTGCAGCCCAGCAGACTCCAGTCTCGGCTGCATTCTGTTCTGGCCACCTGTGTGAGTGTTTGCAACCGCCCTGCCCCCTTTTCCTGACTTGTAAGATGGGCCACATCCACCTGACAAGCTGTTGGGAGGATTAGCCTAGTGCCTGCCTGGCACGAGGAAGAGAGCGCCAACCTCCAGTTCCTGGTTTATCAGTGCCCATCGGCAGGTAAGACAAGCCCAAGGGAACATCAGTCCTGACACCAATCCTCAGAGTCAGGAGAAGCAGCTAGGACCTCCCTCCACACCCAGCCCTCCACTCGGGAGCTGCCGGGAATCTCCTGGGGCCACTGGTGAAAGAGAACCATAGTCTAGAGTGTAAACCACACATATCGACCACCTGAGCAGAGAGAGGCTGCCTCTGTGGGGACAGGGGTCCCACTGGCGCCTTCCCCACCCCAACCGCGGGCCAGGAGACTGGGGGGCCAATTCCTCCCACTGCAGCCTCTCAGACACCCTGGAGCTCCCCGTGTCCCGCCCCCATCTGCCTTATTCCACCCTTCCTCCTACAGGGTCCTGTCATTTCTTGCCCCTCACTCGACACCTGCGTCTTTCATCCTCCTAACCTTCCCCTGTACCCTCTGCATCCTGCTCTCCACCATCTGTAAGCATCCTCTGTCCCCACCTTCCCACCAGCATGTTCCCAGCACCACGTCTCTTCCCTGAGGTCACCATGCCACTGCAGTTATGCCAAGTGGTGGCTTTAATGTCCCAGAAACCCCTTCTCTCCAGGTTGAGACGGGGTTTGTGCCCTCTTGTAATATCCAAAATGGCTCAAGTCCCAGCCCTTCCCAAAGGACCCCGTGAAGGGTCACCTGACTGAAGGATATCTGGGCTGAGCAGGAGACTTCCACGTGCCACCTGAGTCCATCTAGACGGTCCTCATCACATTACTGGTCACCTGACATTCTGTGACTCTCCACCACCCTCACCTCTGTCTCCCCAAAGCACCACCAACACAAGACTCGGGGAGCTAGAAACATTTGAGACAGGCAGAAAGTCTTCAAATGGGAGACTACATCCCAACACGCCCCAGATCCTTCCGTCTTCACCAGACCAGGTCCTGCTGTGTTACTGGGGTGACCTCCCCTTCCCGGCTCCTCCTCTTCTCTCCTTCCTGGAACCACTCCTCCTGCCTGTGAACCCCAGTCTCCCCAAATGCAGAAGATTTGCACCCTTCTCAGTCTAAACCTCTCCCAGCGAAGCTAAGCAGGGAACCATCACCTTTCATGGCTGTTTTGGTTCTTTGCCTAAACAAAGAGCAGTTTTCTCCCAAAAAAAGGAATTCTGTATTCTCATCCTTCTACAAACAGATTTCACAATAGCAAGCATCCCTTCACATCCCATGTTACTCTCTCCCTTGCTGTCTTGCTCTCTGCTGAAGCCCCAGCATGTACCACAGTGACTCACAGTAAACAATCAATTACCATTTGCTTAATAAGTGAAGGGATGCTTTAGGATGACTCAGGGCAGCCCACCACCCACCATCATTATTGAAACCATATTCCACGCCTATGCCTATGGGATAACAGACTTTCATCCACATCTGCACCAAGGCAGGGAAACACAGATCTGGCTGGTCGGGTGGTTGAATCCTACCAGCTGTGTCATCAGCTCACATTTCTTATGAGACTCAGGAGCTCTAACAGTCTCACTTCATCTCATTTTAAGTCGGGGTACACAGTACAAACAGAGACCTACAATTCATTAAATGCATAATTCTTCTGTATCCTGGGGTCTTGCTGTAATGTTTCAAAATGGAAGCTAACCTCCAATGCTGACATACGCATCTGCCAGCCCCCATCTTGACTTTCTCTGAGGAGACTCATCCCTCTTCACTGACGGCAGGGAGAGACAGCTGTCAAGACTGCCCAGGTTTCTCTAAACTCCATGCCCTTCGGGATCTGGGGTCCTTCCATGCAGCAAAGGCAAGCAGGACAGGTGTGTTCATTCTGGTTCCATCCCGTTGGCAGGAAGGCTTGATGGCCAGAGCTCTCTCACACAAGCAGATTGATGCATCCCTCTTACTCCCAACTGACTCCCTGTTCCCTGATCCCAACTACTGTTCTCATAGAAACTCCTCCCTTCCCCACCCCAGGCTCTCCCTCCCTCTCTACATCAAGACTGTGCAGTCTCTTCCCCTTTATCATCTCTGTGTCCAAATAGCATCATGACAAAGACACGTGTTTGCTAATCCAGGTAGATTTGTCTTATTCTGTGGAATCCACATTTTTTATTTCAATTTAACGTTAAAAATATTCTCAATTATGCAAGAACACATTCCAAATCTCAGAGCTTTAATGTAACCAAACAGTTCAGAGGCTATTAGTCCAAGCTTAAGGTGTCAGCAGGTTTGGCTTCTTTTGAGGCCTCTCTCCTTGGCTTGCCGATGGCCACCTTCTTGCTGTGTCATTACATGGCCTTTCCTCTGTGCATGCGTCCCTGGTGTCTCTTTGTGTGTCCAAATTTCCTCATCTTATAAAGATACCAGTCAGACTAATTAGCATCTGAAAGACCCTATCTCCAAATACAGTCACATTCTGAGGTCCTGGGGGTTAGAACTTCAACATATGAATTTGTGGGGGGTTGGGGAGGAAGGGCCACTACTCAGCCCATAACAGATACGGTGTCGTTCTCTACCACGCCTTCAAATACTGGTTATGTTGCTTTCTAATTGCATATCCATAGGCAAATTAATCTCCCTGAACCCTGAATCCCACATCTTCCAAATGTAGGTAATGATCACGGTCCCTCAGGGCACAGGGAAGGATTAAACGACATGACGTGGCTGAAGTGTCCAGCACAGTGAGGTACATAGTAGGCGCTCAGGTAATGGAAATTCCCTTCCCTTTGAGCTTTTCTCTGCATCCGCAGATGGGAGCCCCAGCCTTGAACTTCCACCAAGAGGTGCGAGTGCTCATTGCAACAACAATACCAGGTTGCTATGGCACTGTCTCTCCTCCAGACCTCCTGGTAACCAAGGACCACATCAGATTCGTTGAGGTTTCTGGTCCAGAACTGCGGAGCTCAGAGGGAAGTTGCTATACTTTATTATGGGAGGAAACCTACTTTTATATTCTCAGTCTAAAGAGGAAAATTCAGGCATTATTTTAATGTCTTGTTACAAAATGCTTGATACTAAAATTTCTTGCCTACTCAGAAGGCACTGAAGGGTTACAGTGATATCTTCTGGTTGTTTTTCCACATTTCCATTTCTCAGCTACTATTTTTAAGGTGACTTTTCTAGGTTTTCAGTTTTTTCTTCTTCTCTTGGCTAAATATATTCTCATCATTAACATATTTTTACTTAGCAGATTTATATTTATCATCATTATTTATGTCCATCCACTCTTCTGATTTTATAAATTGAGAAAAGAGATTTTTTTACCAACTGGCTAAAATTACTTTAATATTTCATTTCAACTGTAATTTTTTTTCATTTTTACCCTATTTTCTCCATCCTCCTGCTTTGTTTTCCATTTATTTAAGTGGACAGAAGACTTTGAGAAAAATCAAATTATCATTTTATAAATAGCACAGTTTCCCCTCTGCCCTTAACCAATGAGATGAACTGTACATGAAGGTTTGCCCACCCTCAGACTCTCATTACTCCTTGTGATGTATTCCACCTTGTTGCCACCTTTTAATAGGTCCATTCTGCCTGGATGCATAAGCGCTTCATTACATCAATACATTTCTTTTTAAATGTTCTACCCAGAAAGGCTGCAGCCTTCTTGTTCTCGCAAATGTGAACTCAATTTTCTTAATTGCTAAATGGAGACACCAGCTGAATGACCACCTGAACTTTCCAACGGCATTTACAAAAAACTCACGGTTAAGATCTAGTAAAGAGAATGATGATTCATGCATCCAGTGGAATTTTGTCCTAGAGGACAGCAGAGGACCTCTTCAATCCTGGGGTTCTCATAATCTACAAAATGTCTCACTCTCCCAATTAAACTGATGTTTTATTTCACCACAGAGCCCTTCAATAATCCATTCTGCTTTCACAGTCAAATACAGTCAACTTTTAAAAGTACACAACATCCTGCTTCTCCTTCAGAAAGAGTGAGAAAAAAATATTAAACTAAGAAAGGAAGAACTCAGCTTGGAAGTGAAAATCTCTTTGTAGGGACAGGTAAACCCAGTAAGGTAAACCCAGGGAGGTAAACCAGAGAACTGAAAAACAAACTATTGGGAGTTTTGCTTATGATTTGAATAATTCTGTATCTGCTAAAGTAGAATCTGAAGGATGTGGTACCAAGGGCATAGGTAATTTATCTCATGCTACTGGGCCTGATGGAAGTGCACCTTCACAACATCCAGTGTGGGTCTACACAACCATGCCATTGACTTGCAATCCAGTTTTGACTGTCAACATTTATTGAATGAATGAATGAATAGTATGGTAGAATAAGTATGGTAGAATAATGATTATGTTCCCCTGTATATGTAAGCCTGGGACCCCATTTGATAGAATCCTAGAATCTGTATCTTCTCCTTCTTTGAAAAATAAACTGAGACCCAAAGAGGTTCTATGGCTTGGCTGACATCCCACTGAGAGAAGACTCCATGTCTGACCCCTGGTTTTCTTTTGTAACTAAACTCCATCCCCTGCCGAGTTGGCGTGCATGGTACGGTGGAGGAAGGGCTAGGAGAGCATGTCTCCCTGGCTCTCTCATTGACTGAGTTTTCTGAGTCAGAGACTCCTACTCCATCTGTACCAGCTCTTCCCCATCCATATAGTGGGAAAAAAGAGTGCCTGCCGTGCCACCTACCTCACTAAAGGCAGAGAAAAGGATCCTCAGATGAGACTGTGGGCATGATTTGAAAAAGTAAACTGACATTAGATACCAGTGATAGACATTATTTTATAGCATTTTCTTCTTTGGTGACAACAGTCAGCTAATTAAGATGACATTTCTTTCATAATTTTTATACAATTGGATATGTACTAGGAAAACTTCTTCCTGGTGTCTCTGGATTCTTTGCTTCATGTTAAAAATCCTGGGTGACGGAAAGGATGTGGGTTGGCCAGCGAGTACTGAATTCTACAGGGCACTGTACCATAACCTGGCATGCCAGAGAAGTCACAGAACAAAAAGTACGGGTGGCCGTGACACCACCGGAACCTCAGCGGGCAGCCACAGAAACAAAGCATCTTGGAGGAAGTTAGATTTTGGTTACAGGCAACCGCAAGGAACGTGCTATCACAAGTTGCCACATGGTTGTAGTACATTTGCTAAGAGGCAGTTTTTCTCTGGGCCTATGAGTCATTGTTCAAAATCTTTGTTTTCCTTTGTGTACGTGCAAAATGAGATTATTTATGCAGTATCCTTAAAATTTCAGAAGAATGGAACCCATGAGAGGCATTTTCTGTACCCCATTCCCTAGCCTTTGGATTCCTTTGGCATAGGTCATTGCTGTCAGCTTGTTAGTCTAGAAAGCCTAAATTCTTCCATGGGAATTTAGTGGCCATCAGACTGGCAAAAATTCACAAGTCTGACAATATACTCTGTTGGCAAGGTTGTAGGAAACAGACATTCTCATACACTGCTGATGGGAACACAAACATGGTGTGACCCTTATGAAAAGGAAGTTGGCAATATGCAAAAAAATCTACCTATTCATTTGCCCTTAGACCCAGCAATCCCTAGGAATTTATCCTAAAGATATTAGGAAATTATGCTAGTTTACCTCCAACAATATGAAAATACAAATGCACAAGGCTGTTCATTGAAACATTGCTTACAATTGTAAGATATTGGAAACTACCAAAACGCCCAAGCAAGGAAATCTACTGAATCAAGGAAATTGGTTCAGTAAACTCTGGCACATACATACAATGGAATACAATGCAGCTGTGAAAAGAAAGAGGTACATGAATATATTTCCTTGCTTTGTCAGCTGAGATAGCTTAGAAGCATGACACTCCAGTAGAATGATTACAGTTATTCCCCAAATCTTGGCTTCTAATACCATTCTCCAATAAAAGGAACCAGCACTCCTTGGAGAAATGGCTGATTCTAGTACTAAAGCAGGAAATATACAAAGCAAACCTGGAACATCTTATATTGCCAGAAAGTAATGAAATACTTAAAAAACAAAACAAAACAAAACCACAATGTTTTGGATATATCAAAGAAACATAGGGGCCAAATGAAAAAGCTCCCAGTGACCAAAGCTGGAACAATTTGAGCAATAAAATACAGTAGTACTTATGGTAGTATTGGATTATATAACTCAAGTATAAAATAAATATCCATGAGTCCATACTGGTATAAATAAATGATCTGATAAGTAAATAACTGGGGGAGGATAGACAAATCTCCCATGAGGAGGAATTACAAATAATTATGTAAACATTCTCAAAGTGAGGAGTAGGGGCACATAACCCCTCACTCCTTAAGTATGGCCTGTGCATGGTGATTTCCTTCTGAAGAGCACAGTATTAAAAGGGGGAAGAGAGTAATTTGACAATGGAGAAACCTGACAAACACTACCTCAAACAGGTGATCAAGGTTAATATCATCAATAATAAGTTGTGTTGATGAAATGTACCCTTGATTTGATGTGAAAAGAATGGCACTTTATCTCTGTAGTTTCCTTCCAAACCCTCATAACCCCAGTCTAGCCATGAGAAAAATATCAGAAAAATACCAAGTGAGGGACTTTCCATAAAATACCTGGCCAATACTCCTCAAAACTGTCAAGGTAACCGTCAAGAGATCCTAAGAAGGCATATAAGTAAATGCAATATGATATCCTACAGGGGATCCTGGAAGAGAAAAAAGTAAAAACTAAGGAAATCTGAATAAAGTATGTACCTTAGTTAATAGCAAAGTATGTATAAATATTGGTTCATTAATTTTAACAATAGTGCCATTCTAATGTAAAATGTTAATAATAGGGGAAACTAGGTGTTGGGTCTATGGAAACTCTCTGTACTATCGTAATTTTTTGATAAATCTACACTACCTTAAAATTAAAAGTTTATTTTTTTAAAGTCTGGAAAAAATAAATTTAAAAAGAATGAGAAAGAGCTCTATGAACTGATACGGAAAGATTTCTGGCAGACATTAAAATGGGAGGGGGGGGGAAGTATTTACAGGGAAATCTACAGCACTAAACACCAGTATTAGAAAAGATGAAAGTTCTCAAATCAGTGACCTTAGCTTCCACCTTAAGAAACTAAAAATACAAAACAGAAAAAAAATTAGAGAAAATCAATGAGACCAAAGCTGGTTCTTTGAGAATATCAATAAAATTGGCAAACCTCTGGTTAGGTTTCTCAGGAATAAAGAAAAGAAAAAACCACAATTTATCAATACTAGTTATGACTGAGGTGACACCACTACAGATTCTACAGATATAAAATGCATGATAATGAAATATCATGAACTTTATGCCTATAAAATCGACAACTTAGGTGAAATGGGAAAATTCTTTGAAAGACACAGACTGTCAAAGTTCACTCAAGAAGAAAGAAATAACCTGAATAATCCTATATCCATTAAAGACATTGAATTTGTATTTTAAAATCTTCCCACAAAGAAAATCTCCAGCCTTGATGACTTTACTGGTAAAATCTACCAAATATTGTACTTAAGGAAGAAATCACATTAATTCTAAACAAACTCTTCCAGAAAATTGACAAGGAGAGAACACTTTTGAACTCTTTCTATGAAGCAAGCATTACTCCAATACCAAAATCTAAGACATTAGAAGACAAGATAACTATATAACAGTATCCCTCATAAACATAAATGCAAAAATTCAAAACAAAATTTTAGCAAATAGAAGCCAAAAACACATAAAAAGTATAATACATTATGACCAATACACTTCCTAACAAAGCAAGGTTAAGTTAAAATTTAAAAATGAATCCATATGTTTGCCATAGTAACAGATTAAAAAAGAAAATCCACTTTATCATTTCAATAGACACTGAAAAGTCCAACTCATAGCAAACCAGGACTAGAAGGGTACTTTCTCAATCTGATAAACAGCATCTATGAAAAGCCAATGCTAATATAATACTAAGTGGTAAAACCGAATGTCTTCCTTCTAAAATCAGGAAAAAGGCAGGGATGTGTACTCTCACCACTCCTATTTCTTGAGGTTCCTAGGGAATCTACAGAGGGGCAACTAATAAGCAACTGAGCAAAACTAATAAACTAATAAGTGATTTAGCAAAGTATCAGGGTACAAGAACAATATACCAGAAAATCTGTTGTATGTCTATATACCAGAACAAAATAATCTGAAATTTAAATTTTAAATTACCAGTTTACAGTAGCATCAAAAATATGAATACTTCAATAAATTAGTCAAAAGAAGTAACAACACCTGTATACACTAAACTACAAATATTGCTAAGAATTAAAGAAAACCTAAATAAATGAAGAGCTACACCTCATTCATGGATGGATTTAGGGATTGATGACTCGATATTGTTAAGATGACAATTTCCCTTCAATTATTCAAGAGTTTCAGTGCAATCCCAATCAAAATCCCAATCAAAATTTTTAGTAGAAATTGTCAAGCTTATTCTAAAATTCTAATGGAAATGAAAAAGACCTAGAATATCCAAAACAACTTTGAAAAAGAACAATGTTGGAGGAATAACACTTCCTGATTTCAAGACTTACTATGTGGAACACTTGTATGCTGCTGATGGAAATGTAAATTGGTGCAGCCATCGTGGAAAACAGTAAGGAGTTTCCTTAAAAAACTAAAAATAGAATTACCATATGATCCAGCAATTCCACTCCTGGGTGGATAGCTAAATAAAACAAAAACACTAATTTGAAAAGATACATACACCCCAATGTTCAAAGCAGCATTTACCATAGCCAAGATATGGAAGCAACCTAAGTGCCATCAATGGATGAATAAAGAAGATGTGGTGTGTGTGTATATATATGTATGTATGTGTATATATATATATATAATATTATTACTCAGCCATAAAAAAGAATGAAAATTTGCTATTTGCGACAACTTGAGTGGACCTGGAGGGTATTATGCTTAGTGAAATAAATCAGACAAAAAAAGACAAATACTGTATGATATCACTTATATGTGGAATCCAAAAAATACAACAAACTAGTGAATATAACAAAAAAGAAGCAGACTCACAGATATAGAGAACAAACTAGTGGCTACCAGTGGGAGAAGAAAGTGGGGAAAGGCAAGATAGGAGTAGGGGATTAAGAGGAACAAACTACTATGTATAAAATAAATAAGCTACAGGGAATATAGCTGATATTTTATAACTTCAAATGGGAGCAAAATCTATAAAAATTTTGAATCACTGTGTTGTACACCTGAAACTAATATAACATTGTAAATTAACTACAAACAAAGACAGAGAGACAGAGATTAGACAAGGTGGGAGGGCTCTTGCTCACAGGAAAGTGCTGAGACCCAGCTGGTAGCTGTGGAGAGAGCTGGACTGAAAAGCCATCATTTTGCAATCATCATGTAAAGATTGGATCCAACAAAAATCAACAATGGATGGGCAAGATTTTGATGAGAAATAGCATATTTTTGTGGATATTGACAAACTGATTCTAAAGTTTATATAGAAATTCAAAAGACCCAGAACAACAAACATAACACCGAAAAAGAACAAAGTTGGAGGACTGATATCTTTTGACTGCAAAATTTACTATAAAGCTACAGTTATCCAGAAAGTGTGGTATTGGTGAAAAATAGACAAATGGATCAATAGAACAGAATAGAGAACCCAGAAATAGACCCACATAAACATTATCAACTGATCTCTGACAAAGGAGCAAAGGCAATTCATTGGAGCAAAGATAGTCTTTTCAACAAATGCTGCAGGAACAACTGAGCATCATATGCAAAAGAATGACTCTAGACACAGACCTTGCACCAAAATGGGTCATACACCTAAATTTAAAATGCAAAACTATCAAACGTCTAGAAGATGACATAGGAGGAAATCTAAGTGACCATGGGTTTGCAGAACAACACCAAATACATGATCCATGAAAAAACTGATAATGGACTTCATTAAAATTAAAAACTTCTGCTCTGTGAAAGACTGTTAAGAGAATGAAAATACAAGCCACAGCCTCGTAGAAAATCTTTGCAAAACACATATCTGATAAAGGACTGGTATCCAAAATATACAAAGAACTTTTAAAACTTAACAATAAGGGGGAAAAAAAAACAATTTAAAAATGGGCAAAAGATCTCAACAGATAACTCACCGAAAAGATAAATAGATATCAAATAAGCATATGAAAGTATGCTAAACATCATATGTCATTAGGAAATTGCAAATTAAAACAAACAATGAGATACCACTACATACTTATTAGAATGACTACAATCCAAAAACCTGATAATACCAAATGTTGGTGAGGATGGGGAGCAACAGGAACTCTCATTCATTGCTGCTGGGAATGCAAAATGATACAACAACTTTGGCAGTTTGGTGGTTCGTAATAAAACTAAACATATTTTTACCATATGATTCAGCAATTGCTGAATCCTTGGTACTTATTCAAAGGAGTTGAAAACTTATGCCCACACAAAAACCTACACATGGATGTCTATAACAGTTTTATTCCTAATTGTCAAAACTTGGCAAAATGTCCTTTTAATAGGTTAACAGATAAATTAACTGTAGTCCATCCAGACAATGGAATATTATTAAGCAATAAAAAGAAACGTACTAACAAGTCACAGAAAGAGATGAAGGAACCTTAAATACACATTTCTTAGTAAAGGAAGGCAGTCTGAAAAATCTACATATTGTGTGATTCCAACTATATGACATTCTGGAACAGGCAGAACTACAGAGAGAGTTAAAAAAATCAGAAGGTGCCAGGGGTAGGGGGGAAGCATAGGGTATCTGGGGGCAGCAGAACTATCTGAAGGATACTGTATCAGTGGACACATGACATTATGCATTTGTCAAAACCCATACAATTGTACAACACAAAAAGTAAGCCTTGGGCTTCCCTGGTGGCACAGTGGTTGAGAGTCTGCCTGCCAATGCAGGGGACACGGGTTCGAGCCCTGGTCTGGGAAGATCCCACATGCCGCGGAGCAACTAGGCCCGTGAGCCACAGCTACTGAGCCTACGCGTCTGGAGCCTGTGCTCCGCAACAAGAGAGGCCGCGACAGTGAGAGGCCCGCGCACCACGATGAAGAGTGGCCCCCGCTTGCCGCAACTAGAGGAAGCCCTCGCATAGAAAACGAAGACCCAACAAGCCAAAAATAAATAAATAAATAAATTAATTAATTAATTAAAAAGTAAGCCTTAATGCAAACTGTGGACATTAATTAATAATTGTGTATCAATAGTGATTCATTAATTGTGACAAAAATACACACTAATGCATGATGTTACTAATAGAGGAAACTCCAAGGGGGAGAAGGAGGATGTGAGATCTCTCCATACATCTGTTTGATTTTTATGTAAATCTAAATTTGTTCTAAAATATGAAGTCTATTAATTTTTTAAAGATTTTGAAAATCAGTCAGGCTCACAGTAGGTAATCTGTGCAGTCATAATGTCAATTTATTAATTTACAATGATGGAGAGTTATTAAATTGAACAATATAATGAATCATGTAATAAATATCGGAGCATTTTCTCTCTCTAGGTGGACCTGCATAATAAATGAATGAGAAAGCAGGTTGGCAGGCAGGCAGGGAGGGAGGGCGGGAGGCGGGGTGGTAGCTGGGAAAACCTGGGGCCTGTCCTCTCGCACTCTTGACAAACCATGCCCAGGCCAGTCTGTGGTCACTCAGCCCGGAAGCTACTCCACAAAATAAAACCTAACAAAATGTTCCTGGGGTCTTTATGGACCTCTGTGAAAAGCCCAAGGGCCCAAAAGAACCACCCTAGCAAGTGGGCATGAACCAGAGGCAAGACTTTCCCTAACTGGGGGTTTTCCTGTCCTTGAGGTCCATAGACCCTGAAGTTCACTGGCACCAAGAACACACTTTCAAAATTCATTGCAAAGTGTGTGTCTGCGTGGGTGTGCCTTTGTCTGGAAGGAGTGCCTACAGTTCGCTTTAGATTTTCACAGGGGTTCTTAAACACTCCCACGTCTGTCTCTGCTTCATTCTTGGACTTGTAGACAAGGATCCATGTCCTTACAGACCTCTTGCATAACAAAAAGCACCCATAGAGCATGCATGGGTAAGCAAGAGCATTCAATACAAGCACAGGAAAGGATCACAGTCACTCCTGAGTCTTCTTCTACATGCAAGAAAGAAACATGGGGCTACTTAAAAAATTCTTTAGAAAAGAAAGCGTAGCGGGTTTTTTTTCCAGATATTTATTTATTTATTCACCTGGCTGCCCCAGGTCCTAGCTGCGGCACGCGGGTTCCTCGTTGCAGCATGCGGGATCTTTTTTTTTTTTTCAGTTGCAGCAGGCGGGATCCAGTTCCCCGACCAGGGATCGAACCAGGGCCCCTGCATTGGGAGCGTGGAGTCTTAACCACTGGACCACCAGGGAAGTCCCGAAAGCGTAGTTTTTTGTGGATGTCTCTGCCGTGAAGTGCCAGTGCATTATACAACACTCATAATTCCACTTGCATGCAACTTTTACCACATACACATTCAACACTGACACCTTTTTCTAGAACCAAAATTTGGTGTTCTGAACTCACTTTTTTTTTTTTTGCCCTTTTTTATTCCTGCTAAGGATGAAAACTTTTGAGATGACAGTTATGATGTTGAGATCAAGTTATTTTTAGAAATTGGGTTACAGGTTTTTTTTATCTGGGATGTTTCATGAAAATTGTAGTGTTTTCATCTCTAAAAGATCTTTGGGAAGCCACCTTTTTCTGAGGAATGTATACATTTCGGAAAAGGGATGAATCATTTTCTAGACAGAAGTATCCTTGGGATAAAGCTATGGCAAAGAATTGTCTAGACACTGTGAGCCTCTTTTCTTTTGCTCAGAGATCTCTAAGTGTCTAGCTGGCTTTATTCTTCGGTTTTGCTGACAAACATTGCCTTTGCTGCTTCTCTGCACGCTTGCTATGTGGAGGGGGGTTTCTTCCTTAGGTGAACATGTGCCAAGCATGACTGATTAACAGAGTCTTAGCAGGATTTACTCCTGATTGAATTTTGCATTGGTTCCTAGAACTCCAGCATGATAACAAGGGTATGTGTTTTGCATACTTAGTTGTATAGCCAATGATTAACCCAATTTTGTAAAATAAAAAACACTTGTTAGAATCAGGGCTGGGCTTCGCACTTTTAACCTGGAAGGCATCTGATAACTTCTCCCAACATATCCAGGGAATTCAGGGTTTAGATGCTCTTGGTCAAAGATGGGCTAAGCCCCTCTATTTGTTATCCATACCGTGTAACAAATTGTCATAAATTTAGCAGCTCAAAACAACATATATTTATTATCTCAGAGCATCTCTGGGCCAGGAGTCTGGGCACAACTTAGCTGGGTCCTCTGATCAGGGTCTTACAAGGCTGCAGTCAAGGTGTTGGCCAAGGCTGGGGTCTCGTCTGAAGGCTCGACTGGGGAAGGATCCCCTTCCATGCTCACATAGTTGCTGTCAGGAATTAGTTCCTTGCAGGCTGTTGGACTGAGGGTCTCAGTATCTTGGTGACTGTTGGATAGAGGTAGCCCTGAGATCCGCACCACATAGGTGTCTCCTATGGATCTTCATCGAAGCCAGCAAGGGAGAGTATAATAGAGCAAGTCTGTTAGCAAGACAGAAGTTACAGTCTCTTGTAAGCTAATCAGCTAATCACAAAAGTGACACCCCATCCTTTTAGCCATATTCTATTGGTTATATGTAAGTCACTAGGTCCAGCCCACACTCAAGGGGAGGGAATTACACAAGGGTGTGAATATGAGGAGGTAGAAATCATCATGAGTCATCTGAATCACAGCCACCAAAATTGTGTCTATTTACAAAGAACCTGTAAGTTTCCAAGTTCTTAAAACTTGCCCTTTGGACTAGGATGGTTCTGTCCAAGACAAGGATGCAAGAGAGAGCAATGAGAGCTGTGGCAGCCATAGAAATAAGCTGCTAAGATCTCCAGCCATGGGGAGAGTAGTTGACTGAAGGCCCCAGATGGATCCACCATCATGTCCCCATAGAGGCCACACTGGCTGCAAGCTGCTCCCAGTCAAGGCCTGAACACTGGGGGAAGGTATTAGCTCAAGCCCAGACCTGGGCAGATATTCAACTCTTTACAATTGGTGACTTTGGGCTCAAAGACTCCCCATCAGCCTGGCCAAACCATTCTTGGAATGGCACTGCAGTCTGAGACTCTTCCCACCCTACCCTCCTTCCTTCCTTCTCTCCTTCCAGGGGTCAGATCTTCATAATGGTCCACAGAGTCGCCCTGCCTCCTCCTGGCCCCTTCACAAGTGTTTCCCCACGATGAATCCTTTGCACGTCTAATCCCACCTTGGCATTTGCCTCTTGAGGAGCCCATCTTACACAAGAATCTGAGAAGGAGAGAAAGATCAGTCTTAATATTTAGGGCCAGATCATTTAAGGCTTGATGCAATCTTATCTGGGCATAGTGCTGAGAGAAGACAAATTTGCCTACCCACCTGGTCTAGAAGATTCCCTGCAATCTAAGGAAATCCACAGGGACCCATGACAGCAGAGGCCGGAGCAGTGGTCACAGCCCAGAACATGACTCTGCTGATATCCTGAATTTCTGGAGGAAGTGACTCCTGGACTTTGCCTTCATTGACCACAGCAAGGGGTTCCAGGAAGAGCCGAGGGGCTGAAATTCCTCTCTGTGGGGTGATGTGCAGATGTTTCCTGACTAGCCAAGGTGGGAAGGACAAGTACTTTACCCCGGGCTCCAACACTTTTTGGTATCAGAGCCATCTTGCTTCAGGACCCTTTCCAGGCTCTTGAGCTCCCTTGTCCCCCTGTCAACATAGTCTTGACCAGAGAGCACCCAATGGAGACCTCTCCTCCTCACTCTGTGGTAACCATGGGTGTCTCTCTGTCCCAGGTGCAATGACTCCATTCCAGGCTCACTCATCTTCAAGTGCATGACCTCCAAGGGACATGAAGAGATATAGGGCCCATCTGGGATAACTGGAATCCTGGCCAGGAGTCAGGGAGGACTCGAATCCCTGTTCCATTGATACAGGTCCAGAAGCACTAGACTTGACCTCAGGATGAAAGATCCCTTCCTTAGCCACACCAGGGACAGGAGAGCCTTGGCATGGTATTAGGGGTTTCACTATAAGGGGGACTTTGTACCCCAAGCTTGTGCAAACTGGACATACTGTTTACAATGGCATTCTTTGCCTAGTAGATAGACCTCTAGGTTTAACAACAGAGCTCATTCTCTTATTCATATTTATCTCTGACCACATGCTGGAAGGGCAAATGGCCAGAGTTCTTCCATGCTAGCCACTGTCCCAAAGAAGGGCAGTTTGGGTGCTGGAGTAGAGGTACATGGGTTATAGACTCTGGTTCCAACCTCTAGCTCTCAGCTTTAATCCAAACCAGGGCTTTCAGGCCAAGTGTCTCAGATGCCTAACTTGACCTCTTTTCATAATTCTACTGTTAAAAGTAATTTTTTCATCCCAATCCAGAATTGAAATAAATAAGAAGTCCTAATAAATTCCATGTTTAAACAAATTGAAAGATAAATTATTTCCATTTATTACAAAACAACAGAGGGAAGAAAAACCCTTTTAAGAATTTTGAATAAATTGACTAATTGGGGTGTCAGCTCTTCTATTTTGATTTTATTTTTAAGGAATATAAGTTACCTTATAAAGCCTGAGTAATAATTCTGAACAAATTTATGCAGTCATTCAACAAATATTTGTCAACACTATGTTCCAGGCTCTGTTCCAGGTACTGAGGATACAGTGATAGGAAAAGAAAAATGAAAAACAAAACATCCTAGAATTCTAGAATCACAAGAATAATGGGAACAAAGACTTGGTGTGGACTGAATTAGAAAGCTCAAGTGACATTTGGGGACTTCAAAAAGACTTATTAACATACATTCATATCATCTTAAAAATACTTTTTAGATTGGCAGTAATACATTTTTTAAAAATTTATTGTTTATTATTTTTATTTTTGGCTGTGTTGGGTCTTCGTTTCTGTGTGAGGGCTTTCTCCAGTTGCAGCGAGTGGGGGCCACTCTTCATCGCGGTGCGTGGGCCTCTCACTATCGCGGCCTCTCTTGTTGCGGAGCAGAGGCTCCAGACGCTCAGGCTCAGTAGTTGTGGCTCACGGGCCCAGTTGCTCCGTGGCATGTGGGATCTTCCCAGACCAGGGCTTGAACCCGTGTCCCCTGCATTGGCAGGCAGATTCTCAACCACTGCACCACCAGGGAAGCCCCAGTAATACATTTTTGATGATGCAAAAGACTTCCAAACACAGCGTAGAATAGGAAGGGTCAACTCTGCTGGTATTCACATTTCCTGTTAAATATTCGAGGCAAAACTACCCTTCAGTTTTATTTCCAAATGAAACAAGTAAGGCCGAAAATATCAGGATAACGTTAAGGAATTGCTAGCGCTGTCTTTTCAGATGTTGCCCACATGGCTTGGGTCGTTAAGGTTTGAGTTAGTACCAGTCACTAACTCAGCAGTTTGCCGGGCTGGTAAAATTTCAGAGAGTTGGCGTACACTTCACACATGACGAGATGGCAGCGACCATGGGTCTGCCCTCCTGCCATCCATTCCCGCCCCCCCTCTCCCCTGCCTGCCCCTACTATAGAAACTATAGCACTGCTGCCTTCATGGGCGTGGAATCACACAAAGACGTGCCCTCGGAAGGGGGCCTCGCCTGGGGTTTAATTCTCTGTGGTCATTGAGTTAAAATTCTTAATAATTTAACTTTGAATTTGTGTTTTATGAGTGAAGTCCACTGCGACAATGAAGTGAGCGCCACTCACCTCCTTACCTTACCCCCCAAAAGGCTCTCAGCACCTCCTCCTTCCACCCCTGCAACCACTCCTGGAGACGCGGGCATGGACACGGGAAGGGTAGCTGGTACACCCCATGCACTGAGTCAGGGGCAGGGCCCAGGCACTGGGGAGTGTCTGCAGTTACTTCCTGAGCCTCCCCTCTCAGACATTAAATAGCAAATAAAAAACACCACAGCAGGGAGAGAGAACGCAGAAGAAAGGAAAAGCTTTTCCCTTGCTTTGTGAGCAAGAGGGCCCTGGTTTTTCATTTGGCAGGAGATCCTGAATATTAGGTAGTGAGCCCTGGCCATTAGCACCCCAAACTCTATTTCCTTGCACCCTCACATCTTAGAGGCACCGGCCCTGGGAAGCAGATCTGACCTGCACAGCCAGCTTACCGAATGGAGACCCTTGAGAACCAGAAATGTTTGTCTCATTGATTGTTAATTTCCTGGTATAGACCAAAAAGCAGGTGTTCAGTAACATTTGATAGAATTAACATTAAACTACATTATGTATCTGTGTGCTTGGTAACTGTATCATTCAAATGCCTGCATTATTTTTTTTCTATTCGATCTGTCGAATCATGAGAGTGATGTGCTATCTTCCAGTATAGTTTGATCAGGTCCTCTTTTTAATTCTCATACACTGTCTATATTAGGTAGCTCTGTTTGGTACATAAAAGTTTCTATGACAAATGCTTTTGGACTGTACCTTTTCTTAATATAAAAATCCCTTCCTACAGTGGAATATTAAATATCAGCCTTAAAAAAGAAGGAAATCCTTGGTGAAAGGGCTCAAAGGTGAAAGGGCTCAAAGGTGCAGTCATGAAGGATGAATGTATCTAGAGCTCTCGTGTATAGCATGATGACTAGTTAGTAATACGGTCTTGAATACTGGAAATTTGCTAAGAGAGCAGATTTCAGGTGCTCTCATGACACACACTAATGTGATGAGACGATGTGTTAATTACCTTGACCCTAGTAATCATCAATAGTACATGTGTACCAATCACCATGTTGCACACTCTAAACATATACAACTTTTATTAAAAACAAAATAAAAAGAAGAAAGTCTTGGCATTGGCAACAGGACTGGATGAACCCATAATTATGCGAAGTAAAACAAGCCAAATCCTTTTCAAATTGCACTCCAGGAGGTCCTGCAAAATTGATTGATGCTGGCACTTGAAATAAATCTATCGGACATATTTGGAATATATAGACGGGTATGTTCAACTAATCAGCACCCTCCACTCAGCATGAACTTGCAGATGCCAGTTCTCCCTGGAGTCAATTGTAAAAAGGTTGACACTAGCAGGAAGGAAGATGGTTATTAAATGGCCCTTGCGGACGACACGGTGTCTTCCTGCGTTACGTCTGAGCCTGCTTGATTGTTGCCACCCCAGCTGGGAGCGTGTGATTCCCACAGTGCCAGCCACAGCTGCCCAGCTCCAATGACACCGCTTGACTTCAAGCCTTTAGAGATTCTGAGACCAGAGGTACCTGACCTCAAAATAGCCCATCAGCTTCAAAAATAATAAGCAAAACAATTAAGGGAAAAACAGCTGTTGGAAAAACTGGGGTTTGTTTTTTCCCCCCTTTAACTGGTTGTTTTGTCCGCTGACAACTCTAGAAAGAGCCGCCACAAGTAAAAGATGCTAGTTAAATAATGGCTTTTTTGTGCTGGGGATGACTTCATAGTTAAGGGTGATTGACGCCTACATGGGTCTTGGATCGGCAAGGATGTAATTAAGAAGCCAGCTGATGTGGGCTGACAAATCCCCCTCTCACTTCAGAACACTGATGCATGGAATAAATTTTATTCCTGGCATTTAAACCAGCTTCCGAATTAACCATTTCCTTCATTCACCCTCAATTTTCAGTGCTTGCTTTTTCCTTGCATCTTTAGACATCAGCTCCAGCCATGCTATCGCTGAGGCCTTAAGGAGTTAACTATTAAGGGTTTATTTTTTGACCATTATTGATCTGTGTAGAAATTTGTATCTTTAACTGGTTTGTTGTTTAACAAGATAAAACCTGCTCGTGGTTTAAACAAATCAAAATATTCAAAAAGATTATAGCAAGAGGCAATAAATTCCTGCTCCACTTTTTCTCTCCAACTCATGCCAAAGGCAACACCATTTAACTTTTTGTTCTTTTTTTCTGATGGTTATCCTGTATGTCTAAATACTCTCTGGATACCATTCAGTTCTGATTTATCAACTTTTCGTTTTCTGTTGGCTGTCTGTTATGACGTATCTCATTCTATCAACACCCCCGCTTCCCTGCAACCAATATAATCATATCACTATTTTTAGTTACTTTCACAAACATTACCGCCCAATAAACCTCTCCCACTCCTAATTCTGTGGCAACACCTGCTTTCCAAGGGCCCAATTAACACGGTGGCACCCAGAGTACCCGAGAAAGCAGGCAGTAAGATGGTATTCGAATAGGATGACTCAGTGTCATTAAGATCTCAGTTCTCCCCACATTAATTTATAAATTAATCAAAATTTCAATAAAATATCAACAAGCAGTTTTACGAAGCTGGAAAAGTTGACCCTGATGTCCATGTGGAAAATTAAATATGCAAGAATAGCTAGGAAAACACAAGGACAAAAATCCATGATAAGGTCTTGCTCTCCAGATGTGAGAACATCCTATAAGGCCTCTGTAAGTAAAACACTGTAGTACTAGGTAACGAATAGATAGACAGACAGGTGGAATTGAATAAAAAGTCCAGAAATAGACCCAAGTATGTATGGAAATTTAGTATATGGTAAAGTTAGTATGTCAAGTTGCCTGAGCAAAGATGAACGTTTTAATAAATGGTGCTAGGACAACTAAGTAACTATTGGGAAAAGATAAAATTAGATACAAACCTTACACCGTATGCCAGAATAGACTCCAAGTGGATCTAAATGTAAAAACATGAAGCCATGTACATACTCTATGTAAACATAGATTAATTCTCTTTAACCTTAGTGGAGAAAAAGGCTTTGTAGCTATGACACAAAATGGAAAAGCAATAAAACTAAAGAGTGATAAACTTGACCCCATAAATATTTTTGAAAACTTTTGTACAGGACTTCCCTGGTGGCGCAGGGGTTAAGAATCCACCTGCCAATGCAGGGGACACGGTTTTGATCCCTGGTCTGGGAAGATCCCACATGCGGCCGAGCAACTAAGCCTGTGCGCCACAACTACTGAGCCTGCACTCTAGAGCCTGCGAGCCACAACTACTGAAGCCCACATGCCTAGAGCCTGTGCTCCGCAACAAGAGAAGCCACCGCAATGAGAAGCCCGCGCACCGCAACAAAGACCCCACTCAGCCAAAAATGTTTAAAAAATCTTTTGTACAGAAAAAAGTCATCATAAATAAAACTAAAAGACAAATGACAATTGGGGATATACTCACAACATACAGCAGGGACAAAGGTAATATCTCTAATATAAAGAATTCTTAAAAATTGAGAGGAAAGCGATCAAAAACCTGATAGAAAAACGGACAAAAGATACGGGCAGACAATTTACACAAAGCTATAAAAATGGCCAAAAACAAGAAAATGTTTTCAACCTCACTCATCAGAGAAATGTAAATTACAACTACACTGAGATTTCATTTCTCACCTACCAGATTGACAAAAATTCAAAAGAATAACAACACATTCAGTTGGCAAAACAACGAGGAAACTGGCTCTCTCCTATGTGGCTGGTGAGAATGTAAATTAATATTGATAGAATCCTTATGGAGGAGAATTTGGCATTCTCTAACAGAACGACATACAGATGTTTACCTTGTAATCGAGCAATCTGCTCTATGAAGACAAGGTTATTCATTGCAGCACTGTTTGTAATTAGAAACAATCCAGACACCTACACCTAAGAGAGTAGATGTAAACTACGGTACATCCACATGGTAGTGTACTACACAGCTATACAAAAGAATGACAAAGATCTCCATAAAATCATGTGGAGGGATTTCCAGGAGACATTAAGTTAAAAAAAGAAAAGACAAAGTGCAAAAGAGGACTAAGGTATGCTGTCTTCTGTGTAGGAAAAAAGAATAAGAAAATGTACATGTTTCTGCTCATTTGTGCAAAAAGAGACACAGGAAGGAAAAACCAGAAATTCATGGCATTGGTTACTTCCAAAGAACAGGGTGAAAAGGATGGGGAAGGGTGTATATCTATGAGTTAGTTCTGACTTTTGGGACCTTGTTAATGTTCCATATACTTAAAATCAATAAGAATGAGAACAAGAAAAGTAACAGTCAAGTACAGACAGAACTTAAGTTACAAATGAACTCAATTATTATATGATTTCAGGTGAATAACACAACCACACTGAAGGGTGAAGAAGGGCAACAAACCTAAATAACATTTCAATACTCCACATCCTTGGGCCAGAGACAGAAAGAACGGTCAACAAACATTGAACTCTAGCTGTAAGATGTGTTTTTCTCAGTAGTATGTGTTAGCACTTCTGAAACTACTTTGTATATTCTAGCATTGAAGAAATACGTACACGTATAGTGGATCATGGGAGCCAGATTTCTCATTATCTGAGAAGGAAATTAAAAATATGGAAAGAAGGAAAGTTAGAGTAAACCCTGAAGTGACATACTGGAGGTATCAGTGTGAACACTTGATGATAGATAGACAGATAGATTAGATAGATAGATAGATAGATAGATAGATAGATAGATAGATAGATAGATGACAGATGATAGATATAGATGGATAGGTGTGTAGGTGGGTAGATAGATAGATAGATAGATAGATAGATAGATAGATAGATAGATAGATAATGGCTGGATAAGTAGATAAATACTGATATATTTATTTTGCTCTGTCTGCTAAAGAGGGCCCAAAAGCAATGATACCAAATGGTAATGAGCAAACCTATCACCCAGATCTTGGTAAAAAGAACCAGAGCTTCTTAGAATAACGGCTGGTTTGGGGTCTGAAGATGGAAAAGACTCGAAACCAGGTCTTGTAAAGATCTTGTAAAACAACCTGGAACATCTTGTTGTGTCTGAAGGTAAGGACTGCTTTAAGAAGGGTGAAAACAAGTCAAAGGCTGTGGGACCATCTTGAAGGCACTCCTGTAGCCAAATCTGGGACCGTCTAAGCACCAAAACAAATAGTAATAAAATACTGACAGACACAAACAAAGGGGGGAAGAAAAAAAAAATCTCCTCCTTAGAGTAAAATGCCAACTAATACATGTAAAAGGAATCATGAAATTAGGGGAAAAAATCACCATTTGGTGACCATCATAAAAAATACTTATTAAGGATGTGACTTGATAACAGTTTATTATTGTAGGGATGGTACAGGAACACTGGCTAACCTCACGAGAGAGAAGATGACTCACAGAGCGGCTGACAGACCAAGAGGGCTCATCCACTGTGAAAACCCAAATTGGGATAGAGCTTAGGTCTGATGGCTGATCAGAGAACAAGAGATTTATTTGTTCCCTGGGCAGTCCGATTCCCTTCAGCCTCACCATTGTTAGCCATATCAAATGGGATACCCAGTGCACATCTCAGGGAGCTGCAGGGTTGTGCATAGCCAGGAGCTACCACACTAGTAGAACTGCTTTACTGCCTTAAAGGACAACCTGACACAGAGGAAAGCGCCTCTTCTGCAAGTCAGTGGGTCGGTAGTGCTTTAAGCTGTCCCCAGACTATTCCCCTCCTTGGAAATAGCCGTTGGGATTCATTAGCACCAACTGCCTTGCCTCTTCAAAAAGCACGCAATCCTAATTCCCAAAGAGCAGGCTTTGAGTCCCTGCGTACAGGGGGTCTCCTGTGAACTGCAGTATGTTTATTACATTAGATGTTCCTTGTCCCTGTTCAAATGAAACATATCGAGACAGTCCTGGGCTGGGCACCCGAGGGAGAGCCTTCCTGCCTCTGAGTGACACTAAGGAGAGTAATAACATTCTTCCAGGTCTGACTCCATCATTTTAATCACGGCAACTGCAAGCACCCCCCCTGCTAATCCCAGCTCTGGGCTTCCTGGGTCCTGAAGTCAGCCTAGTAGGGAATTCAATTAATGAGCCACTCTCGCAGAATGACTTAACTCAGTTGTTACCACTGGGAAAACAGATTTGCGGCAAAGAGAAATGGAAAGCGTAGGTTCCCACTCTATCGCTTTGTGTCTCAAAACGAGGCGCACTGTCCTTGCGAGGAGGAATGGGGGTTTTGTTTTGGTTCAATTGTCAAATCAAAATTCCCACTTTCTTGTGTAGCCACTGGTTACCATCTGTTTAGCTAAAGGGCTATGAGGATTCTAATCCCGTGTTTAGTTTCCTAAAATGTTTGTGTGCCTGCTTCTCCATCCAGAGTTTTCTTCACATGCTTTTCAGAGGGGGAGGGAACCGTACACAGCGTGTTTTCCATCTGCACTGTAGAAAGTAAAGTAATCCAGACCTGGAAATTTGTGTTTTAATTCAGTATTAATATTGTTTGGATGTAGTGTCCAAACAGATTTTTCAATTTAATGTTCTGCAGGGTTTTCTTTACCTCAATACTTACTTAAACTGCCAGTTTGACAGTTTTGTTTGTTTCAGAAAAAGCAAAAACACCGTGTTTTTCTTCCTCTCTTTAAAATGAATATAAATACTTCATGGAAGATTTACGTAACCACACTGGATAAAACATGGAAACCAGAAAATATCCACAGTCCCAACATCAGAAAAAAATGTTTGGCATCTGTTAGAACTATTCTGCCCCAATCTACTGTTTGACTTTTGATTTTTGCTTTTTTTTTAACATTCATAATTTTCCATTTTTATTTATGCAGATATGCTGGCTTCTTTTATCACTTTTAAGTTTAGAAAGGCCTTTCTTCTCTACAGTATTCAATTTTAATCTCTTACAGCTTTTTTAGATTTGATTTCTTTGACTCTTTAATTCATCCAGAAGTTAGTTTGATGAAAAAAGAGATTTTTTCCCTCCAAGGAAACACCAAGGGGTGTCCAGGTGAACCACCTGGGTCCCTTGCATGTCGCTCCCTCCCCTGTGGTGTCACAGCAACCCACCTCTCCCAGTGTGGCTGGGTCCACCCCTCCTGCCAAGATAAAGACTCCTCTTGTTTGCTGGCCTCTGGACACAAGGAGTTCAAAGCAGTAGGCAAGCCTGTAGCTCAATGCAGTGCCTGGCAAGAGCGAGCCCCATCCAGGGGCCAGGACATCTTATCCTGAGGACCCCAGAGATGTAGGGACAGGGACCACCCAGTCCTCAGTGGGTCACTGGAAATCAGGGTAAGGGAGGGCACTCCTGCTTCCTCTCTTGGTTCCGGGATGCAGTCTTCTTACTACACGGTCACAGTCTGACTCAGGACACCTACTGCACCCCATCCTCAGGTTACTGCCTCTGAGCTGGCATCTCAGTTGTGCCTCACAGGCCATTTCAGCACTTCTTTGGGCTGGCAGTTTCTGGAAGGTGGGATGTGTAGCACACCAAAAGATCTCATGCTCATGAGCTCCCTCCCCCCCCCCCCTTCCTTTGTGTTAATGCCGTGTTGTACGGGATTCCATGCTGGTGGCTCAGGCACTTCTAATGCGCCCAGGTCGTGGAGATGATGGAGATGGTGGAAGTTCCGTTTGCTACACTGAGGCCCCTCAAAGGGCAGCCCTTCTGTGTCACCCAGTACACAGACCAAAGCAAGGTTTTTAGGTGTGGAATATGCCACCTCCAGAAACAGAAGAAGCTTTCCAGGTGTTGTTCTTTCTTTTTTTAGGAAAGGATGCAAGATGTAGTCAACCATCTTCTACTTTGGAGGGAATTCCAAATGTGCCCCCAACAACTGAATCCCTAAAACCTATACTGAAGTCACAGGCCCCTGAATCTCCCTAGTATTTGCCTGCCACCCCTGTAGCACATGCGTCTCACTTACCAAGGCCTCCAGCATCTTGTTCGTCATTACATGTCATCCATGTCATGGATTCATGTAATGTTCTGCAGGATGTCCAAATGGTCCAAAGCCCTTTTTAACCCATATTATGATAGAGGTCAGGAGAGTTAATACAACGCATGGGAAAAACTATGAATGCATGTTGTTGTCTGTAACAGGTGAATATGAATGGTTTCTGTCACTCTTTCCTGACTGAGATAGAAAAGAACACATTAACAAATCAATGATTGTATAACATGTCCCAAGGCTGTATGAACATATGCTAGCAACGATACCTCGTCCAATGCAGCAGCTGCAATGGGGCTACCACTTGGATGAAGTTGGAGTAGTCTAGAGTTACTCTCCAGATCCATCTTGTTTCTGTTTAGCAAATTAAATAGAATTATGATCAGGACCACCCCTCTGCATTATAGGTCTTTGATGATGCACTAATAGCCCCTACTCCTCCTTCCCTCACAGTCTGTGATATTATTTTATTTGTTACCTTCGGGTTTGGGTGGGGGAGGAGGTAGATTCAGCGGCTTCCGCTTAACCATCCCCACTGTGGTAGCTCTCATTCTGGGATCCAATGAAACAATATGGCAGTTCTTCCAACTATGAAATACGTCAATCGCAAGATTCACCAAACTACCTGATACATTCTAAGGTGGACTTTTTTTGTTGCTTTTTTATTGAAGTATAGTTGATTTACAACATTGTGTTAATTTCTACTGTACAGCAAAGTGATTCAATTATACATATATATGCATTCTTTTTTATATTCTTTTCCATTATGGTTTATCACAGGATAGTGAATATAGTTCCCTGTGCTATACAGTAGGACCTAGTTATTTATCCATCCTGTATATACTAGTTTGCATCTGCTAACCCCAAGCTCCCACTCCACCCCTCCCCACCTTCTCCTCCCCCTTGGCAACCACAAGTCTGTTCTCTATGTTTGTGAGCCTATTTCTCTTTCCTAGATAAGTTCATTTGTGTTATACTTTAGATTCCACAGATAAGTGGAACATTATGGTATTTGTCTTTCTCTTTCTGACTTACTTCACTTAGTATGATAATATCTAGGTCCATCCATGCTGCTGCAAATGACATTATTTCATTCTTTTTTATGGCTGAGTAGTATTCCATTGTATATATGTACCACATCTTCTTGATTAAGGCAGACTTTGACTGGACCTGGGCAAGAGTCTGTGACTTTTCCTTGGAATGACCACCCTCAGCCTCCTACTCATTCATTCTTGCTTCCTTTTGATTTTATAAATGAAACATACCACTGTTGGAGACCCATCCATTTTTCCCCTGGGATACCATGTTTTATTAAATATATTCACAGCTCTTTGCAGGTCATGCCCCTTGCTACCACTCCAACTTTGCTGGATGTTTTGATAATTACGACCATCTGGTTTCTGGTGGTCAGGTACTGGCCCATGGTTTCTATTTCCTTAGGGCCTCCAATATCCATAAAAATCACTATCCGTGGGCCAAGTTCTGAGACAGCCTCTCCTACTCTCAGCCCTGGACTAGGGTGGCTCCAAGGAGAAACCAATGGCCCACATGGGACAATGCAGACGTGCCTGAATTGTCATGGCAGGTGGTAGAAGAAGGGTTTGGAAGGCTCAGGAGACAGGGCATGCTGGGATGGGGGTGGGGGGAACAAAGTGGGAGAGCCTCCCTTGAACTTCTTAGTGATGCTGGTGGTCCTCTCACCAGCACATTCCTGATGGCCTTGGTGAACAGCGCAACCCCGGCCCTTCCAGTGGAACATGGAACTTGATACTCCAGAGTCTTCTGGCCTCTGCTAACCCTCAGGGAGCTCTGGAGTGAGAACTGCCCATCAGAAGAGTCCTATATTGAGCAGGAATTACCAGGTGCTAATATTCTTGCTCTATCATTGGCGAGGGGCCACCCAAGAAGACAGTGGCCTTGTCTCCAACACTGAGGCAGGTCCCAAGGGCACAGCTAACTGCACTGCTTGCAGCTGAATGGCAAGGTTTTTTCTTGAAGAAAGATTAAAGCAACACACCTCCAGGGCTACTGCATCTCTAGTGCAATTACAGGTATTTTCATAATTATCTGTATTCTTCTTATGTTTTTCATATGTGTTCAAATAGCTGTATTACTTTCAGATTCACTAAAAAAAGTATTTTATAAAAATTAATTGACCAGTTTGTCACTTTTCCCATGATACTTTGTAGTCGTTGGTGACCTTGGAAGAGGTAAAGTCAAAAGAATGGAAAGCAGATGAAAGGAAATCAGGGAGTAGCTGGGTATCAATTCCCTGATCAGCAACATGGCTATTAAATTACTTCCTCATGGAGTTTTTATGAGACACCCTGCATCATCTTCCAGTGCCATGACTGACACATGGTAGGTTTGCGGTGTGGGGGCCTGGCACTCCAGCATCAGAACAGGAGGAGATGGAGGCATTGGTGAGGGTCATCTACCATAACAAGAGGCAAAGCTCAAAGAGAGGACACACGAATGGAGCTGAGTTCATGAGGAACTGAGGTTAGATGAGGCATTGTTTCTGCAGGAGACTCTGGAAAGATGGAAACAATATGAGCTGTTGAAAATAATCACTATTACCATGAAACCAAATTTTCCCACTTCCCCTCACCTTTCTGGAAGGCTTGTCTACATGGCATTGGGCTGGTGAAGCCACTTAAATTTTCATTAATATCCATCCTGCTTTCCCTGGGAAGGGGGCATTACCCATTACTATCAATACTTTGGTTCTATAAACAGGCAAACCAAGGGAGAAATGCCAAATTATTTGCTTAAGAACGCATGTTAGATAAATCCTTGTGTTTCTTCTATAGCAAAATGGAAATAATACTAGTCTGTCTTGGGTACCTGCATGAAGAATGGAAGCTGTGTTTCCTTTTTGCCTTTATAACCAGGAATGTTAATGCCAAATTCAGCACCCAGTTGTAGAAAATGATGCATCTGAGATCCTTTTCCTTGTGTTAGATAAATTTTCTGATTTATTTCTAGGTATTTTGTTTTGCTTTATGAGTTTTTACTCTTAAGATGCCTTAAATCTAATGAAAGTAGAAGTGTAATTCCCGAGTTAAAAAACAAAAATCTGTCATGTGGAGTCAATAAGAAGATTAAGGAGTTAATATTTACACAGATCTTTGAGAACATTGGTGAACCATATTTTTTTAATACAAAGTCATAACCAGAAATATTATAATAACCTCTTCCATTCTGGAAGCTGGAAAGCTCTTATTTACTAATTAATCCCCAGTTAAGGAGTGCATGGCTTACAGCCGTCACATTTCTCTGAAGCAAATTAAGTTTCTTTGGGAACCTAAGACAGGTTCTTTACAAAGCACAATAATGGGGGAAGAGCAGTCTGGAACATTGGAGATTTCATTCCTTATCCGGGCTTTGCTATCACCTACCCACAGGACCATTACCAAAACTCTCCTCTCCCTGGGCTTCAGTCTTTCTATGTATGAGTCAGTTGGATGGTAGATCTTAACCAGTTTGGGGTTGCAAGTCCTGGAGCTACCTGATGAAAGCCATGGACCTTCTCCCAAGAAGTAGTTAATAAAAAACATTTAAATACAGTTTCAGAGGGGGTTGTGGAACAAGGGAAATCCACTCCAGCATCCTTGCTAAAGAACCCATATGACCTCTTAGGTCTCTCCAGCTCTTAAATTTTATATTTCCAAGATGAAGTTGTCTCTTTGGAGGAGGGAAAAAAAATGAGGATGTACTGAGCTGCCAGCTTCCCCTGAAGATCAGGCGTGATAAGATTACACCTCTCCTTGGTCTCATTCAGATAACCTTGTGGGAACTTCCCTGGTGGCACAGTGGTTAAGAATCCACCTGCCAATGCAGGAGACATGGGTTCTAGCCCTGGTCTAGGAAGATCCCACATGCTGCGGAGCAACTAAGCCCACGTACCACAACTACTGAGCCTGTGTGCTGCAACTATTGAAGCCCGCGTGTCTAGAGCCCGTGCTCTGCAACAAGTCACCGCAATAAGCCCGTGCACTGCATCGAAGAGTAGCCCCCGCTCGCCGCGACTAGAGAAAGCCTGCGTGCAGCAACAAAGACCTAATGCAGCCGAAAAATAAATTAAAATAAATAAATAAATAAAATTTTAAAAATAAAAAAAATTTTTAAAAGATCATCAACGTCTAGTTCTACTATTGAGTCATTAACTAACTTCATGAACCCAAATGGCACTCATTGGAGAAGTTTTAGCCAATTGTTTTATGTTCATTCTTTATGTATTACCATGTGATTCCTCTTATGAAGATCACACAAGGACACCTTGATTCACAAAGGGAATATGTCTAATCAGACACTCTTCTACCAAAAGAGAAACATTGGAGAGCTGTGCTTCGGGCTGAGGCCCCCCACATTGGCTAGACTCCTGAGATTCATTCTCCCAACGTACTTTTTAGGCAAGATGGCCAACCCATTCCTGGCCTTCTGCACCCTCTGTGACATCCCGTCTCTAAGTTTTCTGTCCCACCCTCAGTGATTCAGAGACCTGTGCCCGTGTCATGTGCCCTGACTGAGCAATGTCCCCTTCCTTTGTGCTGGGCTTATGCCCTGGACAGACCTGACCCTGAACCTCTTGAGGTTTCAAAGGTAAGAATTCTTGGGGTTGCAAATAACAGAAACCCGACTCAAAGTCATAGAAGCAAAAAAGGGAGATGTACATTTTAAATCCTGGGGTTTCTTAAGAACTCAGTAGTAAAAATCCATCCAGACTTCAGGGAAAAAGTGAATCTCGGGGGAATGTCGGAGTGTCTCTCCATCGCTCATCTCCCTGCCCAGCCCACCTCACTTCTCTAGTCCACGTGGCAGGAGCCACAGGGGCAGGTCTCAACTTCAGGCACCTGAAGAAGACTGGCTTCTTTTCTTCTGTTCCAAATCCAAACCCCACAAAGCACTTTTCCCAAGTTGAGTCAGTTGTCCACTGAAGCCAGCAGGTAGGGCCATGCAGGACTATCATGGCAGCTCCCACGGAGAGCAAGAAACAGAATAAAAGACAGATGAGCAAAGTTCCCCAAAATGGGTGGGGATTGTGCTGGGTGGAAAGAACTCCTCTCTCGGGACTTCCCTGGTGGCGCAGTGGTTAAGACTCTGTGCTCCCAATGCAGGGAGCCCGGGCTCCATCCCTGGTCAGGGAACTAGATCCCACATGCGTGCCACAACTAAGAGTTCACATGCCACAACTAAGGAGCCCACATGCCACAACTGAGGAGCTGGCGAGCCGCAACTTAGGAGCCTGCCTGCTGCAACTAAGACCCAGTGCAACAAAATAAATAAATAAATATATTTTTAAAAAAAACTCCTCTCTCCTTTCCTCCTCCTCCTCAGGTCCTACAATCACCAACCTGAGTTCCTCCAACCCCTTATTTATGAATAGCTATGTTTATATAACTATCTTAAAAGAGGCTTCATTCACCCCAAACTTCTCTTATTAGGGCATCCCTATGTAGACCATGTAATAGGCACTCCCTGGAAAACGGAGGTTTAAATACCTCTTGAAAGTAATACCTTTGCCTGTGGTGACAACCAGATGGCCCCAAGGAACGAGCTCTGCCATCTGGGCTCACTCGTCTTCCCCCAGCTCATTGGTCTCACCGGAAGCAGAAATTTGGCAAAGGTCGTGAAGGATGGAATGAAGGAATTCACAAAGTCGGTGAAAAGAACAAACTCAAAGAGTTCACTCCAAAACTGGCAGCAGTAGGGTGTTCTTGACACTTCCTTCACACTGAGCTGATCGTGCAGTTTATACTGTCCCAGCACACACGTGAGCTGATGTCCACTCTGTACCCAGGACCGCCATCACCCTCTCTTGGTGATCAGCCAAATGGCATTCTCCTAAAAATGGGAGCACATGTTCAATACCACTCTGAACTCTGCTGTAGAAAGTGAAGGCGCTTCAGACTTAAGGCAGTTTACAATTTCTCTTTTTGACACACTTGGGAACTCCAATCAAGAAAAGTGTCCAGACATAGCCTTCTCCAATCTTACTGGAAAAGACCTTCTAGGGTGGATGTTCTTAATCTGGCATCCTTGACCCTCAGGGGACCTCTGGATGGTGATGGGGGAACCAAGATGCTACTAACGTTATGTATGAAAATGGATGTGTATTTCTCTATGATGCTCTCAGCTTTCCTCAGATTCCAAGGGGATCTGTAAGCCAAGAAAGATCTCAAATGGCTATTTTCTGGAAAGAGCGAAAACTGATCCTACCTTGGCTTTCTTCAGATTTCACCCCATCCACAGATACTTCATTCTGCAGGCCAGGACCAGAGGCAGGGGGCTCACTGAGAACCCAAGCTATCAGGCAAGCCTCTGGAGGAGACAAGGGCCAACCCAGATGCATCACATCTTGAAGAATTGTGAAAGGTGGACCAGGAGCCCAAGAAACTTTGGAACCTTGTCCAGTCTGCATCTTCTCTCCCCTAGTGTTCGCATTAACTCCCTCAGATGCAACCGCAGCTTCTAGAGAGATAGATCCGAAGTCTGGACCCCCACCCTTCATACGGCCTGACCTGCATTTGAACTTGCGCACTTCCCTCAAACTCAGTGTGTTAGGTAGAGCGGGAAACACCCAAGCCTGTCCCATTGGAGGCCTGACTGTATCACTCGGTAAATAATAAGCCTGGGCGAGCCCCAAATCTTTCTTCAACTGTAACATGAGAGCAAGAGTGACCACAAGGAGACAGACTCACGATGAAATAATACAAGTGGAAGGAAACAAGGGGCTAAAGTGGAGGGTCTTAGGAAGTAGCTCCAGGGGAACCCCAGCTGGGGAGTCTCTCCAAGGGCACGGGATTGAGGCTGAGATCTGAGGGATGGAAAGAGGCAGCCGCTGGGAGAGAAAGTGAAGAACATTCCAGAGTAAAAGGCATGGACCATCCGAGCAGCGAGAAGAAATAAGCATGTGTAAGGAACTGAGAAAAGGAAGTGTTATGAGATGAAGTAGGAGGATAGGAGGGGACATCAAGAAGGGACTCAGCCAGGCACAGAGAGACAGCCCTCGGGAAGGCCAGTGACATGGGAAGATGTCCATTTTCAGTCCCCTCTGGCAGCCGGGCTGGGTGGGAAATGATTGGAATAGGCAAACGTGGCAGCAGGGAGACGGGTTACATGCTGGTGCTGGGGTCCAGGTGGCAAACAGGGACAGCCGGGGCCAGTCCAGGGTGAAGACAGGCAGAAACCTCACTTCCCATCCCCTGTCCTCCCCTGCATCCCATCACTCTTCCTTTGACACATTCTCCCCAGGCCCACACCTGCCAACCTGCTCCAGACAGGACAGGGAGAGAGAGAGGGAGGGAGAGAGAGAGAGGAGAGAGGGGGTGGGGGGAGAGGGAGAGAGAGAGAGAGAGGTAGGGAGGGAGGGAGGGAGGGAGAGAGGGAAGAAGGGAGAAAGAGAGAGACACTTTGGGGAACAGAATCCGATTTTCGAAGAAATCGATGCCACCATGCCAGGCTTTCTCACACCTGCTGCCATGAGCATCTAACCACAGGGCAGGGCCAAAATCCTTTGCCCAAAGATGACCCCAGCAGAGTACTCTTCCAAACCTTCAGTGAATCTCAATCTCTCTCTCCCTCTCAGTTGTCTGGTGAAACCAATAAACATATATTTGAGGGCAAATTGGAGAGCTTTCAAGAGCAGATTTTAATTGTGTCTAATCATCCCCGGGAGGTGTCATTTGTTAGCGATAATTGATAAAGCGGGATACATGTGCAAGAGAGACAGTGTTTTCAAAAGATGTTTTATGCATTAAAAATCAACTTTAAAATAGATCAATTTAAGGAAGTTCTCCCAGGCGATATTTACATACAGTATCTTTTATCCATGGCTCATTTGATATCAACAGCATCATTGTCATCACCAGGGATTTCGTAGGAGGAGTGAGGAGGATTTCTTTCCTCCTCTTTAATTGTTTTCTTCCAGCCTGAAGCACTGAGATATTATATCGCAGACAGAAAATGAACAGAACTATATGCTCATTCCTAGTGTGGAAACTTGCTAATAAAAGAGGAATCTCTGGGACTTCCCTGGTGGTGCAGTGGTTAAGAATCCGCCTGCCAATGCAGGGGACACGGTTTTGATCCCTGGCCTGGGAAGATCCCACATGCCATGGAGCGACTAAGACCTTGAGCCACAACTACTGAGCCTACACCCTAGAGCCCATGAGGCACAACTACTAAAGCCCGCACACCTAGAGCCCGTGCTCCACAGCAAGAGAAGCCACTGCAATGAGAAGCCCACGCACCGCAACGAAGAGTAGCTCCCGCTTGCTGCAACTAGAGAAAGCCCGCATGCAGCAACGAAGACCCAATGCAGCCAAAAGTAAATAAATAAATTTATTTAAAAAAAAAAAAAAAGAGAGAGAGAAAGCTCTCAGCTCTGCAGTAGGAAACAACAGAAGGAAACATCAGTTTTGTTAGCCGAGGCCATCTTTCCTCGGCCCAGAACTATGAAGCTTTAAAAGATTTTACGTCCAATGGAAAATTCTTTTAGCTTTCAAAAGAAACACGTAATCCTCTCACCTGTCAATTTAGCACAATGGATAAATACTGTCTTGTAGTGCAAGTACTGTATGTTCATTTCATCAAAAACTTAGGCTCAAACAAAATGCCATGCTCTTTAATTACAAAATTTTTTCTGGAGACGCTCCAAAAATAATTTCTCAAATTATCCTAAATTTAGGTATTTTAAAAATACTATCTCCTAACCCAGTTTTCCATCTCACTCCACATTTTCCTGGAGTTCTAGCAAAACACCAATTTAGAAAATTAGTCAACTAATTTAAATATAATTAGCCAACTAAGTTAACTGTAACCCTATAGTAAATTAGGTTGAACGTGAAGTTTTCCAGAGTTTGTACTTCCTGTCTTCTTGGGTACAAAGGCCCACTCTCACGTGCACATGGGCATTTCTCTTTAACTCAGTTAGCTGACCTGCCAAACACTGGGCTCTGTCCATTACTCAAAAATTAACTTTGGCTTCTATTCAAGAAAGCAGAAGGAATTCATGAAGAGTGACTGTATGATTACCAAACTCAAGTGAAGTTTATGTTAGCAAAGCAAAGCTCCATCACCTCTGTCAGGGTGTGCTGACCAAGACAGAGATGGCTGGGACTCTGTAAACTCCAAGAGCAAATGCAGAGCAATCTCCATGATAACCTCTCCCTTTAGCCTGGTGAAGGCTGTCCTTACAGCTGTGCACTTCTGCATTGTTGCCTTTGCTGGTCAGTAACAGCCATCTTTCCAAGGCTCAACATCTGTCTTCCCTTGGTTTTCAGAACTGCCAAGGGTCTGTGCAGGACTGCTGTGAGGTCTTGCTACCAAACTCAGGTATCAGCTGCTCGCCACTTGAAAGCCAGTATTCGAGAGACAAGTATTAGAAGGAAAGGAAAGATTGCTTTATCCAGGAGGCCAGCAACCTGGGGAGAAGGCAGACACAGGTCCAAAAGCCAATTCCCCTCTGCCAATCAGGGGGCAAGAGCTTTTAAAGGGGAGTTTCAGGTGTATATAGGGAGGGGGCTACGTGCAGAACAGCCCTGTTAGCTCAGACAATCATCTTGAAATTGGTCGTGTGGTGGTCTGATCGGAGTCATCTTGATTGTTTTAAGTACAGTTAATCTTCGGCTCCAGAGCTGGTTTGTTCCTACTTCTTTGAGGCCGGTTTTCAGAATTGTGTGAGATGGAGCAGCTTAGGTCATGGCTACAGTCTGGGCATCATGTAGTTAACTTCTTCTACCTGGTGGAGGTTTCAGTATCTGCAAAACAGCTCAAAAGATATGGCTCAGAATATTATCTATAGCCCTTGAGGAGGAAATAAATGTCCTTGAATCTGTTTAATGGCTAAACTATTACTATTTTGTCTTGTTTGACTATTTTTCTTTGCTTTTTCATTTTCTCATTTCTCTGATTAAATTTATCCTTCGGCTGAAGTTTTCCTACAGACAAGAGGCAGGCTGAGGACATTGCCGGGGGGTGCGGGGAGGGCTGGTGTCTGTCCTGGGAAGGCCCCATAGGGTCCTGCTCGGTTTCAGTCTGGTTCTCTTAGCAGAGCGGTGTGGGTCGGCCACTTCTTTCCTATGGGTCCCATCAGGGCTCGTACCATTCATGCTGTTGAAGCTGCTGGCAAGGTTCGCCAAAACTGGCTTGAAGCACAGGGCTCCGGGAGAGGAGGATTCCTCTGTGGCCGTGGTGTGCTGGAGCCAGTTTGTAACAGCTCACAAGAGCCAATTAGTAAACCTTCAGGAATTTTGCAAGCCAGTTGTTAAACCCTTGGTAGCTTGAAATCAGCCACGGTGGGAACATTTACACCACGGAAATGGGCAAATGTTTAAAAATTCAGGCTTTGGGTTTTTTTCCCGTAGAGCTAGTTATTAAATATCCATCCACATACCATGGGACTGGGTCATCTCTTGGCTGCCAGGAGAACCAGACACATGGTTCCTAATTGCTTTCTGAGGCTGCTGGAGAGCCCAAGAAGATGGAGGTGTGGGAGATCCAATTTCCCAGCGGGTAGTGTGGCTGAAGCCAGAGGTTGTATCAGAGATATTCTTCCACTTAGCCTTGAAAACGGGAGTCACTACTGTTGCCTTTCGCTGACTCAAATTGCATAATAAATGTCTGAGACAGCTCAAAAGACTGCATCTCAGTTTTCTTTCATTTTCAATATCGCTTCTCTGGGAATCTACGGGATGACCTTGAATGAAAAGGTGAGATTGAATTAAGTGGCTAATAAGACGACTCTGTAGTCCATTTCCTGGGAAAGAGGTGGATTTCTGGGTGAATGCTTAAGTGACATCCAAGGTTAATTGCAGGACAGAACGATGGTGAGAACACATTGAAGGTAAATATACCGTCAGGTAGAAATTTCACTGTGGCAGATGCCGTCACTGCCCCTCCCACCGCCCCGCCCCACCGCCCCACCCCGCCCACCGCCCCGCCCACCATGCCCTTGAGCCGCATCATTGTAGTGAAGGTCTGCCCACCCCACTTTCAACCCCAGCAGCTGCATCTCCTTGCCGGAGGGCTTTATGCTGGAGAATTAAAGATCCCAGGGAGCAACTCTCAACAAAAGGCAGAGCCAGTGTGAAAATTCCCCAGCGCCTAGTTTGGGAGGAGTGTGACACCTGTTCGGTGTTTTCACCTAAAGTTCCTCACCAGTTTAAGGTCCAGTGTCACAGGTGGTGATTGGCTTCATGAGGCATTCTTTGTTGGGTTTCCTCCCTTCCCCATCTCTCTTCTCCATTTTCCACTAGGTTTCCTAGGATTACCACCCAAGTAACTACTGGGGCTGGAAACTTTGCCCCACCCAGAGCCTGCATCCAGGGAAAATGGACTAAGACGGTCCCTGTCACTGATGCTTCACTCATCCAGGGCCCAATCGTACATGCACCCTGGTCTCCAAAAGGAGCCAGACCTGTGCTGAGACACAGTGACGGCATATTCTAGCCAAAGATGTTCTTCCTGCCTCTGACCTAGAGCTGGACACGTGTTACATCATGCTGCTTGTAATTAAACCCAACTGAGGCTCTATCCCATCCTAGAGCCCTCAACCAATGATCTACAGGGATCTGAGGACTGAGTAAAAAATGAGGACTTTTTTTTAAAGTTTTATTATGTAAATTTTCAAGCACACACAAGATTAGAGCTAACCATATAATGAACCCTTTTGTTCTCATCACCTAGCTTCAGTAATTATCAACCTATGTCTATTCCCCTTTAAAAGCATTTATACCCTCCATTCTCTTTTTGCTGGATTATTTTAAAGTAAATCCAAAGTATCACCTCACTTCATCTGTAAATATTTCAAAGTCTCATAAAAAATAACAAAAGAGCATTTTCTAAAACATATTACTAACATCACACTAAATAATGAAGGAAAGAAAAATTCCTCCCTAACATCAGGAACAAGACAAGGATGACCCTCTCACCACTTCTATTCAGCATTGCACTGGAGGTTCTAGCCAGGGCAATTAGGCAAGAGAAAGCAATAAAATTTATACTGATTGAAAAAGAAGAAGTAAAATTATCTTTTTTTTGTAGATGACATGATCTTATATACAGAAAATCCTCAGGAACTCTGAGAACTAATTAATGAGCTCACAAAGTTTCAGGATACAAGATTGATATTTAAAAAATCAATTATTTTTCTCTACACTAGCAATTCCAAAATGATGTTATGGAAGAAATCCCCTTTACAATAGCAACAAAAAATAATAAAATGCTCAGGAAAAGAAGTGAAAGACTTGAGTACTGAAAACTATAAAACATCATTGCAAGAAATTAAATAGAAAGACATCCTGTGTTCATGGATTGGAAGACTTAATGCTGTTTAGATGGCAATACGTCCCCAAATGACCTACAGATTCAGTGCAATCCTTATCAAAATCCCAACTTTATTTCTCACAGAAATAAACAAATAGATCCTAAAATTCATAAGGAAATGTAAGGATCCAGAATAGCCAAAACAATTTTTTAAAATAAGGACAAAGTTGGAGGACTCATACATCCCACTTTTGAAACTTACTGCAAAGTGATAGTAATCAAGCTATTATTGGCATAAAGATAGACATAAAGATCAATGGATTAGAAATGAGAATCCAGAAAAGTTTCATACATCTATGGTCCATTGATTTTTGACAAGGGTGCCAAGACAACGCAATAGGTAAAGAGTGGTCTTTTCTAAAAATGGTGCTAGGACCACTGGATATCTACATGCAAAGAATGAATTCAGACTCCTATCTCATAACATATACAAAAATGAACTCAAAATGAATCACAGACTTAAATGTAAGAGATAAAACTATAAAACTCATAGAAGAAAGTATAAGAGTAAATCTGTGTGACTTTCAGTTAGGCTGAGTCTTCTTAGATAGAACACCAAAAGCAAAAGAAACCAAAGGAAAAAAAACCAGATAAATTGGACTTCATCAAAATTTAAAATTTGCATGCTTCAAAGGACACTCTCAAGAAAGAGAAAAGACAGCCCACAGACTAGGAGAAAATATCTGCAAATCAAATATCTGATAAGGGTCTAGTATCCAAAACATATAAAGAACTCTTACAGCTCAATAAAAAGAAAACTCAATTTTTTAAATGGACAAAGAATTTGAATAGACAATTCTCTGAAGAAGATATACAAATGACCGATAAGCACATGAAAAATACCATTAGTCATTAAGAAAAAGCATATCAAAAATGAGATACCACTTCACATCCACTAAAGACAATAATCAAAAAAGACAGATAATAACAACTGTTGGTAAAGACATGGAGAAATTGAAACCCTCGTACATTGTTGAAAAGAATATAAAATGGTGCAGCTGCTGTGAAAACAGTTGGCAATTTCTCATAAAGTTCAACATAGAGTTATCATTTGATTCAGCAATTCCATTCCTAAGTGTATACCTAAGAGAAATGCAAACATATGTCTACACAAAAGCTTGTACACAGATGTTCATAGCAGCATTACTTATAATAGCCACAAAGTAGAAACAACTCAAATGTCCATCAACTAATGAATGGATTAACAAAATGTGGTATATCCATACAATGGAATATTATTCAGTCACAAAAAGGAGTGAAGTACTGACACAAGCTACAGTGTGAGTGAACCTTGTTATGCTAACTGAAAGAAACCAATCACAAAAGACCACATCTTGAATAATTCCATTTGTATGAAAAGTCCAGAATAGGCAAATCTGTAGAAACAGAGAGTTGATTAGTTGGAAGTGAGGCAAAATGGGGAGTGACTGATAATGAGGTATGGGGTTTCTTTGGTTGGTGGGGGGGTGAGAAAAATGTTCTCAAATCACACCACAATAATGGTTACACAATTGTGTGAATATATTAAGAACAACTAAATTGTACACCAAATGGTATGTGAATTATATATCAATAAAACTGTTTTTAAAAGTAGGGACTAGGCTCTTCCTGGGAAGAGGGTTCAAAACATGAGAGAGATTTGTGGCTGGCTTTGAAGATAGAGGGGGGACATCTGAGGAGGGATGGAGGCAGCTTCCAGGAGCAGAAATCAAACATCAAGGAAATGGGAACCTCAGTCCTACAACCACAAGGAACTAAATTCAGCCAACAACCTGAGTGATCCTAGAGGTGGATTATTCTCCAGGACCTCCAGAGAGGAACACAGCCCCAGGGGCATCTTGATTCCAGCCTCACAAGACCCTGAGTCAAGGACCCAGCCATGCCTCTCCCAGACCTCTGATCTACAGAACTAGGAGCTGATAACTGAGTGCTGTTTTAAGCTGCTAGGTCTGTAGTAAGTTCATTGTCATGCAGCAAAAGTCAGCACGGCCTGCTGTTTATGGCGTGGCTTTTCTCTCACTCTTCAACATACGTCCCTGTTCTTTTGTAGCAACACACATGCCTGCAAACTTGTAGACCAGGAATTTTTACAAATGGTGAAGCAGTTCTGCTCAAAAACATGAGATTTTTGAGGGTTATCTGCAACATCTAACACTTTGAAAAGACGTAAAAGGACACTAAAGAGAACGAAAATAAAAACTGATTTAAGGGGCTTCCCTGGTGGCGCAGTGGTTGAGAATCTGCCTGCCAATGCAGGGGACACAGGTTCGAGCCCTGGTCTGGGAAGATCCCACATGCCGTGGAGCAACTGGGCCCGTGAGCCACAGCTACTGAGCCTGCGCGTCTGGAGCTTGTGCTCTGCAAAAAGAGAGGCCATGACAGTGAGAGGCGTGTGCACCGCGATGAAGAGTGGCCCCCGCTTGCCACAACTGGAGAAAGCCCTCGCACAGAAACGAAGACCCAACACAGCCAAAAATAAATAAATAAATAAATTAATTAATTAATTTAAAAAAACTGATTTAAAAAGTAAAAGTATAAAAGAAGATGAAAAGTTTTGTCATTAAGTATTAAAGGGTAAGGGAGTAAAATGCAATGTAAATATTTTACTGGCCAGTGTAAAAATAGTAAATCTACCATGTGATAAGAATCAAAAGGAAATCTTCTAAAGATTAATGTAACAAACTAAAAGGCAATTTTTGTCTTCTAAGTTTCTTGAGATATAATGGACATGCAACACTGTGTAAGTTTAAGGTGTACAGCATAATGATTTGACTTATATAGATCATGAAATGATTACTAAAAGGCAATTTTAAAAGTTAAAAATTATTTTAAAACTTTTTAGAAATTAATTTTTAAAACAAAAATTGATGTTAAAAATTATAAGAGAAAACAAAAGAAATTATTAAAAATTAAAAGTAGAACTATTTTACAGAAAAGAACAGAAATTCTAAAACTTCTTAATTAAAAAAAAATAGAAGTTAAGTGAAATAAGCAGGACCATATAATCAAAATCATTAAATTTCAATGAAATAATACAACACACCCCAGAGGCAATTTAAGACTAAGGTCATTGAAACCTCAGATTCCAAGAAAGTAAGGGAAACAGATGAAGTTTTGAGGAAAGGTGGGCGCCTTACAGGGTGCGCCAGCCCTCAGCCTCAGGGGCTAGTGGCTAGTGAGGACCAGAAGGACACTGTCTCCCAAATCCCTGGCCCTTCACTTTCTGGTAGATCACTACCCACTGGTGCAGACTTATGTCCAGGGAGCCAGTGCCTTAAAGAGCCTTCCAAATATGTATTTGTATAAAGATTCGCTTTGCTGTACACTTGAAACTAACACAACATTGTAAATCAATTATACCCCAGTAAAAATTAAAAAAAAAAAAAAGAAACCTACCTCTTAGTACCTGGACATAGGAAGCAATTAATAGGAATATGCCGAGTTTCACGAGAGAAAACGTCTCATTAGTTGATAACCGAGAGGCCTCAATGAAATGGAGATGCAGAAATACTGCTGGTTGCAGGTCATTGTAAGCTTCTTGTATTCTTCCTTCTCTTTGGTGACAATACATAAAATAGTTCACGGATTAATCTGAGCTAACATTAGAAAACAAATATTCTCTAAGCATAACCTACCACCTCATCTCTCTGTTCATCTGTTGGCTTCTATTATTTTGTTTCTTCTATGCAAAGAATTTTGCTTACTTGGAAGTAAATTGTTTGAAATATCACAAATAAATTCAAAAAAAAAAAAAAAAGAGCCCTCTAGGCTTTCAGAAGTGCAGCTTTTTCCCAGGCTACACTCACGCCAGCCTTCACCCATAGCCCAGGGGTTTTGTCTTCTGCTGGAGGTGGGGGAGCTGTCCAGTCTCCCCAGCACCAAGGAGTTGGCACATCTGTGCCCTGCATGGAGGAGTGGTTCCCCCGGGGTGTGGGGAGGACCCAGGAGTCCCACCGTCCTCTTGTAGCTGCCCTCAGCCCAACTCCATGTCTCTTAAGGCACCTACCAGGTGCAGTCTGCCCTACACACTGCCTGCCCAGGCATCACAATTCTCCTGTAGGAACTGGGATCCCTTGGACACAAAACTGTTGTCAACCACAGCCTAACCCTGACCCCCAGGAGACTCAGCCCACGCCCTCCATAGACAGCTGTGGAGAAGAGACATAAGGTGGCCCAGAAACCTCCAAATGAGCAAAACTTGATTAGTCTCCATGGGGTAGGACAGGACAATGCACGTCCACAAGCCTTTAGCTCATGGTGGCTAGTTAGGAGGGGGTGTAGCTCAGTGATAGAGCACATGCTTTGCATGTATGAGGCCCTGGGTTCAATCCCCAGCACCTCCAGGTATTGACTCTATTTTTCTCTAGTGGAATAATGATGGAATATTGTTCAAACATTGTGGCTAAAGCAGTCACTATGGGGGCCTAAAATACCTGAGAGTGAGCAGAGATGCTCATTTCCTCTCCACCCAGATGCCCGGGTCCTAAGCTTCGCTGGGGGTCCACTGTGCTTGCTCACCACCTGCCTATCATGGAGGGGTGCCTGGAAAGTGTCCCTCTCCTCTTGGTTCTTATGTCATTGTTCCATGTCTCCTCTTTGTAAATATCAGGACGGGCAGAGTGCCCGCTGCAGAGGAAGTGGAGGAGCCGCTCTGCAACATCTCCAGGTCACACCCAGAGAGGACCTCAGCCTCTCCTGCAAATGCACTGGGCTCCTTGCCCAGAGCTCTTTAAAAATCAGCATAGAGGAGACCTTCAAGATGACGGAGGAGTAAGACGTGGAGATCACCTTCCTCCCCACAAATACATCAGAAATACATCTACATGTGGAACAACTCCTACAGAACACCTACTGAACGCTGGCAGAAGACCTCAGACTTCCCAAAAGGGTGTGTGAGGAGAGGGGATTCAGAGCACCGCCTAAATGAGCTCCAGAGACGGGCGCGAGCCACGGCAATCAGTGAGGACACGAGAGACAGGCATGAAACGCTAAGGCTGCTGCTGCAGCCACCAAGAAGCCTGTGTGCGAGCACAGGTCACTATCCACACCTCCCCTCCCGGGAGCCTGTGCAGCCGACCACTGCCAGGGTCCCGTGATCCAGGGACAACTTCCCCGGGAGAACACAGGTCATGCCCCAGGCAGGTACAACGTCATGCTGGCCTCTGCCACCTCAGGCTCGCCCTGCATTCTGTGCCCCTCCCTCCCCCTGGCCTGAGTGAGCCAGAGCCCCCTAATCAGCTGCTCCTTTAACCCTCTCCTGTCTGAGCGAAGAACAGATGCCCTCAGGTGACCTACACAGAGAGGTGGGGCCAAATACAAAGATGAACCCCAGGAGCTGTGTGAACAAAGAAGATAAAGGGAAATCTCTCCCAGCAGCATCAGGGGCAGCAGATTAAATCCCCAAAATCAACCTGATGTACCCTGCATCTGTGGAATACCTGAATAGACAATGAATCAGCCCAAAATTGAGATGGTGGACTTTGGGAACAACTGTAGACTTGGGGTTTGCTTTCTGCATCTAATTTGTTTTTGGTTTTATGTTTATCTTAGTTTAGTATTTAGAGTTTATTATCATTGGTAGATTTGTTTATTGATTTGGTTGCTCCCTTCCTTTTTTTAAAATATATATATAGATTTTTTTTTCCTTTTTCTCTTTTTATAAGTGTGTATGTGTATGCTTCTTTGTGTGATTTTCTCTGTATAACTTTGTTTTTACCATTTGTCCTAGGGTTCTGTCTGTCCGTTTCTTTTTTTTTTTTTTTTAGTGCACTTCTTAGTGCTAGTTATCATTGATGGATTTGTTTTTTGGTTTCGTTGCTCTCTTCTTTCTTTCTTTTTTTTTTTCTTTATTACTTTTTAATTTTTTATTTTTAATAATTGTTAAAAGTTTTTACTTTAATAACTTTCTTTTCTTTCTTTCTTTCTTTCTTTCTTTCTCTCCCTTTTTCTCCCTTTTCTTCTGAGCCGTGTGGCTGACACGGTCTTGGTGCTCCGGCCAGGTGTCAGGTCCACGCCTCTCAGGTGGGAGAGCTGAGTTCAGGACACTGGTCAACCAGAGACCTCCAGCCACACGTAATATCAAATGGTGAAAGCTCTCCCAGAGATCTCCATCTCAACATTAAGACCGAGCTCCGCTCAACGACCAGCAAGCTACAGTGCTGGACATCCTATGCCAAACAACTAGCAAGACAGGAACACAACCCCACTCATTAGCAGAGAGGCTGCCTAAAATCATAATAAGGTCACAGACACCCCAAAACACACCACCAGATGCGGTCCTGCCCACCAGAAAGACAAGATCCAGCCTCATCGACCAGAACACAGGCACAAGTCCCCTCCACCAGGAAGCCTACACAACCCACTGAACCAACCTTAGCCACTGGAGGCAGACACCAAAAACAACGGGAACTACAAACCTGCAGCCTGTGAAAAGGAGACCCCAAACACAGTAAGTTAAGCAAAATGAGAAGACAGAGAAACACAGAGCAGATGAACGAGCAAGGTCAAGACCCACCAGACCAAACAAATGAAGACGAAATAGGCAGTCTATCTGAAAAAGAATTCAGAGTAATGATAGTAAAGATGATCCAAAATCTTGGAAATAGAACGGAGAAAATACAAGAAACGTTTAACAAGGACCTAGAAGAACTAAAGAGCAAACAAACAATGATGAACAACACAAGAAATGAAATTAAAAATTCTCTAGAAGGAATCAATAGCAGAATAACTGAGGCAGAAGAACGGATAAGTGACCTGGAAGATAAAATAGTGGAAATAACTACTGCAGAGCAGAATAAAGAGAAAAGAATGAAAAGAATTAAGGAGAGTCTCAGAGACCTCTGGGACAACATTAAATGCACCAACATTTGAATTATAGGGGTCCCAAAAGAAGAAGAGAAAAAGAAAGGGACTGAGAAAATATTTGAAGAGATTATAGTTGAAAACTTCCCTAATATGGGAAAGGAAATAGTCAATCAAGTCCAGGAAGCATAGAGAGTCCCAGAGAGGATAAATCCAAGGAGAAACACGCCAAGACACATATTAATCAAACTATCAAAAATTAAACACAAAGAAAAAATATTAAAAGCAGGAAAGGAAAAACAAATAACATACAAGGGAATCCCGATAAGGTTAACAGCTGATCTTTCAGCAGAAACTCTGCAAACCAGAAGGGAGTAGCAGAACATATTTAAAGTGATGAAAGGGAAAAACCCGCAACAAAGATTATTCTACCCAGCAAGGATCTCATTCAGATTTGATGGAGAAATTGAAACTTTTACAGACAAGCAAAAGCTAAGTGAATTCAACACCACCAAACCAGCTTTACAACAAATGCTTAAGGAACTTCTCTAGGCAGGAAACACAAGAGAAGGAAAAGACCTACAATAACAAACCCAAAACAATTAAGAAAATGGTAATAGGAACATACATATAAATAACTACCTTAAATGTAAATGGATTCAATGCTCCCACCAAAAGACATAGACTGGCTGAATGGATACAAAAACAAGATCTGTATATATGCTGTCTACAAGAGAACCACTTCAGACCTAGGGACACATACAGACTGAAAGTGAGGGGATGGAAAAAGATATTCTATGCAAATGGAAATCAAAAGAAAGCTGGAGTAGCAATTCTCATATCAGACAAAAGAGACTTTAAAATGACGACTATAACAAGAGACAAAGAAGGACACTACATAATGATCAAGAGATCAATCCAAGAAGATATAACAATTATAAATATTTATGCACTCAACATAGGAGCACCTCCATACAAAAGGCAAATGGTAACAGCCATAAAAGGGGAAATAAACAGTAACACAATAATAGTAGGGGACTTTAACACCCCACTTTCACCAATGGACAGATCATCCAAAATGAAAATAAATAAGGAAACACAAGCTTTAAATGATACATTAAACAAGATGGACTTAATTGATATTTATAGGACATTCCATCCAAAAACAACAGAATACACTTTCTTCTCAAATGCTCATGGAACATTCTCCAGGATAGATCATATCTTGGGTCACAAATCAAGCCTTGGTATATTTAAGAATATTGAAATCATATAAAGTATTTTTTCTGACCACAACGCTATGAGACTAGATATCAATTACAGGAAAAAAATCTGTAAAAAATACAAACACATGTAGGCTAAACAATACACTACTAAATAACCAGGAGATCATTGAAGAAATCAAAGAGGAAATCAAAATATACCTAGAAACAAATGACAATGAAAACACAATGACCCAAAACCTATGCGATGCAGCAAAAGCAGTTCTAAGAGGGAAGTTTATAGCAATACAATCCTACCTCAAGAAACAAGAAACATCTCAAATAAACAACCTAACCTTACACCTAAAGCAATTAGAAAAAGAAGAACAAAAAAGCCCCAAAGTTAGCAGAAGGAAAGAGATCAGAAAGATCAGATCAGAAATAAATGAAAAAGAAATGAAGGGAACAATAGCAAAGATCAATAAAACTAAAAGTTTATTCTTTGAGAAGATAAACAAAGCTGATAAGCCATTAGCCAGAGTCATCAAGAAAAAAAGGCAGAAGACTCAAATCAATAGAATTAGAAATGAAAAAGGAGAAGTAACAACTGACACTGCAGAAATACAAAGGATCATGAGAGATTGCTACAAGCAACTATATGCCAATAAGATGGACAACCTGGAAGAAATGGACAAATTCTTAGAAAAGCACAACCTTCTGAGACTGAACCAGGAAGAAAGAGAAAATATAAACAAACCAATCACAAGCACTGAAATTGAGACTGTGATTAAAAGTCTTCCAACAAACAAAAGCCCAGGACCAGATGGCTTCACAGGTGAATTCTATCAAACATTTAGAGAAGAGCTAACACCTATTCTTCTCAAACTCTTCCAAAATATAGCAGAGGGAGGAACATTCCCAAACTCATTCTATGAGGCTACCATCACCCTGAAACCAAAACCAGACAAAGATGTCACAAAGAAAGAAAACTAAAGGCCAATATCACTGATGAGCATAGATGCAAAAATCCTCAACAAAATACTAGCAAACAGAATCCAATAGCACATTAAAAGGGTTACACAGCATGATCAAGTGGGGTTTATCCCAGGAATGCAAGGATTCTCCAATATACACAAATCAGTCAATGTGATACACCATATTAACAAGCTGAAGCATAAAAACCATATGATCATCTCAATAGATGCAGAAAAAGTTTTTGACAAAATTCAACACCCATTTATGATAAAAAAAAATCCAGAAAGTAGGCATAGAGGGAACTTACCTCAACATAATAAAGGCCATATATGACAAACCCACAGCCAACATCGTTCTCAATGGTGAAAAACTGAAACCATTTCCACTAAGATCAGGAACAAGATAAGGTTGCCCACTCTCACTACTGTTATTCAACATAGTTTCGGAAGTTTTAGCCACAGCAATCAGAGAAGAAAAAGAAATAAAAGGAATCCAAAACAGAAAAGAAGAAGTAAAGCTGTCACTGTTTGCAGATGACATGATACTATACATAGAGAATCCTAAAGACTCTACCAGAAAACTACTAGAGCTAATCAATGAATTTGGTAAAGTAGCAGGATACAAAATTAATGCACAGAAATCTCTTGCATTCCTATACACTAATGATGAAAAATCTGAAAAAGAAATTAAGGAAACACTCCCATTTACCATTGCAACAAAAAGAATAAAATACCTAGGAATAAACCTACCTAGGCAGACAAAAGACCTGTATGCAGAAAACTATAAGACACTGATGAAAGAAATTAAACATGATATGACCAGATGGAGAGATATACCATGTTCTTGGATTGGGAGAATCAACATTGTGAAAATGACTATACTTCCCAAAACAATCTACAGATTAAATGCAATCCCTATCAAACTACCAATGGCATATTTCACAAAACTAGGACAAAAATTTTCACAATTTGTATGGAAACACAAAAGACCCCGAATAGCCAAAGCAAATTTGAGAAAGAAAAACGGAGCTGGAGGAATCAGGCTCCCAATATACTTTGTAGTATAGTATCAGACAAACTACAAAGCTACAGTAATCAAGACAGTATGGTACTGGCACAAAAACAGAAATATAGATCAATGGAACAGGTTAGAAAGCCCAGAGATAAACCCACACACATATGGTCACCTTATTTTTAATAAAGGAGGCAAGAATATACAATGGAGAAAAGACAGCCTCTTCAATAAGTGGTGCTGGGAGAACTGGACAGCTACATGTAAAAGAATGAAATTAGAACACTCCTTAACACCATACACAAAAATAAACTCAAAATGGATTAAAGACCTAAATGTAAGGCCAGACACTATAAAACTCTTAGACAAAAACATAGGCAGAACACTTTATGACATAAACCACAGCAAGATTCTTTTTGACCCACCTCCTAGAGAAATGGAAATAAAAACAAAAATAAACAAATGGGACCTAATGAAACTTAAAAGCTTTTGCACAGAAAAGGAAACCATAAACAAGATGAAAAGACAACCCTCAGAATGGGAGAAAATTTTTGCAAATGAAGCAACTGACAAAAGATTAATCTCCAAAATTTACAAGCAGCTCATGCAGCTCAATAAAAAAAACAGACAACCCAATCCAAAAATGGGCAGAAGACCTAAATAGACATTTCTCCAAAGAAGATATACAGATTGCCAACAAACACATGAAAGGATGCTAATTATTAGAGAAAAGCAAATCAAAACTACAATGAGGTATCACCTCACACCAGTCAGAATGGCCATCATCAAAAAATCTACAAACAATAAATGCTGGAGAGGGTGTGGAGGAAAGGGAGCCCTCTTGCACTGTTGGTGGGAATGTAAATTGATACAACCACTATGGAGAACAGTATGGAGGTTCCTTACAAAACTAAATATAGAACTACCATACGACCCAGCAATCCAACTACTGGGCATATACCCTGAGAAAACCATAATTCAAAAAGAGTCATGTACCACAATGTTCATTGCAGCTCTATTTACAATAGCCAGGACATGCAAGCAACCTAAGTGTCCATCGACAGATGAATGGATAAAGAAGATGTGGCACATATATACAATGGAATATTACTCAGCCATAAAAGGAAACAAAATTGAGTTATTTGTTGCGAGGTGGATGGACCTAGAGTCTGTCATACAGAGTGAAGTAAGTCAGAAAGAGAAAAACAAATACCGTATGCTAACACATATATATGGAATCTAAAAAAAAAAAAAAATTGGTTCTGAAAAACCTAGGGGCAGGACAGGAATAAAGATGCAGATGTAGAGAATGGACTTGAAGACATGGGGAGGGAGAAGGGGAAGCTGGGACGAAGTGAGAGAGTGGCGTGGACATATATACACTACCAAATGTAAAATAGATAGCTAGTGGGAAGCAGCCGCATAGCACAGGGAGATCAGCTCGGTGCTTTGTGACCACCTAGAGGGGTGGGATAGGGAGGGTGGGAGGGAGATGCAAGAGGGAGGAGACATGGGGATATATGTATATGTATAACTGATTCACTTTGTTATAAAGCAGAAACTAATACACCATTGTAAAGCAATTATACTCCAATAAAGATGTTTTAAAAAAAATCAGCATGGACCTTTCAGAATACGGAAATTGCCCAGTCTTCAGGTTTCAAATTCTTCTGAATTTGTAGCTCAGGGCTACACTCATGAGGTCCCACCAAGCTCTGAGTCAAAGAAGTACAAAACTATCCTCCAAGAGAAAGTTGGGATAAAAGTGCGGCTCTTCTCTAGCTGAATATCAGGCTTCCAGGAGAGGTAGATTTTGAAAGCTCAGTCACCCTCACAGAGGGGCAGCGTATAAAGCCCAAGTCTTGAGAAGGGAGCAGGATTCCCAGAAAGGAATGAGAAGAAAGGGGAGAACATAAACATGGGAAACACCTGCATGGAGTGGTGTACATATCTAATTATATATGATTTAGAATCAAGTGAAGGGAGGCATTCCTAGCTCAGCATCTGGCCGCCAACCCTGAAGAGTCAAATCATGTTTGCTTTCAGCTCCATCTCCCTAGCTTGTCATATAAATAGAACCCTGGTCAAGGTCTCTTGGCTGAGAGATGCCACTATATCACTATATTGTAAGGAGACTACGGTCACCGTATAGGTGATGGACCCACACAGACCTAACGGAGCAGGGATGCAGGATAGAGATGAAAGACAATCTGGTGCATTGAATGAGGTCATCATGCCCTACAGTTAAGGAAATCACAGCGGCTGTACCAGCCAGCATCCTGGCAGGACACAGTATCCAACTCAGATGGCTTAAGAGTAATGAACGAAGAGCTGTGGGCAGGGTAAGCAGACACACAGAGGATGCTGAGGTTCCCAGAGCCCAGCAGGGGTGGGCACTGCCATTGCCATCACCACCCAAGGTCAAAGGTGTGGAAATGGCCCAACAATATCCCAGTAAGAGTGACAGCCATGGAGACGGCTGCCTGCAAGGAAGAGGAATCATGCAGGGATACAGCCGCTGACAGAGGAAGGCAGCCCAGAGTAGGGCAGGAGTGACAATGATCTACCCAGATCCTTCTCTCTGCTCCAACTGTCAGCTACTGCTTCCCAAATGCCAAAGCCAGTGGGAAGCCAGCGGACAAGGGAGACAGACAGTGCAGACTCTAGGAGCAAGCTTCCTGGTCACAGAGCAGAGAAGGTTGTAGAATGAGCAGGGAGGGATGGAGCAGAGAATAACCACGCAGTGATCACTGATATTTAATTAAGAAAGTGCCATTCCTATAGGGCAGGGGCTCTCCACCACCACACTGTTAGCATTTGGGGCCAGATCCCTCTTCGTTGTGCGGGCAGTCCTGGGCATCATACGATGTTTGGCAGCATGCGGGGTCTCTACTCACTAGATGCCAGGAGCAGCCTCCAGTCACGGTATGAAAAAGGTCTGCAGACATTGCCAATTGTCCCCTGCAGGAGGGGGGCAAAAGAAGCCCCAGCTGAGGATCTCTGCTGCAGGAAAGAGTATGTGACCACAGGACAAGAAGGTCAAGGCTTCAGACACTACAACAGCATCAACAATACGAAAAAAGATTCCGTTAAGTCCCACACCGCACCTGCCCCGGTTTTACTGCGTTCAGAGAGAGAGATGGTGGTGGGAAGTAAACTAAAGGGATTTTAGTTTCTTGTAAGACGGATGACAAAACGAATGTGAAAACCCTTCCACTAGAAATATGGGGAAATATAACTAAAACGAAAAATGATGATGCATCAGCTAGAAGCCATGTAGGTGTGTGAGCTGCCCCACACAGGAGCCAGAGTGCGGGATAACACAAACCAGGAAGCAAAGGACAAGTTTTGCAGGAGTAAAATCTCAGGAGACTGAGATCCACATATAAAGTCACAGCTCTTAATGTGGTGGCTGGAAAAAAATGTGCCAGCCAGCCCAAGGAAAAACAAGAAGTAGACGACTCGCTGGACTCTGGGTGGGGAAAAACACCTTCCTTTGCCTCCTGCCATTTGCCATTTGATTCCCTAGTTAGAGGAACCTCCAAGCTGAGAAGATAGTGGGGAAAAACAAAAAATATCATACAGGGGCAATAACGCAGCTGAGGCACTGGTAGAGTTAAACAGAAAATCCCACGGATTCAACTGAGAAAAAAAAAAGAAAAAACACTGAAAATGAACTTGAAATCAAAAAAATAATAAAGCACTAGACTTTGATGGAAGCTCAGGAGATGAGCATTAAATATCCCACATCAGACAACAGAACCTAGAAACAGCAAGAGGAGTTGAAATCATAGGAAAAGAGCAAGACTCTAGAAATAAAAAAGAATAGGTCTGAAAAGAGAAATCAACTACTAGAATTTTAAAATATTGTTATTGAAAGTCAAAGCTCCATGGAAGAGTTAAGATTAGAACCAGCGAAGAGTTTCACTTCTGAGCCAATTATAAGAAGTCAAAGTTAGGTGCTGCCTGATTTTATCATTGAAATAATATTACAGTAACTAAAGGATTCTTCCTGTGAGGACGATGATACCTATGTAGAAATGAACCCTAATGCCAAATTTGAGGAACTACAGATTGCATATTGCCCACTGCACAGTAGAAGACCTTCTTTATAAGAAGATGGATCAGTTAATCCGTGCACTAGAGCAACTAATTGTATAAAGTTGTGTTTGATGTAATTTCTTAATGAGGACTCCTCTGCAGATTTATTTCCTTGTATTCCTGTCTCACTTCTTTCTGGAACAAGCCATGCCTTTACAGGATCAGAACGGCGGTAAGGGCTTCATTGCCTTTGAATCAACGTCACGTGATGGTTTCTGAGAAACTCACCCACCAACATTTATTCATTCCACAAATATTTACTGAGTATCCACCATATACCATCTACTCTTCTAAGTGCTTGGGATAAATCCTTGAGGGAAAAATCCCTGGCTTTCGGGAGCTTGCATTTATGATAATAGAAGGAGAAGCAGAAGGAGGAGAAGGAGAAGGAGAAGGAGAGGAAGGGGAAAGGGAGGGGGCGGGGGAGGGGAGGAGGGGAAGAAGAAAAAGAAGTAAATTACATTGTATGTTGAAAGTGGTAAAGGTTATGAAGAAAAGAAATAGAAATATTGGCCCTTCAACCTGCTGTACTTGGCAAGGCAACCATTACCAACTCTTTGTTATTGTAAATTTTCCATAAACAAGCACATTTTTCTACTGCTTTTCTTGTTGGGCTTCATGTCCTCAAAGCTATCAATGATATATTTTGTCATTTGTGACATAAACTGTAACCTAGGCATATGGTAATCTTTCTTTCTTGTTGCTGTTTAAATCATACAGGTAGAGATGGGCAACTCAGCCTGGGACAGCCCTCCTGAGTTAAGGCAGTGGAGAAGAAGGAACTCCATCAGCCTGGCCAGGTAACTCTACTGCTTAGCCTTCCCCTGGGGTTCCCATTGATTAACAATCCCAGGCAAGTGGCGGCATCAATGAAGCCTGAAAACTGATTGAAAGCCCAGATGGCTGCTCTACTGCTGAGAGGACCCCTGGATCTCTGGAAAGGAAAATCCACAGCTAGCTGGCTTCCAGGGAAAATGTATTTGGCATTGTGGGAAGTCAGCAGAGAATAGCCGCTGGGGACAGCGGGGACTTAATAGAGACCACTGACATTTCTGCACAATAGCCCAGCCTCTCCCCGCTCCCCACAGAAGGAAAAGCCTGATCAGGATGAGAGGTGGGGAAAGAAGGGTGATAGACGTGAAAGAACTAACCATATTGTGGATTTCATGTTAGGGTGACGACAGACGCAGGTCCAGTGATGCCCCTGCTGGAAGGGGGCCATGAGCTGGAAAAGGAGACGATTCCATCCTTCGGCCCCCAGACGGACCACAGCTCTGCCATAAGACCTGTTTTCAGACTTCTGATCTCCAGCGCTATAGAATAATAAATTTGTGTTGTTTGAAGCCACGCCATTTGCTGTAACTTGTTACAGCAGCCATAGGAAACTAGCATAGGCATCTTTACAGCACCATATTCCACAGCAAATCACTCGTACACATCCATTCACTCCATCAATGCTCATTGCCATGGGAGACAGCCATGAAAAAGACAGACGTATCCCTGCCATTGTGAGCCTACAACCTATTGGAGAAGATGACATAAAACAAGAGTTTCAGATTATTTCCAACATATACTTTATGAGAAGCAGAGTGACCCCACAGGGGCTGTGGAGGGGCTGCTATAGGGGGTAGTCAGGGAGGGCCTCTCTGAGGAGGTGACATTTGGGCTGAATCCAGAAGGATGAGAATGAGCTGGGTATGGAAGAACCAGAGAGCCCATTCCAGGCAGAGAAAACAGTGAATGAAAAGGCCATGAGGAGGACTTCCTTGGTGGTGCAGTGGTTAAGAATCCGCCTGCCAATGCAGGGAACACAGGTTCAAGCCCTGGTCCGGGAAGATCCCACGTGTCACGGAACAACTGGGCCCATGCACCACAACTACTGAGCCCGTGTGCCACAACTACTGAAGCCCATGCACCCTAGAGCCCATGCTCCGCAACAAGAGAAGCCACCTCAGTGAGAAGCCCACACGTTGCAATGAAGAGTAGCCCCTGCTCGCCACAACTAGAGAGAGCCCACACGCAGCAATGAAGACCCTACACAGCCAAAAAATAAAAAGTAAAACAATTAATTTTTTTGAAAAGGCCATGAGGAGGAGAGATCTCCAGATAGAGAAAGGAAATCCTTATAGATGGATAAAGAGGCAAGTGCTATTGCTTTAGGTGGGAGGAGATCACGTAAGGGGCCAGACTATTTCCGGGGCCAGATCATGGAAACTGCTCAACAAATGTGAAATCAAGGAGATCTATGTGAAATCTTACATACACTGATTATGTGAGACGTCATAGGGATTGATTCTGTGAAGAACGTGTACTCTTCTCCCATTTATAACTGATACATACAACTCTTCTTTCCCATCAGAATGAAAAATGTGTTACATATAAAGACCATTTAAAAATACTAACATTGTGTTTGGTTGATCAATCAATTAATTTGGTCTAATTTCAATGCCAGGCTAAGTTGTGGATGAATGGAGTAAAGGGCTGCTTGGAAAAGGAACTTATTACAGAAAAAAAAAAATACTTATTTTGGAAAATAGGAAGTGAGAAAGTCTGATGATTCCCTGCAGAGTTAGAGGGGCCGTGGGTGTCCAGGGCGGCCCTGGGTATCACTGGGAATCACAGTATAGTTCTGTTTTGTTGACAGTGATGAACATATTGTTCTGTGAACACTGAGGTGCCGATCCTATAGAACTCAAACACCACTCACTTGACTATTTGAACTTTATTTAACTGCATTATGCAGTTAAAAAAAAAAATGCGCTCCAAAAATTCCACTTCTAGGAATGTTGCCTAAGTGGTAGGCACAAAGGTTTACCCATAAAGATATTCATAATATCATTTTTACAGTGGCAAAGAAACAAACACAAAATTCATAGATGGGTAAATTAATTTATAGAACATTCGTAAAGTGAATTATTATGCAGTCATTAAATTTTGTGATAAAAGAAAAATTACAATAGTTAGAATTTATTAAGCCCTGCCTTGTAAAGTCTTAAAGGAGAGCCCGGCATGTTGTATCAGCTCATTTAATCCCCATGACGACCCTACGAAGTATACACTAGTATTCGTCTTTTCTTTTCAGATGAGAGAATAAGGCACAGAGATGTCAAGTAACTTGCCTAAGGACATGTTGCTAGTAATTCTGAGGGGAGGTAAGAAAGCAAGAGAAATTGAGCAGCAATTTCTAAAATGGGTCCAATATCTAAAAATGAATCATAAACAGAAGCATTGAAAGCCCATTGTTACATTTTACCAAATCAGTGTCAGTGTTCACACAACGCATCCACACCTCTCTGAGGTATTACAGTCCCCAAGACAGGTGTTGTGTTGCTTAGAGCACTGTTCCTGGCCTCCAGTTCCAGATGGGCAGCTCTAGACAAAAGTGCTTAGCTGGTGTGAAGTGAGAAAGGAGGAAGTGAGTAATTCTTAGTGGCAGACCTCAATTTCTTTCCCTCCGTGAAACCCACAACCCTCTGAGGTTTAACTGAATCACGATGACTTCCCCCTGGTCTGTCACTGAGGTTTCCATCCAAGAATGTTGGCACTGGAAAAGGGTATTGGGGGATATCTCATCCAACCCACACATGCTGCAGAGATTCCAGAACAGGACTCTTTTCTTTCCATGATGGAATTTTCCTTCCCTGGGAAAAGAGATGCCTCAGACTCAGCAAATCATATCTGTCATGTACTGTCATTTGTAGAGATGGAACAGTTTCCCTCGTTTGAAGGTCTGTGGTAGATTAGAGATGATCACAAATCTTTGGACACTTCTCCCATTGACAAGGGGAATGAAAAGGAGATCTATGTCCCCACCTTTACATCTAAGTGGGCTCCATGAGTGTTTGCCCAATAGATTGTGACAAAGTGGCACTGTGTCATTCTCTGGGCTCAGGCCTTAAGAGACTGGCATCCTCCACTTCCTGTCTCCTACAACACTTGCTGATGGATTCCAGCCACCTGGCTGTGAGAAGCCCAAGCCACATGAAGAGGCCATACATGGATGCTCTGGTCAACAGGCCCAACTGAACTCCCAGCTGACAACCTGCATCAACCGCTAGGCATGCGAGTGCACCATCTTGGACGTCTGGTATAAGTTGAGACTTCAAATAATTCCATCCCCAGCCATGCAGAACACAGCTGCATGAAAGAGCCCATACAAGAACTGCTCAGGTGAGCCCAGCCAATCCACAGAACCACGGTAGATAATAACAAGTTGGTGTTTTAAGCCACTAAGTGTTGAGGTGGTTTAGTTGCAGCAATAGCTAACCAGACAGAACAAAGGCCAGTTCACATGCCCTCCATCCTGGAACGTCAGTCCTCGAAAGAGAAAAAGAAAAGTCTTTGGAGTCATTATTTCATTCGACAAATATGTATTGAGTATTTTCCGTGGTCCAAGAAATGTTCAAGATGCAATGAACAGAATAAACACGGTCCCTGTTCTCATGGAATTTACAGTCTAGCATGGAGTAGAGGGGGAGAGAAAATATCAGGTAATGATAAGGGCCATAAAGAGAATTTAAATAGAGAAATAAATGTAACCTTGAACTGTATATATTTGTTTATGTTAATATTGCTACTTTCTAGCTGCAAGCAACTAGCTTTCTTTCCGTTAATTTTCTCTGGTATATCTTTTTCTACCTCTTTAATTTCAAATTTTTTGTGTCAGCTTATGTTTTACTCTTGTAAACATGATACAATTTGGATTATACATCTTCTAATGGTTGCACTCATGCATTCATGTTTGTTTCAATTATTGACATACTTTGGATTTATTTTGTCCACATTGTTTTCTATTTTTTTAACTATGCTTTTGCTTTTATTCTCAATAATTGAATCTCTTCTACCACATCTCTTCCAAGTTTCTCTCCAAGCCCAGTTTCTGCTTAAACATCTCCAAGCTCTGATGTAGCTGTTAGATACTATACTGGTAAATAACAAAATTCCCCGTGAATTTCTACCCAGTGGTCTTCATGTTGAATCCACACAGAGTGAGTCCCATCTATCTTGGATCTGGCCACATTGCAAATACTCTAATCTGTCCAGCATGCTCGTCCTGTCCCAAGTCCTCTCTCTTTAACACCCTCTGTCTCCTCACCCTTTCCCCAGGACTCAGTTTCAAGAACCATTATTCTATTTTGCTGTCACCCCTTTAAAGCACCGTGGTCACATCTGAAAGAATTGACCATGGAGTAATCTGACCTCTTCCAAGAAAAATGAGACTATTTCCTCCCTCATTTAAACAAAACACAATCGTCACAGGGGCTAAGCTCGCACTGGCTCTGAGAGCTGAGGCACGGAGCAAACTCGCTGTCAACCAGTCTCTGCATCATGTCCCTGCTGTGATGCCACCTCTCCTCCACCTTATGTGTTACAGCTGAGTTGTCTTAATGCAAGTACCAGACTGCACAATTATCCCAACTGAGACTTCATCTCGTTAGAGTCAGTCCATTGCTCCAGGCTGTCAAGATATTTTTGGATTTCTTCCAACATTGTGTCATCCACAGAAGTAGATGTTTTCTTTGTTCAGACTTCTCTTCCTGTGGTTTCCATGGCCCTAGTCCAATCATTCTTTATATTTTTTTGTCTTATTTACTGGTAATATAGTCACACCTGTTAGCAGTGTGTGGAGGGTGGCTACGGGAGGGGACAGAAAGGTACCGCCAGAGAACTTGCGCTTAAAGCCTCTCTCCCAGCTTAAGTAGTGAAGCTCTCACCTAATGGGTGTAGCCATCTGTGGGAACCAACTGACAGGTTGCTAATGTGGGACAGAAAAGTCTGAAGACATCCAAAAGACCAACCAAGAGAAACCCCAGGAAGGCAGGGAGGCATTGTAATTGGCGTGTCACGAGCAGAAATATGCTCATGTGTATCATAGCCTGTAACAGTGGGTCGGTCATGGCAATCAATATTTTTTTAAAAAGAGACTCTTAGAAGCAAACTTTGTCGGTGTCCTAGATTTGACCATGTTACGGGCTAAATTTTGTCCCCTCAAAATTCCTATGTTGAAGTCCTAACCCCCAGTATCTCAGAATGAGCATATGGAGATGGGGTCTTTAAGGAGGAAATTAAGTTAAAATGAGGTCATTAGGGTGGGACCTAGTCCAAGATGACTGGCGTCCTTCTAAGAAGAGGAGATTAGGACACAGACACGCACAAAAGAAAGGCCATGTGAAAACACAGGGAGAAGACAGCCATCTACAAGCCAAGGACAGAGACCTCAGAAGAAACCAACCCTGCTGATACCTTTATCTTGGACTTCCAGCCTCCAGAATCATGAGAAAATAAACGTTGGTTATGTGAGCCCCCGGATCTGTAGTACTTTTTTTTACAGCAGACTGAGCAAAACACTGTCACTGCAGAGGCTAAGCTTGCACTAGCTCAGACCACAACAACTCGTCTGGCAAGGCCACCTCTGAGTGGCAGTGACTCAGGCCACCTCCCTGAGATCAAACAGCTTCCTTTGTACTGACTCTGGGCTCCCAGGAAACCATCTTTTCTGTGACTTTTCTTGAGGTCAGGCTGGCTCCAGCATTTACTTCACAGGCACATTTCTCTGAAATCTGGCAGACGTGTTCCAGGCATGTGTACATCACATCAGCGAGCACACCTACAAGCATCTGTGCCCCGTGACTACAGCTCCAGGTAGACACAGGCACCAGCCTTGGGAGGACGGGCAGATCTGCAGCCTAAGGGAAACCTCAGCCTCGGGACACTGACAAAATAGAGTTTGTGACGATGCAAAATTGAAAGCCAGACCCAGGACGTTAGTGAATGAGCCAAGATTGGGCCGTTTATGGGGCCGTCCAGGTGGCCAGACGGCGATGCTCAAGTACTCTGCTATCTTATCGCCTATGTTCTTGGAAAGGCAACAAAACGAATGCAATCTAGAGGTGTTGACTGTTTGCTTTTCAAAAGCAGAAACGATTTAAAAATTCCGTCGGGCCTGAAGGAAGCTGATGGGGAGGGGCTGTGTCTGTGGACCGGGAGGAATTAGGTCCGTCTGCACATCTGGGCCCCTGCTTGAGTCCTGCCTAGCGCTGCACGTAACTGGTCCAGCGTGAGAGTCTCCTAGTCAAAGGAGATCTGGGGATGGGGACGGGGGAGCGGGGGGTGTCTCAGACATTTGGTACTTTTTTGTTTTACCCATTTGAGACCAGAATGGAGGCTCAATACTTTCCCAGCGGCTTCTCTGGCCTCTGGGTGCTGGCGAGAAAGGTCATGTGACCCCGGAGGTGCCTCCCCCGCCGCAGGCCTGGTCTCAGGGCCTTCGAGAATCTAAGTGCCCTCTCCGAAACATCGGGGTCCTATCTGGGCTCCTTCCTGCCTCTGGCCCTTCCTGGAGAAAGGCAAATCGAATCCTATCATTCTCCCTGCCCACCATCCCCGTTGAGACTCACCCCAAGACCATTCAAGGGTTTCCAACTCCCCTCCACGCTCCATAGGGCCCCCCCTCGCCTCCCGGGGCTCTCGCTGCACTCCCAGCCACGCGGCCGCCACGCCCCCTCCCCGTCAGGGCCTCGCAGGTGTCTCCCCAGGTCCACCCCCGCCTCCTCCTCAGGGCACTTCCTCCTTCCCCACGGAAACCTTCCCGGTGAGGTCAGGCGCCTCAATCACGTGCTCAGGTAGGACCCGGGCTCCGTTCTGTCAGAGCCTGCTCCGGAGTCTGCAGGCAAACACTCTTCTGGGGGACAGGTAAGTGACCAGCTCCCCCGCTAGACAGTGAGAACAGAGACAAAAGCAGCGTCTCCCTCCATCAATACCGGCCAGTGAGAGAACTGACAGATCAGCCCTCCCTGGGGACCCCGGAATAAATAAATTAGAAGCAGCCACTTCCCACTTACTTTGGACACGATTCCCATAGGCTCATTTTCTTTATTTTTTTCAACCTCTGTGGTCAGAAGCATCAGATTAACCATCTAACAGAAATGTTAGGACATTTAGAGGCAGGTGTAAATGACAGCTACGAGAATCAATGCTCATAGCCCGACAGTAAGAAAAAAAAAAATTAAAACAAGGCAAAAAAGACAAAATCATTCTCTTGAGGGCTTAAGATTATCATTGGAAACAGCACACAATGATCTCCTCTGGGCTCCAGGTGGGGTGAAGATGCTTCCCTACGCTGAATGGCCAGTGGCTGCCATTTTATTGGAAAGTCAAATTATTTATTGTCCTTGTATTCTCATCTTAAAGACAAAGGTAGCATGTGCAGTGCATTCTGGGTGGATCTCCGCCCCGAAGCATCACCATGTTTTGGCACGTCAGTGATGGAGGACAGGAGCTGGCAGACTTTTTCTTTGCAGGCTGTACAGTCTCTGTCGTGATAACTCAACTCTGCCATCGCAGCATGAAAGTAGCCGTAAACGACACTAAGCAAATGGGCATAGCTGTGTTCCAATAAAACTTTATTTATAAAATCTGGTGGTGGGCCAGATTTGGCCCCTGGCTATAGTTTTCCAACCTATACCTAAGACATTCATATTGTGAGCTCCTCACTTACCACTAATGTCAGATGAGGGAGTGAAGGGACGTTGCAGTCTGGGGACTTCCAAGTCTTAATTGGCTTAGCTGCCATCTATCAACTCCTCAGGCTGGCTTCTTTCACTCTGCACCCTGCCAGAGCTGGAGGTGAGATCTGCAGATTCCCCTCTGTGCCCTGGACCACATCCCAAGCCTAGAACTACCAGGCCACTGTGGGGTCTTCACGAGTCAGCCATTCCAATGAGAATTCTTATACGGCAAAGCCCGCCGCCACCCTCGGGGAGGAATCCCTAGGATAATGAATGGTGTTATTAATGAGTCTCCCTCCCTGATGAAGAGCTCTGCTTGGCTCTTTAAAAACTGCTAATTAAAGCCAATACCCTTAGTCAAACAAAAGAAGCTTGTTTTGCCACTTTATTCTAACTGTGGGCATTAATCTAAATGAAGCATCCTCACGAAGAAGTCGTGATACAAAATACACCTGCATAAATTCTTCTTATTTACCTTTGTGAATCCTCCAGCTCTGTTATTGTTATTAGCCCGGGTTGGCCCTCCTTCTCTTCCTTTCTTTCCCTCTTTAAACTTCAAACATTGTTGCCAAGACTAAGCTTAACACCAAAGTTAATTAACCATAAATTAATTGCCACCCTAAAGAGTCAGTTCTGGAAATGACTCCTGTGGCCATTCAATTGAGACTTTATTGAGGCACATGGAAGGTTCTGTTAATGAGAGGATCAGAGGATGTGAGCCTGCCGTGAGCCCACAAGAGCAGCCGGGCACTGCTCCCCTCTTGACAGCCAGCTTGAAGATGCAGTGAAGTAACCTGTGCTGTAACAACAGAGAAAACATCACACAGAAAAAATTGCAAGGAGAAGCAATTTCCTCTTAAAGAACATGAGCCATAGCTTTGGAATTCAGGAACAGCTAGGTCAACGAGGCCTCACTGGATGGCGATTTCTGGGCAGTTTATTTTGGTCTAGGTTCCCCTGAATATCTGTATTTCCGGAACATATTTAGAAAAGAAAAGAAGGGCTGTTTTGGATGGTATGGGGAATGGCCCAGAGGAGGACAATTTCAGATGCTTGTTAAACAGACCTCATCACAATGAGGCAATAAAATAGGTCAAGTCGATGGGCTTCAAAGAAATTTAGGATCATTCTAAAGCCTTTAATTACAAGGTTGAATGTGCTATAAATTTAAAAATTAAAATTAAATCCAATTACTAAGCCTTCTCTTCAGCACAGAGACTCAGAGGACCTGCAAAACAGAAGCTGCTTCTGGCAGCTCCATAAATGCCAGCATCAAATTTGGGAAGAAATCAAGATTTTTTTTCAGAAATATTTAGAAGAAAATCCCAAAGGAAGACTAAAGTTGAACAAGGGGGAAAATGTGGTGTTCCACTTTCATCTGGGATGTAGAAAGCTGGAAAAAACATTATTCCTACCGAAATGATGAGAGAAAGCGGATCAATTACAAAATCATAACATATGTTGATCTATCGGCGATCTGAGGTTGCAGGGCAACGAAGTATCCTGAAGTCCAAAGAAATGAAGGTAGCTCCAAGGCAAGGTGCAGACATCTGCTCACCTGTAGCACAGCATGAGAGGAGGAGATGCTGAGACCATATAAATAGGCAAGAAGAATTCAGCTACAATTCTAAGGAACTACAAAATGTTGAAAAATGGGCTTGCACAAGAGCGTAGAACCTCAGCAGACACCAGGGGAGTTTGCACCCACTTGCAGGCTCTTTTCCACAAACTTCCTGCAAATGCTTACAAGAATGGTCAAGGGTTGGGGAGGAGACAGAAAATACCTTCCTCAGTGGTACAGGCCTGGAGGAAGGGAGCAGGTACAGATGCAGGAAAGACGCGTAGCCCCACTTGGACCCTATGCCACTGGGAACAAAAGTCTTGAACCTCTAGGAGAAGGACAGTAAGCCCTATCTCCTACAGAGCACAAGAGAAGAACCACTGAGGGCTAGAAGAGGGTAAAAATAAAAACCCTCTACTCCTGAGGTATGGAAGTGAATGGTACAAGTGTGTAAAACTTTGCATACTTCTTCCCTTTACTTTCCCTGATCCCCCTTTGCCATTATTAACCACAACTACAGCCAACCCAACAATCTCACTCTTAGATAGTTGGCTGTTGAGAAGAACAAATATTAGATATGTAAAAATATTGACAATAAACCCAATTTCTAGGCAATTTTGCCTCTCTAAACCTATCATTCAATTCGTTTTACATTTCTTTACTGTTAAATAAAACACATCAACTGACAGTTAATATTTACATCAGCGCCACTAAATCATTTGTGAGAATGTACAAGTGCCAGGTGGCTGCCTGTTGAGTAAAACTCATCCAGGCAGTGCCTACAGGCTGCCAAGCAAGTAGCTGTACATTGAAAACTTCAGTCTGTTTGCTTTGTTGGACTTCACTATGCAAATGCTCTGACTGCTTCTGTAGAATCAATTTCATGTTCTGGCAGGATCAATTAATCAGAAAACCCACCCAGGCCAGTGGTACCCAACACCACCTTCATGGCTCCCACAGAGCAAGCAGGAAAACGGAGCACTCCACTTGGAATTACAAATCTAGTTTTTATCTAGATCTGTCATTTACGAGCCATATGTCCTGGGCAAGTTACTTCCCCTCACTCAGGCTCCAATTCCTCATCTGTAACGCGAGGAGGTTGGAATCAACATCCTGGTACCTGCCATCTGTCACATCCTACATTCTCGGTAATTGGCCACCAGTTGTTTTGAAAATATGCATGTTAATTCTGGGTTAGCTTAAGACCAGGTAATGAAACAGGAGAGCTTGGCTTTGGCTTTGAGCTTTGTCTGTGCTTCTGTGACTCCCCCAGCTTCCACCTCAGAACCTCTTTCTCCATCTTTCCCTCCATAATCTCGCTTAGATTATTTGCACCAAGGTTAAAACGCTGGCAACAAATTAAACATTTACCCAAACTCAGGCTTGAAAATGAAAGAGGAGGAAGACTCAAGTAGTGTTATGAGTTGGGCACCAGAAGTGCCTAGTTCATACCCTGCTTCTTCCAGCTGTGTGATTCAGGCAGGTCGCACACACATTGTACGTACTACCTGGGATTTTTATGGGCATTAAATGAGAAAATGTCTACAGAGTCTACAGAACTATGGCTGACATTTAATAAGGACTCAACAAATGTTAAATATTGTTATTGTTATCCCTCCTCAGCAAGAAATGATCAAAATCTGAAGATAGTAGAATTAAGTTATTTGATAGTTTGAATTGTTGTTCAGAAAATGTTCATTCTTTCCCTTCATGCTGTGGATAGAATATACTGCCCTGGGCTTCCCTGGTGGCGCAGTGGTTGAGAATCTGCCTGCTAATGCAGGGGACACGGGTTCGAGCCCTGGTCTGGGAAGATCCCACATGCCACGGAGCAGCTGGGCCCGTGAGCCACAATTGCTGAGCCTGCGCGTCTGGAGCCTGTGCCCCGCGACGGGAGGGGCCGCGATAGAGAAAGGCCCGCGCACCGCGATGAAGAGCGGTCCCCGCACCGCGATGAAGAGTGGCCCCCGCTTGCCGCAACTGGAGAAAGCCCTCGCACGAACCGAAGACCCAACACAGCCAAAAATAAATAAATAAATAAATAAATAAATAAGAAAATCCTTTAAAAAAAAAAAAAAAAAAAAAGAATATACTGCCCTGCCTCATTGATATTGAGCTTGGTCATGTGATTTCCTTTGGCCAGTGAAATTTTAGTGGATGTGATGCAAGCAGAAGTTGTGAACATCCTTCCATAGTCTGGCTTGGTCTCTGGAATCTTCTGATCTCTGCCAGGAGAAGAACATGCCCCAGGTAGCCATGACCTGAGTTCAGCTTGAAAAGAAACCCAGCCGCATTGCAGTGAACCCTTGAGAGTGAGGGTAGATGGTTATTGCTCTAAGCCTGTGGGTTCCGGATGGTTTATTACACAGCATTATTATGGAAATAGCTGACTGATACAGGTTGCAATGATGCTATTGTGGGTCAAACCCTGGAAATGAGGGAAGCCTGTCAGGTGTCAATCATGTTTCCTGTCCTGCCTTGTGTCTATGCGTCCGCCTCCTTTCTAGTGCTCTGTGCTTGGAGATCTACCCCCCAGGAAAATCTTCACTGAGCACCTCTCTGCCAGGTCTAGGCAAATAATGCAAACAAAACATTATCCTTACCCTCTTATTGTCTGATGACAGCCATGGATAACTTAACAAGAAATAACAATTCAGAGGGTTAGGAACTATGATAAAAAAAAAAAAAAATGTCAGACTGCCATGGGACCAAACAGAAGGGACACCTGATCCAGGTTGTGGGATGAGAGAAGGTGGCAAAGTACAAACTGAGACCTAAAGAATGAGTAGGAGTTACTAGACAAAGAGTAGAAGGAAGCATCTCACACCAAAAACGATGTAACAAGGCATAAGCCAGCCAAAGCCCATCTTTCAAGATGGAGTTTCTGCTCCAAAACCCCTGCTTTCCTCTCCTCGTAAGCTGGGTTAAACCACAGAGAACACTCAAGAGAGATTAGTGTTTGTCTCATTCTCCCTTGGGGAGCTGTTTGGAAATACACCTGCTGGGGCCCACTTCTGGAAATTCTGAGTTAGCACATCTTGGAAGTGGCTCAGGCAATGTGCTTTGTAAATAAGCTCTCAGATGATGCTAAAGCTGACCCAGTTTGGGAATCACTGATAAGATGCCTCCTCTGTGTTTCTCCTGGGTACCACCCTGCTCCTATGAGCCAGGATGCCTGGAGGAGCCATCCCTTAAGCCCATCACACCAGGGGAAGAAAGAGCCTCCTGGGGGGCGGTGGGGGGGGAGTGGGCAGTAACCCCCCTGCTCTTCCCACTGAAAGCTCCCAGCCTCAGTGCCTGGAAGTTTCCAGAGTTGCCAGATACCCATATCTACCAGACGAGTTATAGCTGGGGCTTTGTGGCTCCCACTCGCAGGATACAGCAACGAAGAGTCTGCACAGGAAAGAGCTTGGTTTGGGCTGGAGGGTGCAGGGAGATTCTAAATCCGGAAATTTGATATCACAGTGCTTCTGAGCTTTTAAACCCAGACTGTCAAAGGAAAAGTGGATTGCGGCAATTGACTCAATCATATTCCTGGAAACCAGAGTTTAACTGAATCATTCATGAAGCTGACTGTATTCAGCTGTGTGCCCACACATGTGATTCCTGTTTCTGCCACCCGCTTCATCCAGCCACACACTCACACAGACACACACACACTCACACAAGCAGGCGTGCACACCCTCTCACGCCCACACGTTCACACCCTTTCCCTCACAAACTCACACTCACACCCCGACACACACTCAGCTGCTGACCCCGAGGGAGACGTGAAGGTCAGAGGCACCCCTGAACTGCAGCACATGCAGCACAGATTCCTACGTGAGCTGTCAAAATGGAGCGTCTCGTTAGGGCAGCATGAAGCGACTGTGAGTTTATGATCTGCGGCAGCTCAGACGGCTCCCTCCGCCATCATCTTTTCTCTAGAAGAGAAAATCACTCGACTCTTTGTTGAAAATCTAATTTCCTGTCAGGCAGCCTGATTTCAGGGAGAAGAGGGAGGCGGGGGGAGATGGTGGTTGTGTGTGCTGTGCTGTGTGCAGTGCAGTGTGTGTGTGTGATATGTACGTTTGCGCTGTGGGTTGTGTGTGAGGTGTGTGGCATGTACGTATGTGGTGTACTGTGGGTGTGTTGTACGTGGAGGGCTAGTGGTGGTGTGTGTGTGTGTGTGTGTGGTTGTGTGTTCGTGTTGTGTGTGTTACCCATGAAGACAACAGCATCCAGGGAAGCAGAGCGATGGCTGAGAAGGAAATTTCTCCCTAACACCATATTGGCCAGGTTTTCCCATTTTTTTCAAGTATTCCTTCTGAATGTCATTTTCACAGCTCAGACCTAACTCAAAGGTGAGTTTCTTTTCTGGAAATAGAAATTATCCAATCAATACACTTCTGAGCGACATCAGCGAGTGCGATCAAGGGCAGATTCAAGTTCAACATTTCCCGTCAATTTCTATAAATGCACGAGGTTTTGAAATGTCAGAAGAGCTCCCTTCCCAGTGAGAAGCTCCTCTCCTTTCCGGGCAGGAATCTCCCAACTGGGCCACGTCGAGGCAGCTGCGAACATCAGACGTTCTCTTCCCATGGACCTTCCTGTGGGTCAAAGAGCATGTGCAGAATTTCTCTTTTCCAAACAAGCTTTGCTTTTCCTGTTGGATGTGTCTCCTGAGGCCCACGTTCAGAATACCTTTGTGAAGGAAAGTCCAGGAATGGAGAAACAGATGCGCTCCATATCCTGGGGGCAGCAGGCCCTTTGCTAACTCTGCTGACAGCAGAGGATGGAAGGCAGTGCCATGGGATGGGGGGCGGGGGGGCATCACGCTTCACCTTGAGTGTCATGTCACGCCAGCTTCCCCACCGGGCAGAGCGATGGAGGGGGCGCAAGTGTAAGCGGGGTTGATGGCCGCCTGTTTATCTGGGGCTCCTCCAAGAAAGAAAAAGAAGAGCTGTCCCTGGGCAAAATATCCAAGGAAGTGGCCCAGGATGGTCCGTGATGGTCATCCCAAAATAGCCCAGCATCTACTTCGACCACCTCAGCCCCAGTTTGCTTCCCCCGATCCATTCTCCACCTTTCCTCGAGCCACTCTCTGCCCCAGGAGGCTGGCCAGTGTGGACCCCCTCAACCGGGGCCACTGGCTTCTGGACTCTGGTGGGCTGGGCCACGGGGAGCCCAGGCAGGAGGTGGGGAGGAGGAACATAGTGAGGTTAGGGCATTTCCCCTTGCCCCCTCGGATGGAATCACCATGGGTGGGCTGCCTACCTTCAATGACCCGAGATTGGAGCTTAGAGAAGCAGTCCAGGCCCACTGCTGTCCTCTGTCCCTCAGGCATGGGAGAGAGAACACCCGACTGGCACTAGCCCCAGGATGGTGCACTGCCCCTGGCACTTTCCCTACATCTTTCTCTCACTTTTGCAAATAGCCCCTCATCAAAGTCTCCTCGAATAACCCAACCTGCATGCACCGTCTCTGTCTTGTTAGGAACAACGGGTACACCCAGGTCATACAACACCGCCACTTTCATTTCCCCAACTTTAAATTTTCATTTCATCCAAGCTTCAGGAAAAACATGCTCAAGGAACCAATTCATGCCTGTACCCTGTTAATCCTCAAGGCAACTTGTCACACAACACCTCTCACATTAGCTGCTATCATCCCAATGCCAGCATCTCCAGCCAACTCTGCCCCAGAGTCCCCGTTCCCTTTCTTCTCTGCATTTGCTCCCCCAGCCATCCTCCTCCTTCAGGACCTTTCTGCTCTGCCTTCTGGAACCTTCATTCCTTTGAAAACCTATACCCCAACATCTCCATACCCTCTCAGAATACCCCTCCCACCTCCTGGCTCCCCATCAAGGACATGGTTTTGCTGGTAACCCTTGCCGGGGTGTTTGTCATCCCCAGAGCCCACGGGCCACCGGCTGGACCAGGAGCAGTGATATTTCTGCAACTTCACTGCAGCTTCTCAGCCATGGCACTTCCACGCTCACACAGAACTCTTCACAAGTAACCTACAGGACACTGACCAACGTCTAAATGTCCCCTCGGAACTTAAGGCCAGCCCCCAACCCTCTAGCAGTCTCCCTAACCCTAGACTTTGTCACCAAGTTTCAGTCTTTCTCCAACAAATCCTCACTTTTCCATTGATTTTTCAAAAACCTGATACACATTGTGCCCTTGAGGGTAATGGGTCCCCACTCCTTCATACGTGACCAGGTTCTGTGACTCAGAGACCCCAGCCAGGGAGCTCCAAAGTGACTGTCATTCAGCTTCCAAAGGACCAGCTAAAACACTGTGTGAAATACAAATAAGAAAAAAACCAGTCTCATCAATGGACTCTGCATGGCTTGCCCAAGAACAAGAAAGGAGATGCATTAGGGTTTGAGAAAGAGATTGGTCATTTCAGCTAATAGTGTTTTACTGATTCTAAACAGTCATTATGAACTTGATTTAAAGGAAATGTCTCTCTTTTTACTAGGGATGGAGCTACGTTTACGAGCATCTAAAAATAAGATAAAAGAACGCACGTTTCTTGCTTTAGTGACATGACTGAAGCCTACTATGATTTATTGTGATATTATTGATAAAACAATGCCTCGTCCTAGGAGAGCAACGTTTCTCCTTTTTCTTAGAAGGGTGACACCTACGAAGAGACTGTTGTATGGTAGATAAATGCAGAAGAGAAAGAAGTCTCCAGAGCTGGCCTCGGCCCCTAGTGATCAGAAGACCGCTAAACCAAACAAGTTAGACGTGAGCTTGAGGTCATGTGGCATGTGTTAGCAGCTCCAGCCTGGCAGGGCTCTCAGGGAGATCAGAATGGGTGCTGAGAACGTGGATGCAACTAGAGATTATCACACTAAGTGAAGTAAGTCAGAAAGAGAAAGACAAATACCATATGATACCACTTATATGTGGAGTCTAAAATATGACACAAATGAACCTATCTACAAAACAGCAATAGACTCACAGACATAGAGAACAGACTTGTGGTTGCCAAGGAGGCGGGGAGGGATGGATTGGGAGTTTGGGGTTAGCAGATGCAAACTATTATATATAGAATGAATAAACAAGGTCTTACTGTATAGCACAGGGAACTATATTCAATATCCTGGGATAAACCATAATGGAAAAGAATATATATACATATATACATACATATATATATATACACATATATATATATATGTGTATATATATATATGTATATATATATATATATATATGACTGAGTCACTTTGCTGTAAGCAGAAATTAACACAAAATTGTAAATCAACTATACTTCAATAAAATTTTCTTTAAAAAAAGGAGAATGGGTGCTGAGTTGATCTGCTCCCCAGGGAGACACCTCCATTCAGGCACAGCCTGGACCTAATTTCTACCCAATTTCAGATACTCCTGTGGGACTCCAAAAGTCTAGGGCCTGTGAATAATTGGTCATACGGGAGAGGACAGGGGCACCCTGAAAAGCATGTGTGGAAGCCTGGCCACCTGCCCAGCACTGGCCTCTCAGCTCCACCTCTTTCTCTGCCCATCACTGGATGCAGGTCTGAAGGGTCACCTGCCTTTTGCTGGTTTTGTGTTTGGATGGAAGCAAAAGACAGTAATATTGACAGTTAGCATTTATTGAGCACTTGTTACACGCCAAATGCTGGGCTGAGGGCCTGCACACCTCTTCTCACAAAAGGTCTGTGTGGGTTGTTATTTTTAGGGAGCTGACTCTCAGAGACATTAAGTAACTCTTGCAGGATCACATAGCTAGTGACACAGCTGGTACCTAAACCCAAACCTGTCTCACTGTAAACTCCGTGCTGTTAACTACAGCTCTTAACCACTCGAAGGTCTCAAGACACAATCCCCACAAATGTCAAGGGGGGTGCCCCATAGGAGTTATTTGACCATTGTTCATCGGATAAATATTTCTTTGTGTCCTGCACTGTGTAATGCACTTTGCACATAAATACAACCAGTGAAGAAGCAGGCTTCGGGGCAGAAAGGCGTGTATATAAATACCTGGAACAAAGGAAGTGTGGGGTAAGTGTTAAGAAGCCCTAGGTGAATTGAGAAGCGGTAGAGACCACTGCAGCCGGGCGATACGGGTACAGGTATGGGGAGACAGGATGGAGACATGCAAAGTTAGGGCATCAGGCATCCCAGACGGAGGAGATGCTGAGCAGTGTGGAGAAGTGCAGAGCATATCCATGAACCGCTAACTCCCAGTTTGTCAGGAGACAACATGTGTGGAGCAGGACACCCTGAGTGGGCGTGGAAGGACAAACCCTCAGGGGATCTCTATTGAGCTAGGAAATGTGAATTTGATTTTCCCAGCAAGAAATTTTTAAGCAGAGAAAATGACATGATCTGAGCTGTGATTTAGGGAGATAAAACTGAAGCCTTGGTGTGTAGGTTAGAGTGGAGGGTGGCCAGAGCAGAGGCAGTTAGGTGGGTTAAAAGAAGATGCGATCGCCCAGGAGAGAAGCACTGAGCATCTAAACCACCACAGCAGGGAGATCAAAAAGGAGGGAAGGATGTACCAATGGAAAGGGATTAGAGAGGACGTGGAACTAAAGGGAAATGGAAGAGCGGTAGAAGGGGGATGAGCCGAGCCCGTTAGGTTTTAAAGATTTGGGGTGGAAGGGCACCAGGCAGAGGGAATTGTAGAATAAGAAGGTCGGAAAACCGTTCCCCTACACACGGAATCCAGTGATGGATGCGGACTCCAGTGATGGTAGAAACACAAAGGTGAACGAAGGGTCCAGGGAAGGGAATAAACAGAGAGCACAGAGGATTAAGGATGGGACTACGGGGACACAAATGCTTAGGAAGCATGCGATAGTCCAAGAAGTTGGAGATGACAAGGCTACACATTGTCACAGGGGCAACGGGAAGGGATGATGTCAAGAAGAGCGGCCAGGAAACTCAGTCAAGTGCCGGGGAAGGAGCTGAGAGGATGGGACCTGACACGGCTGACAGCTTCAGCAAGACCTACCTTCTGCGCCAACCAGATCGAGGTTTCTGAGCGTACAGACAGCGTTACTCTCCTGGCCACCCTGCAATGCCTGTCACGCAACTTACGCAGAGTAGTTACTGAGCAACGTGAGATGCAGGATCGAGAAGTCATCACCGGGCTTCCCTGGTGGCGCAGTGGTTGAGAATCTGCCTGCCAATGCCGGGGACACGGGTTTGAGCCTTGGTCTGGGAGGATCCCACATGTCGCGGAGCAACTAAGCCCGTGCGCCACAACTACTGAGCCTGCGCGTCTGGAGCCTGTGCTCCGCAACAAGAGAGGCCGCGATAGTGAGAGGCCCACGCACCGCGATGAAGAGTGGCCTCCGCTTGCCACAACTAGAGAAAGCCCTTGCACAGAAACAAAGACCCAACACAGCCATAAATTAATTAATTAATTTAAAAAAAAAAAGTGGGACTCCTGATATTCATCCCACTTAAAAAAAAAAAAAAGAAGTCATCACCCACTCACTTATATTCTCCCACCCACCAGCATAAAAGAAGACATACCAACACACTGCTGGAAATGAAAAGGGCTCTCAAATGCTTTCCTGGAAAGTCGAGAAGATTGTGCAGCTCACAGCACACCTGAGAGTGAATGAGGAAGGGCGAGGGGTGTGGGGGATGGGTGGGGGGAGGGGAGAGGGCACTCACCTGCTTTTGTGCAAAACGTGGGGTGAGGGAGTCTGCAGGAAGTCTCACCCCCCGCCACGGTTATCCTAGAAAACCACACAAATCATTTGGACCTGAGTAGGGAGGAATAAGGATGGATGGACAGTTGAAGGTGAAAAGATGGCAAACGGAGGGCCCATTGATTCAGCCCCATAGCTAAACTGAGAGCCTGCTCCCAGGGCTGAAAGAGGCAGGGATGACCCTCGGAAGAGAGCAGAGACACGGCAGAGGGGACCCCACCAAGCGCTGCTGGGGGAGGCAAGCCTCAGCCGGCTGGGAGGGCAGACTCCCAGCAGTAGGGCTGCCGTGCTCTGCTGCAGCTTTGCCCTTTCCTTAGAAAAAATGATGGGTTGTTAAAACAGTCAAGGTGGAATACAACCAGTCTAAAGGTGAAATAAAACCAGTCACCTGACAGTGACTTTAGACTGGTGAAATACAACCAGACTGGTGAAATACAACCTTTAGACTGGTGAAATACAACCACTCTAAAGGTGAAATAAAACAGTCAAGGTGAAATAAAACCAGTCACTTGACAGTGACTAAAAGATGAGAGCAGTGACCTAAACAGTTTCTGATGGAGCCCATCTCAGCCAGTAATCCCCAACAAGTGTCAATAGAGAGAAAACAATCACTGAGCATATTAAGAGACTGGCCAGTTCCAAAGGGATGATCAAGTCAATCAAAGTTAAGTCCAGTAAGAGTTGCTGCAAGTAGAACAAATTTTTTAAAACTCTACTATATTCTCAGTGTGATTTGAAAAGACTTTACACCCTTAAAATCAAAGCTGTCTTGAAAAATGAGCCACCTCAAATCAAAATGAGACCTTCATGGTCAGAAGATTTTCACTTACCAGTGACAGTAAACAGTAGATGGTAAACTGCAAAAAGCATACAGTAGCCCAATAGAGCAGATGGGAGACTGCTTCCAAAACTATAAAGAAAAAGATAACATGGGAACTGAAGAAATGAGAGATTAATTCCGTCACGTACATTCATGTAACCAGTACTCTTTGAGAGCCTGTTGGGTACCAGACCCTGTGCTGGGTGCTGTAATATGCATCAGGGAGCAAAAGAGACGAAGATCACATTCCAGCTGGAGCAGCAGACCGTAAATTGAGGCTACGGCAGGTGAGGAGACAGGGAGTGAGTGCTACAGAAAAAGGGGAAAGTGAGGCAGGTAAGGGATTGGAGGTCTCGGGGTGAGGGGGGAAGGTTCAGGTGTCAATAGGGTGGCCAGAGTGGACCAAACTGAAAAGATGCTATTTGAGCAAAGAATGGCAGGGAGGGCCCTAGCATGGGGTTATTTGGGTGTGAGCATCCCAGGCAGAGGGAACAAGCACAGAGCCCTGGGATGAAAGGACCTGGCATGGCCAAGGAATAGTAAGGCACCTCAGGTGGCCATGATTGATGGGGAGAATGGCGGCTGATGAGGCCAGGAGGTAATGGAGAGCAGGAGGGGGGCACACATGTTGGCCTTAGAGGCCATTGTGAGAGTTATGGTTTCTATTATAATGAGAAGGGAAAACATCTCTGTGAGATTATTTCTGAGCAGAGGAGTGACCTGATTTAATTTAATTTTAAAAGGATCACTCTGTGTTGAGAAAAGATTGGGGTCAGAGAGGAGACAGGGCACAGGAATCGGAACAGGGAGGCCAGTTCAGTAACAGGAGAAAGATAACAGTAATTTAAAACAGGGCTGTAGCAAAGGGGTGCTGGTAGGTGATCAGTCCCTGGATAAATTCCAAAGCCAGTCCAGTGCTAATAAGACTTCTTTGTGGTTTTGATGTGGGGAGAGACAGAAAGAGAGGAATGAAGAAGGTTTCCAAATTTTCTGGCAGGAGTTACTGGAAGTCTGAAGTTGCCATCACCAGAGACGGAAGGATGCTGGCAGGCAGGTCAGGAGACTGCAGGCATCAGGAGGTCAGTTTTAAACATAAAAGCTTGGAAACTCTGTTGGGCATCCAAGTGGGAGAGTCAAGTTGGAAGCCTGGAATTCCAGAGAGAGGTCAGGACTGAAGATGTAAATTCAAGACTCTCAGCTTCAGGATAAACCTCAACACAGTCACAGCTGGCCTAGATCAGGAAGCTGCATTCTGAGCCCTGTTATGTGAATATATTCTATTTAATCACAACATAGTACATTCGAACAAGTTGTGCTCTGGGAATTTCATCCTCTTTGAATTGGGTATTGCCACATACGTACAAAAAACAATTATGCACCATGTCAAATGTTTTAAATGCTCAGAGCATCACCTCGCTACGGATGTGGTCGCTACAATCTACTCACCTAAATTTGCATGTCCAATCGATATCCAGAGCTGTGGTACCACAAGGAAAAGTGCCCAGTCTGTACTCAATAAGGCCCTGGGGACGGACAAACAAGTTCTTCATTTTGTTACTGAATCCAAGCTTGTACTGCTCGCCGCATGACAGGCCAATAAATCGAGAGGCGAGTTGCTGGGGCAAGAAATAGCGACTTTATTCGGAAAGCCAGCAAACCGAGAAGATGGTGGACCACTGTCCCAAAGAACCGCTCACCCAAGTTAGAATTCAGGCTTCTTTTATCCTAAAAGGGGAGGAGTGTGGTTGGTTATTGCAAACTTCTTGGTGTCGGAATCCTCTGTTCTTACAGCTGTCCACATATGTCAGGTCACAATGTTCCTATAAACCTCCAACAAGACAAATGTTATTCTCTGTTCTGCTTTTTATCTCTATATGAATAGAAAAGTGTTATACCCTTAAAGGTCAGAGCCTTGAGAATGGACTATTCCGTATATTTCTGTCTCTAGGCAACATTCTTAACTTGTAGAAAAAGCAATAGAATACAAAGGTTAAAGTAAAAGAAACAGATCCAATATGAAGTCAGATTTGTTCTTTCTTATTACAGTTTTAGCCAGCCAGCCAATTATTGACACCACAAAAGATAACTTCAGAAGAAATCTATTGACCAGTTAGTGATTAATACTAAAAAGAATTACAAAAATGTCAGTAAGTGGGAAGGAATGTGGTAAAAACGGAACATACCTATCAAGTTATACAAAAAGACATGCTACTCATTGGGTGATTTTTGCCCAGGACTGGAAGTTCTTGAGTCTCTCTGCTTGTGAATGAGGACGGACACCACTGCTGCTGAGTGTGAAAAGCTCGGGATGGAACTTATGCTCAGGCTCTGTGGATGGACCAATCTCTGCGTACCCACCGAGTGCCAGGCACTGTGTGAGGGCTACAGACATGAGATAAAACACAGCCCCCTTTTTCTTCTTCCCCCCAACTCCTTCTCCACCCCTGGCTTCACTCTGACCTTTTAGCCCAGGAAGATTGAGGACAGCTTCTCCGAAAAGAGTTCCACCAATCCCATATTACCCCTTCCAATGCAGGAGAAAGGGGAATTATGTACACCCTCCTTGTTCCTTCATCCCCCCCCCACTTCTCTGTTGTAAATCCTGCAAGAAGGGAACTATTGGATTGGCCTAATTGACCTCGAAACCTACTCACTCTCAGGGAAAAGTAAAGGAGGGTGTCCTCCAAGAGCACCGCAAGCCTTACAGACAAAATATGAGGTCTGAATCCCCCTGGCCCCGCTAAGAACATTTGACACATGTGGCAACGTCTGGAGACATTTTCTATTATGTCCACTGGGTCTAGGGAGTGCTACTAGTGGGTGGGTAGAAGCCAGGGATGTTGCTAAACCTCCCGCAATGCATGGGACAGCCCCCCAGCAAAGAAGGACTCAGCCCAAAATGTCAATAGTGCTGAAGGTGAGAAACTTTGGTCCAAAGAGATGAAGCCGGATGTACGGAGAGATCAAGGCAAATCCTTCGCTATCCCTGGGGGAAAATTCAAACAAATACTATATTTGCTGAAGGTGTAGTCGGCAGCATTACTTACATGTATTTTCTTCTCTTCTATCCTGATGCTATGACATTGGAAAAGCAGAGGTTACTGTGAGGGGATAAATGAGAGGCTGGCCAACCTTAGGCAGGTTTTTTTTAACCTAGCCTCACGACTGCACTAAATTTTTATACAGAACTTCTACCTCATCAACTTCCTCATCGTCTCATCTAGTGTTGGAACTAGAAATGATTCTGCTGCCAGAACACAAACACTTTCTGAGATTGGTACCTGGAGGGTATTAAAAGGAAAAAGGTAATGAAAGCTGGCCAACGAAATTCTTTAAAGGATTCCTAAAAATTTAGACTCACATCTTACACAGACTAATGGGTAAAGAAATTGGTTGGACATTTTAATCATATGTCAAGTTTAATTTTTTGGAGTGTGTTATTACTTCCTTAATAAATGGAAATCTAAATTAAGAGAGATATAAAGTCAGAGTTGATTTTTACATTAAAACTGCCTTATATGTTCAAAGGGTAGCTCTTTGCGAAGGCTCCTGTCTTCCCAAGCTGTAAATAATGTAGTAAAATATTAAGAGAGCCTTTGATTGTGGAAAAGATTTCTGCTCTGTTCCTCTTGCTGCCATTTCAGCAGCTCAGGCCCATGGTTCAGACACTAAGGGTTACACCACAGGCTGGTGGTTTGAGGACTTTTTTAAAGGTCTGTGGGTTGTGTGTGTTAGGTTTTTGTCTCTTGATTTTGCCAACCATAGAAAATCACATGAGTAGAGACACAAAAGGAAATGATTTCCTTTGGTGTTTTTGTTAGCAGTGCCATGTCTCCAGTAAGCTTTATATAATGAATTTGTTACCGAATACAAGTTTGTGTGCCCAACACACGGTGAGGCCAAACAAACAGAAATGCTGGAGTTCGGAGCAGAGAAGGGTGTATTGCAGGGCCATGCAAGGAGAAAGGGTGGCTCGTGCCCCAAAAATCCCGAACTCCCCAAAGGGCTTCAGCAAAGTGTTTTTAAATTCAAGGTGAAGGATGGGCATTGTTGGTTGTTGCGAACTTCTTGGTGTCAACATCCTTTGTCCTTGCAGCTGTCCATGTAGGTCAGGTCACATTGTTCCTGTAAACCTCCAAGACAAATGTTATTCTCTGTTCTGCAACTTTTATCTCTCTGTGAATGGAAGAGTGTTATACCCTTAAAGGTCAGAGCCTTGCGAATGGGCTGTCCTGTATATTTCAGGCTATAGGCAACACAGAATACAAAGGTTAAAGGAAAAGAAGCAGATCTAATATGGAGTCAGATTTGTCCTTCCCTATTACAAACTTATCTTCCATGACATTTGTTTTCCCAAAGTTAGGATCTCTCTTACAGAGAAGCTGTAGCAAGGTCCTACATGTGGTCCCCTTCAACATCATTCAGGTTTTTGCAACACCACCTGAGATACAAAGTGGGAGAGTATATGCTGGAGAGATCCAGCCCACTGAGATCATGCAGTCAGCTACCAGAAGCTTCTTCATTCAGACTTGTATCTCTGACTCAATGAGTCATTGACCCTTTTCTACTTCACCTTGTACGAGGCAGGTCTGATGCAGACCCAGGAAAACAGAAGGACATCAAGATGGTAAAAAGATTGACCAGGGCTCTCTCACTGGTCACAGGTGGTACAGAGGAGTGTTTAAAAGACTGAAACTTTGCTAATAAGAGTCCTAATTCCAAATACACGGGAAAAATTTATTTTAATGTAATATTTTTCTGTGGTATTGACTTAAAGGGCTAATAATATGTCAGCAAGGGAAGTGACAAGGGGACTCAACATTTCCTGTTTGGTAGAGTGGGGAATTCCTGAGGGAAAAGAAAAGGAGTCGCGTTTGTGCCCATTATGTGCAGACCTTGTAAGCCTCCCAGATGGTCCCCTCTACCACCCTGTGGGGTGGCGCTGTCAGGAAATTACAGTCATGAGGCTCAGAGGGGTCAGGCAATCTGCACAGAGTCAAAGCAAGGATGTGGTGGGGAAGGGAGCTGACCCCAGGCTGCCTCAGGCCAAGGCCTTTCCCAAGTTCATTCCATGCGGTTTGAGGCTTTCCCAAAACAAGGCCTGTCCAGGTTGGGGATGAGAGGACAGTGCCTCTACTGACCCCACCTCCCACGGAGGGATTTGCCTGGGGCAACCCCTCCCCTGCACATCCCGTTGCACACGTGTGGGGCTGCGTGGCCTGTGGCATTGTGCACATGGCCACAACGCGGGAGAAGGAGAAAGAGGCCAGTGACGCAGGAAAAAGGCAAGCGCTGTGGAGCCTTACCTGCCGGTGGCACGAGGGACCTAAACGGCCACCACAGCGGGCCCCTCGGCCAGGCTGGCAGCGACCTCCCCCCAGGACTGCAGCTGGCCCGCACTGCGGGAGCACATCAGCTGACTCCTGGCTGCTTCCCCGAGACCCTTTCTACCACCATGACTTTTACTCCACGTCTAGGAAATGGGTGTGAGGTCTGCCGGCTCCAAAGCCCGGTTATACATCGGGGGTGGGGAAACAACAGCAGGGTGGGCTGAGCTCACTCCGATTTGGAAACCACACAAGGGGCCCACTTTTCCTCCGTGGCTGCAGACAGCAGTCTCCTGCTCGCTGGTTCTTAACTTTCATATCAGCTCCCAGGTCCGCTAGGACCATCCACACAAGCTGGGTGGCTCAGAACAACAGAAGCGTGTTCTCGCAAAGCTATGAAGTTCAAAATCAAGATATGAGCAGGGCCACGGTCCCACCGCAGGCCCTAAGGGAGAACCCTTCCTGCTTCGTCCTAGCTTCTGGTAGTTGTTGGTGGGCCTTGACTTGTGGCTGCCGTCCTCCAATCTCTGGCTCTGTTGTGAGATGGGCTTCTTCCCTGTGAGCGTGTCTCCCCTGTGTCTAAATCTCCTCTTCTCATAAGGACACCGGTCATGGCATCTAGGGTCCACCCTGATCCAGTACAGACTCATCTTAACTTGATTATCTGTGCAAAGACCCTATTTCCAAGAAGATCACTTTCAAAGATGGCCACACAGGGAGTTGGGATTTCCATGTAGCTTTCTGGGGGACACATGTCAACCCACAGCTTTTGACCATAGAAATCAAGCAACGCCCCAGTTGGCTGCCCATCTCATTCTCCCCCGAGAAAACCATCATCCGTCTAGTCATCATAAACAGATCCCCGAGGCTCAGCGCCTCCCGCTGACCACAATAGCCATTGCTGAGTTTACCTTCACTCGTCTCTGCTGGTTAAGCGCCCAGGACTCCATTCCTGCTAGAAGCCAGCTCTGCAGGATTCTCTCTGGGTCACCTCCACGCTCAGATGCTAGGTGGCAAATCCATCCTAATACCCCCACCTGCGACAACTTTCTGCCCCATTCCTCAGCTCTAGGCCTTCGCCAGGTAGTGCCGGCCTGGGCACATCTCAGGTCCTGTGGGGTCTTGCACCTCAGTGGCAACAGGAGAGCCCAGGGCTGGGAGGCCAGCAGCTGGTGGCATGGACACAAGGAGAGGAGTGTCAGGTCCTGCCGGCCACAGCATGAGGAACCAGGATGAGTGGTCGCTGCAGGAGCTTCTTATCACCTGGCTCCCAACCATCAGCCAGTGCAGGCCCCCGGGCCAGAAAGCAAGGCAGGTGTGGACATGGAGGGGACCCAGACCGAGCTGGGAACATGTAGAGTAAGGCACAGGGTCTTCCAGACAGCCCTCTGAAGGGGGGATTTTTCGGGGTGAGGAGAATGAGGTACTTGCCCAGGAGACAGTGGACGGGGGTTCCGTCCAGCTCCAGCAGAGGAGGCTTACTGGTTCCATCTGCTGCCATGGTGGGCTCACTTCTGTCGGATGGGCTACACAGCCCATTAGCCCACACCCACAGAAAAGCAGAGGCAGGCACCAAGCTTTCACTAACCTAACGTATAAAAAGGCTTACAGGGCTTCCCTGGTGGCGCAGTGGTTGAGAATCTGCCTGCCAATGCAGGGGACACGGGTTCGAACCCTGGTCTGGGAAGATCCCACATGCCGCGGAGCGGCTGGGCCCGTGAGCCACAACTACTGAGCCTGCGCGTCTGGAGCCTGTGCTCCGCAACAGGAGAGGCCGCGATAGTGAGAGGCCCGCGCACCGCGATGAAGAGTGGCCCCCGCTTGCCACAACTAGAGAAAGCCCTCGCACAGAAACGAAGACCCAACACAGCCAAAAATAAATAAATAATAATAAAAAAAAAAAAAGAAGTGAAACAGAAACAGATGAGTTAGTTTAAAAAAAAAGGCTTACAGTTGGAAAAGCACGATCCATTGACATCATGCTTTCTGAAAAGTGGGAGGAGACTCCCAGGAGTTTCCTTCTGCAGTGCAAGCTCTCAACCCTGCTCGGAAGCAAAGCTGGGAACCTCCTCCACAGACTTGCCATATCTGCCAGGAGAACTGGGGTAGGCATTGGAGGCCACCGCCCCAGGTGGAGAGGGCACTGGCCTTGGGGGGTCCAGGCTGAGGGCACTTGGGCAAATGACTTAAATGTTCCAAGACTTCCTTTCCTCAAACATAAAGGGATTAAATAAGACATTGTGTGAAAAGCCCCTCTTGTGTCAAACCAGGTTATGTGATGTGATGTTTGATTCTCTGTGTCAACTTGGCTGGGCCGTGGGGTGCTCAGATATGTGGATGTTTCTATAAGGGGTTTTGGGGTGATATTTACATTTAAACTGGTGGATTTTGAGTAGCACAGACTGCCATCCCCATGTGAGTGGGCCTCGTCCAATCAGTTGAAGGCCTGAATAGAACAAAAAGACCAATCTCTCTGGAGCAAGAGAGAATTCTGCAGCAGACGACCTCTGAACTTGAACTACAACATCAGCTCTCTTCTGGGTCTTTAGCCTGATGGCCCACCCTGTAGATTTTGGACTTAGCCTCCATAATCCATGAGTCAATTCCTTAAAATAATTCTCTCTGTATGTACACATCCTATTGGTTCTGCTTTTCTGGAAAAGCCTGACCAATACATATGGTTTTGGACAACACAAATATAGAAGACCCTTCAGTATTGCAGGCTCAGCTTAGCTGTCCCACTACCAGGCTTAAGAGAGACAGAACCTCAAACCTAAAAGGATCTGACTTATTGTTACTGTTTCAGCCCATTTGCTGTTCTTTTTTTTTTTTTTTTTTAACATCTTTATTGGAGTATAATCGCTTTACAATGTTGTGTTAGTGTTAGGTGCTCTTCTTTGAAAACATAATATTTTCATAGGTTTTTAAAAAATGAATTCTAAAAGGCAGCAGTCAAGAGAAAAACAGGCTGTCCCTGGGCTGGGTGGACTTCAGCATCTCCATTTAGAACTTGGGTGGGTGTGTATACCAAGCACGTTCACGGGTATGAAAAGTCTGGAATTTTTCCTTCCAAAGCTTGAAGGGCTTGCTCTTGAAATCTGTGCCTCTGAAAGAGAAAATCGTCTAGAGGTGGAAAGACCACCTCAGCTAGGTACTGCTTCCTTCTGCATCAGGATCCCACCCATTTCCTTATTCCCAAATCGTGCCTGACGATACTTTCTGCCCTTAAGGGTGCATGCACTCAGTTAACCCTCCTTCTCATTTACTTCAAGCAAAAATGCAAGGCTTCCCTGGTGGCGCAGTGGTTGAGAATCTGCCTGCCAATGCAGGGGACACGGGTTCGAGCCCTGGTCTGGGAAGATCCCACATGCCGCGGAGCAACTAGGCCCGTGAGCCACAACTCCTGAGCCTGCGCGTCTGGAGCCTGTGCTCCGCAGCAAGAGAGGCCACGATAGTGAGAGCCCCGCGCACCGCGATGAAGAGTGGCCCCCGCTTGCCACAACTAGAGAAAGCCCTCGCACAGAAACGAAGACCCAACACAGCCATAAATAAATAAATAAATTAAAAAAAAATGCAAAACAATTTAAAAGCACAAAACAATAAAAACTTCTTCTAAGCTTTGTAACAGAGAGCTGCTTCCTGTGACCCTCCCGTTCCTACGATCTGAACCTGCTTTGTCGACCACCGGGCCCTGGAGATGCAGGGGCAGCACAAGACCTTCACCACGTGCTCTGCCGTCAACACAGTCAACCAGGCCGCTCAGCTCTGCCACGTCTTTTCAGTTAATAGTCATCCCCTGGCATGAGCTCAGCTGAAATGACAACCAAATGCCGCGAGTCTGCAGCCCGAAAACCTACCAGACCCTTCCTCTCCTCCTCATCCTAACTTCTGCTGCCTGGGGAAGTATTATAAGTTTATTATAATTATAAGTTTTAAGTATTAAGTATAAGTAATAAGTATTATTATTATAAGTTTTATAAGATTCTGCATTGAAGATGCTCAGGGCTACTGTGACTGAAAGGAAGGGTCAGACCATCCAAAGTTGCCTTGTTTTCAGGTAGGGACCAAAGACGTTTATTTTAAGAAATAGGACCAATTTGCATAGCTGGAGCATGATATTTGCATCTGCAGTTATGTGTGTCTGTGGAATCTATAGCATCGGCCCTTTGCATCAGCTGTGATAAGACTAGGTTTCTTTCCTTCCTCCCCACTTTCAATAAAATACTGCAAATCCCCGTCCCCACATCTCCAATCCTTTGCCTCAATTCTTCTTGGGTTTTTTTGTTAACTAGGTGTTGGGGGCATTTTGTTTGTCTGTTTGGTGTTGAGGAGGTGGGTATTCGTTTAGTGTGGGTTAGTTTTGTTTAGTTCTGTAAGAGTATAATAACAAAAAGCAAATACCAAAGGATATAAAGTCAGAAGTTCAGGTTCCCATCCCACCTACCTCTATTCCTAATAGGTAACCAAGTCCATTTCATTTCCCTGGCCTGTGGCACGTGTCTGTCATCTGCTATGGACGATGCCTGGTATCTCTAAAGTTCCTCTAAGCCCTAAGCTTGAGGACGACCATTCTCCTACTTCAATGTGTTTCAGAGCCACCCACTTAGGTGATCTTAAATTTTTTAGGATGATACTAAAAAAAGTAAAAGGAAGCAGGTGAGATTAATTTCCATAATGTATTTTAGTTAACTCATATCCAAAATATTATAATTTCAATAAGCCATTAATATAAAAAAATTAATGCAGTATTTGGCATACTTTTTTTTCATATCAGGTTGCAAAATCAAAGTGCATCTTACAGCCACATGTGAAGTGTTTGATGCGCGCTGTGACACAAGAGGCTGCCACATGGGATAGTGTCATTGTTGAAGGCTCGTTCAGACACGGTTACTGGCCCCACCCCCAGAGTTTCTGGTTTGGTGGGTCTGGGGTAGGGCCTGAGAACCTGAATATCTATCCAGCTCCCAGGCAATGCTGGTGGTGCTGGCCCAGGGACATATTCAGAACTGCTGCTTTAGGGAAATGTCAAAGGTAATGATGAGGAAAAATGATTATGTAAAACCAGGTGCATTTGCTACCATTATTTTAAGTGAGATGAGATTCCTGTTCTCCCAAAGCCTCAGCTGCTTGGACAAAGGGGTCAGAAGCACAGGTCTGCTGACGCAACTGCCTGACCCAGGACCCCCTGGCTGGGAACACATGCAACCCCTTCTGCTGCCCTTTGGGAGCTGTTCTTGGCCAGCATAGGAGTTATTTGGATGACTCTTGTCTCTAGCTCCAGTGCAAGACTCTTCGTGGAGACAAGATGGCTATTCCCCTGCATCTTGGGTCAAGACATTTGTGCCCTTGAGAGTAATGAGTCCTCAGTCACCTCGATCAGAGAATCAGTGTACAGTGCCAGCCGCTTGCCTGGGCACCTGCTCAAGACACACACTTCCATCCAGGGGACACTACGGCTGCCTTGGGGCCAGAAAGGAGAGAAGTGCTCACCGCAGCGTGGAAAGGAAAGGGCTTCTGTGTAGAGCGAGGCTCTAGACACAGTGGCCGTAGTTGTCAGTTTTAAAGAAATTATGGGCAGGGGAAATCGGTTGTCAACAGTCTGTTCTTAGTGTTGTTTCCCTCTCTCCAAACAAAGAGGTGAAAACTACCGTGCAGGAGAGGAAAAGCCTGTTGGTGGGTTTCAAACACTAGAGGGCTTGCCTTTTGCAAGAGGCCTGAGCCCCAGCCCATGTGCCCCTGAGGCTGAGATAAGATAAAGAGATGTGACCACCTAGAGGGATGGGAGAGGGAGGGTGGGAGGGAGGGAGATGCAAGAGGGAAGAGATATGGGAACATATGTATATGTATAACTGATTCACTTTGTTATAAAGCAGAAACTAACACACCATTGTAAAGCAATTATACTCCAGTAAAGATGTTAAAAAAAAAACAAAGATAAAGAGATGGTGGGAGCACTTAGAGGGGAGAGTGGATTCAGCCTGGCATCCAGAGTCAGACAACGGGACGGCACCCCTCCCCCACTGCCCAGCTGGCGGCCTGGCCCACGTCCTCGGCCTCTCTCTAAGTCTTAGTGACTTTATCCGCAACTCGAGAGGAATAGTAGCATTTACCTCCAAACTTTGTTGTAGACTAAATTAAGGTAATTCCTGTTGGGCACTTAGCATGCTATCGGGCACCTAAGACACGGTGAATAGAGGCAAGATATCCACCAAGAGGCAACTTGGGTTCAGTAAGAACTGAAAGGTAGAAGGAGGTGCCCTACAAGTAACACACTGTGACCCCAAGTTCTGTTCCAACCGCCTCAGAGAGGCTTGTCTGGCATTGAGAACATCAAAAGCAGACACAGAAGTGGAAGGTTCAGGTGAGGTCAGAGGGAGACACACTTCCAGGATCACAGAACCAGGATAAGGCCTCCTGGTAGCTGAAGGACGTGGATCAGGACGACCTTTCCCTTCTCTCATGATGGACTCAGCGGGTGAGGAGGGAGGGGCTGAGACTCTGGGGGGCCTTGTCTCTGGAGGGAGATGCAGGGAACGAGCGGCTAAGGTGGAATGTCACCGAGGGTTGGAAGCTCCAGGCTCCAGACCCCAATGTCAAGGGGACATTTATACTAAGTTTTCCTTCTGGCTTATCTGATAGCCCTCCCCAGCTGGGACAGGAGGTCAGATTCTGAGCAGAAACCTGCTCTAAAAAAAGAAAAAGAAAAATGTTTCCTCGTGGCAGATTTCCCAGATCCTAGTGGGGCATTAGGCAGACGGGTGAGGAATGTGCTGAAAACCAACACAACATAAGCCCCTACTGGCAACGAACCCCCATCCCTGTACCTCTAAATGGGTCTCACCAAGTCTGCATGGCCTTTGATAGGCTGTTGAACGGGGTGCACAGGGCAAGGGTTGGGCTGGAGATGCTCTGTCCAATATGGCAGCCACTAACCCCGTGGGACTGTTGAGCCCTTGAAAGGTGGCTACTCTGAGCTGTGCTACAAGAGTCTAACACATACCGGATTTCAGTGACTTGGTAGGAAAAAAAGAATGTAAATATTTATACTCTTATATTGATCACCTTTGAAATAATCATATTTTTGATATGAATTACATATGTAACATATAATTGTATGTGTATTACATATATTTTATAATACTTAATAGAATATACTACTTAATATAATTTATGTAATACAGTATGAAAATTAATTTCACCTGTTTAATCTCCCTGAGAAAGAATTCAGATTAATGGTAGTAAAGAGGATCCAAGATCTCAGAAGAAGAATGGAGGCACAGATCGAGAAGATAACAAGAAATGTTCAACAAAGACCTAGAAACACTAACGAGCAAACAAGCAGAGATGAACAATACAATAGCCGAAATGAAAACTACACTGGAAGGAATCAATAGCAGAATGTCGCCTGTTTACTTTTTTTTTAATATCAATTTATTTATTTATTTTTGGCTGCGTTGGGTCTTCGTTGCGGGGGCTACTCTGCATTGCGGTGTGCAGGCTTCTCATTGCGGTGGCTTCTCTTGTTGTGGAGCACGGGCTCTAGGCATGTGGGCTTCAGTAGTTGTGGTGCATGGGCTCAGTAGCTGTGGTGCATGGGCTTAGTTGCTCTGCAGCATGTGGGATCTTCCCGGACTCGAACCCATGTCCCCTGCATTGGCAGGTGGATTCTTAACTACTGTGCCACAAGGGAACTCTCTGCCTGTTTACTTTTAGTTTTTAATGTGGCTACTGGAAAATTAAAATGACAAACGTGGCTCATATTACAGGCTATTGGACAACACTGGTCTGGTGGATAGCTAAGTGTCAATAATTCCTTTTATGGTACCATTTCCCCAAATATGTTCCTAAGAATATGAGTCCCAGGGGTGTCCTCCACCAAAAGAGTTCCTTAGTCAAATAAGCGTCCTCCCTCCTTCGAAGACACGCATTTACACATAGTTAAGGACCCTGGTCATGTAACGAGAAGACCTGTCTAACCCAGCATTTCCCAAATAATAGTATTTTTCCATTCTGTTCATGAACACCTACAGAACCAGTGTTCCGCAAGACCTACTTTGAGAAGTGTTTTGCCAACATACAGAGAACACAGTCACTTAGCAGCCAAGATGCAGCGTGAGAGCCGCGTGCAGAATTTCCAAGGCGTGGGAAGCAGCCGAGGAGAAGGCCGGCTCCCTTTCCGGGTCAGTAACCCTCAGGATTGGAGTTAATGTCTGGGGAAGGGTTGACGAGGGCAGGACGGGCAGCAATCTCATCAGTCACCGACTGAATCACCTTCATGTCTTAATCACAGACTGTTTTTCACGGGCAAGAAAATTACCTTGGGAGCGAGAGAGCGTAATAAGTATTAAATAGTATACGTTGAAAACACCCACCTATGTGGTCACAGAGCTTGCAATTGTATTTCCACTATTTAGTAAAAAACCATTTGTCTTTAGAGGTCAAGGATCTGCCGTTTGAATGGTTTGTCTCTGCCAGCTGTAGGATCTAACAATATTCCGCTCTCCACTGTCTTTCTTTTTTGGGGCGTGGGGGGCTGGTTGGGGGAGAGGATTTTACAATGATCAGCAAGTGGTCTGCCGTTAGCACCACCAGCTGCTTCTCTGATGTGGGGACAGCAGCCACCTGGGCCACCCGGGAGTGACTTCACTGTCTTGGGAAGAATCACCTGAGTGGCCTCCCTTATACCATGGAAATAATGTCATTAACTAGCCATGGTCTTGGGCAAGGGGCGGCAGGACCCTCTCTGGTGGTTTGAAAGGTCCTGAGACTTGAGCCTTTTCTCCCTGACACATTGGACAGTCGCCTGTCACAGCGTCTGCCCGACCAGGAGCTGCCCCTTCTCTGGAGCCCCAATCACATTGATGGTGCTGATTTCAGTGAAACAGACCTTTTGGACACCACAGACAGAAGCCACGTAAAGGATTTTCTCTGCCCGCCATCTCCTGTCAAGTGCAACTTCACGCTCTGTCCAGAAGCTGTCACACCACCCTAACCTCTCCCTGAAGATGGAGACCTTCAACGCTGGAGTGGCCTGAGACCCAGAGGATGTCCCAGAGAGCCGCAGGAGTCACCACTCAGTGAGGCCTGCGGGGATCACGAGGGTCCCTTCCAGCCCACGGGCGGAGGAGATTCTGAAGTTCTCTATCCACATCCTGGAACAAAAGTCACAAAAGCATAGTAGAAGTCCAGTTTTCACTTCCTTCTTCCCTCTTCGGGATTCAAAAGATAAGTTTCTTCATAACCTGTCCATGGAGACATCCATATAAAAAGAAAAAAGGGAGGCAGTGGGGGAGGGGAGGCAGAGAGGGAGGAAAGCAGGATGTCTAAATAGATTTTCCTCCTTGAAGCACCTATTTCTGGGATGTACTTATTTGACCTCAGTTAGGATCTACAGCACATAGCCTGAAAAAGTGCAGCAAGCTTGACATTACTTGCTCAAGAGCAGAGTTCCCGATCTGTTAGCCTCATCTGTCCCACTGGAAGGTGAAATCGTACACTCCAGGGGTCTCCTAAGGGTCTCTATTAGTACCACCTGAGGCTCATGGTCGGAAAAAGGATCCAAGAGACTGGCGAGGGGGGGGTGTCACTGTGGGGAAGGGGTCAAGGAGGGAAGGTTGCCCGGCAGGGAAGAGTGATGCTGGGAGATGCCCCACCTCCGCCCCCGAGTCGGAGCCCAGGAGGGTAAAGTAAAGCACGCTGGACCTACGAACTGGGCAGGGGTCTGTGACACCAGGAGGGGCAGCGCTGGCAGCCAAAACCAGGGTCGGCTCGGAGAGCTGAGATTCACCTGCTTCCCTCCCCAAGAAGCTTTCAAAGCAGAGCTGGCTGCTCAGCAAAGGAACCCCAAGACTCTTGAACAACACAAGGAGAGGCAGAAGTCCCTCTTTCCTTGCAACAGGAGGATTTCTCAACTTTATCTTCAAGGCGAGTAGGACTATAATTATTTAGTGTTAATTATGTACCTGGGCAGATAATAATAGTGAAGTTCCTTCTAACTCAGGGGAGAGTTCCTGCAGAAGGGTGGGACCATGACCACTTTCTTCAACAAATGTCCTCTTTTCTTGCTGTCCATCAGCCATCGACCTGTCAGGTGAGAGCAGTAGGGTGTTGGCTAAACGGAAGCAGCAGCATTTTCCTCTTAAATCACAGCCCCGTGGGCCGAGCTACCAGGGAGGATGAAGTCGGGTGGGACTTGGTGGTTGGGGAATTGGCCAGGCTGCCCAAGTGGAGGTTGACCCTGAGCACCTGTGGTCACCACCACCTCCCCTTCAGTGCACCCAGCATTCACAGCTGCCCCCTTCCCAGCCCGGTACTGGAGAATCCACCCAAAACGTCCTTCAGAACACCTTGTTTTGGAACAGGATGGAAGAGAGACTGAGTGCACGAATGTGGGAAACCGTTCGGTCTCATTGGAGAGTGATGGAGGTGGTGGGGAAGGACCAGGGGCGGGGCTGGAGGAGCCAAACTTGCTCCCACGCAGACATCCGCCTGCCCTCCCCCCAACCGGCCTCCCTCACGCCTCCTCTGCTCAAGCTACACTCTCGCTCCTGTCCGGGCACCTTCTTGCGCCCCCTGTAAGGACAGCTTGCCGACCACCCAGCCAGGAGCAGAACAGGGAGAGCAGGTGGGGGGTGGGGGGCGGAGGGCTGGACGTGGCTGCGCAGTCCCAGGGCTCTGCACGCCCCGTGCACATTACCCGCATCCCAGCGTTTCCTCACCTGGGATCTTGCCTCGCTGAGGGAGGAGATACATAAATCAAACAGTAAGGGGCACGGATGAGCTAATTAGCCAGCAAAGTGCTTGGTAAGGGCTCGCAGTGTTGTTATTTTTAGTCAGGGGTTTTGAATCGTGACACGAGGCATCATGACCGCCGCTGTGTCAGCTTTAACGAGGCACTCATTTAAGTCCAAGGATGCACATTAACACCTGCCCTAAGTCAGGTTTCCGTGGGCATGTGCCACATGGGTCACCGGAGGAAACGGGCAGCCGGCCAGGCAGGGGCAGAAACCAAGATCTCAAAAATTGTCCAGACACGCCCAATTACCTCATTGCTCTTGGTAGCAAAGCTCTTGAAAAGACTTGTCCGTACAGGTACCTTCAGGTCCTTGTCCTCCATTCACTCACTCAATTCCATCAAATCCACCTAGTCGAGGTCGCCAAAGACCTACCGTTGCCCATGGCCAAGTGACCCCTAAATGCCTTCGCCCTGGCCCAGTCTCATCCCTGGGTGGCCTACCCCTCATCTCTACGTGGATGTCTCAGAAGCACCTCAAACAGAACCGGGCAAATGGAACTTTCCTTTGGGCTCTGTTCCCGCAGAGCCCATTCCTTCACCAGCACAGCCCCGAGCAGTGAGGGGCAAACCCATCCAGTACAGACCAGGCCAAAGCAATGACCTCCTTCTTGACCCTCCTCTCTTCTCTCACTCCTCTCATTCAATCCATCAGCGAATCGTGTTGGCTCCACCTTCAGAATACATGCAGAATACAGCAACCCTCACCCCTACCGCCAGCATACCAGTCCAAAGCTCCGTCACCTCCCCCAGACCAGCACACGCCCGGCGGTGCTCTCTCTCTGCTCTGTCCCCTGCAATCTCTTTTCAGCTTAAACTAGATCATGTACTTTCATGCTCAAAAGCATCACATTTGAGTCTCCTCACCTATAGAAAGGCTTTGGCCTATGTTAGCTCTGAAAACGCTGAAGCTTAGTAACCCATGCCTACGTTCTGCTCCTCCTACAGTGTGGGAGGAAAGCGGGCAGAGGAAGAGATTACAGAGGGACCCAAAGACGTCTGCGTCTCAGCTTGAAGTGCTGGTAACAGGACCACAACAAGCTGGGTGCTGACTGTTGTCATAAAAGCCACCGAGGTGTCTCAGCAAGGATGTGGTCAGAGAGGAAAGAAGCAGGTCCCCTGGGGACCACTCTCTTCTTTGTACCTCTGCCGGATAGTGAGGTGGGCCAAGAGGGCTGTTGTGTTGATAATGGACTGGAATTCTTATGCATTTACCGTTTATGAAGTGACTTGGAGTAAGGAGAGTAACTGAGGAAATCATGCTTATCACACGTCAGAGGAAACACCTCGGGAAAAAGCTAGCTAGCACCACAAGGAAGAGCATCTGTCAATAGCCACCGCTAAATCGGCAAATACTGTATCAATTTTCGAAGCTCTGTAGTAGGTTTATTTTTAAGACTTCATCATCAGCTGTAGGTTTCAGTTTTTGCAAAGAAAAGGAGCAGCAAACTCAATCTGTAAGAATTTGCATTGAAGCAAGAGAAAGCGAATTTCACCGGCATAGGTCCTTGCTCATTTCACCAGCAAGGAAGATAGTGTTACCGTGAAGGGCACCAAAATTGCGGTTTAAACACACCCCGAGCTCAAAATGTGGGCTCCAAGCAAAACGAATTATCACATTTTCAAGAGTCATCACCATTGGGAAGCGGAGGGAGGCTGATTTAAGTGTGAATCGTTTAAAATGAACTACTTGCCTCTTTACTCAAGTTTAAATAAAAAAGGGAAATAAAATCTAGCTCCTTTCACAAGTAGGCAGTGCTCAAGGGCAGGAGACCTGGAACCAAGTCCATGCGGGCTCGTAATTAGCCTGGTAAAAATAGGAAGCTTTTCCAAACTTTCCTGTAGAGAAGACAGTCAGTCTTACCCAAGACCACATCTTCTCCTTCCTCTTCATTGCCCTATGCTGGCATCTTACAATGGCAGTTTCTTTTCCCATCAGGCCTTGGGCAAACATCCACAGGCCCCTACTGCATGCACCAGCCACTGTAGAAGAGGTGCTGCCCCCAAAGAGGAAGGTAACGTCCCTATGGCAGGAGAGGTCACCCCAAACCAGGAGTGAAGGCTGGGCAGCCCCGCTACTCCTGGCAGAATGGGGTGAGATGTGAAAGAGGAACAGACAGGATGCAATGGGGCTTGGAGGAAGGGAAGGGAAGAGGTTCCATTCAGTGACCAGGATGCAGGAAGGTGACTTGAAGGAGATGATGACATTTGGCTTGGGCGGTGAAGGACTGTGAATGTCGGAAACAAGGAGTGGCTCGCGAGGAGCTGGGCGGGTGGGCACAGAGTCAGGGGAGGAAGAGCACGGTCAGGGAGCAGCGGTTGTCTGGCCTGGCTCCTGGGTAGGGCAAGGAGCAGAACAAAGAAGAAAGGAGGGGGTCTAGAGCAAACTTGGACCAGAGCAGAGAAAATCGTAATGGCGCACTGTAGAACTTGAACTTGATTCAGAGTCAAAAGACCTTGTCCTCCTGGAGACTGCTGTCTGAGTGTCACTGTGCTGCTCTCCCCAGAGAGGGAGACCCCAGGACGCCAGAAAACCCCACCTTCTGGCATGGGTGTCCTTGCCACACTCTGGGCTCAGCCTGACCCCAGCTCACGGGCACAGGGCTCTTTATTTGACATGAGCCAAAATGAACAGAAATGGCCTCTCTCCTCCCAAGACTGTAAACACACCATATTTCAAGAGTTCAACAAATCCTTCAGACTCAGTGAAAGCTAAGCATCAGACTCAGTGAAAGCTATGGGCCCTCACCCTCCCCAGTCACTGCACTTCCGCAAAAGCGGGTGCCCCAGCCACAGATGTCCTGCAAGGCAGCACCGCCCCTGGACCTATACTGCCGTAAGTGACTCACCTTCCACAGCAACAAATTGTTAGATTATATTTGATGCACTTGTGGTACTGGATCAACATAATCAAGTAAAGTAAAAACAACTATTCAGAGATTCTGTTGCAAAGGCAGTAAGTATGCAATTGCTATCCTTATAGTTGGCACTTACATGAAATCCAGAGGCAAAAAGCAGTCCCAGAGCATGGCATGGTAGGGACAGCTGGTCTCCAGGAGGTATGAGACATGGGTGTGATGTCAGGGCCACCAGGCAGGTCCTCTTGGCCCTGCTTACTCTATCTGTGGCCCCGACTCTGGGTCCTGTCGCTTCCAAACTTGTTGACAAAGCAGTTTCCTCTGTCTCGCCCACACCTCTCCACCAGGATGGATAGATGCCCCCTCAACTTCTCGGCTCTAGCAGAAATCCAATCTGGCGTCCACACTCCTGCCTCTCCCAAAACCCTCTTTCCAGAGTCACAGGGATCAAAGAGCTCACCTGCACCCCCTCCTGCACCCAACACACCTGCACATTCTTCCTTTGGCCTCCTCCATCTCCAGCCAGCTCCACGCAGCCCCTGCTCTGCCCAGGGCTTCCCAGAGGCAGCTCTGGACCCTGAACTGGTGCAGCAGCGGCATTCTCACCTGCGAAGGAGTTTAAAATGCTGATTTCCAAACTCATACGTTGCACGACTTGAAACCTGGGGATCATTTCTTTTGGAAGCATGCCAGCTGATTCTGACCTCAGTCAAGTCTGAACGCTGGCCATCCTACGGACCCTGGCTTCCCCGCTCTGTGCCCTCTGGTCTTGCTAGAAAAGTGCAGTATCACCTCTGTCCTCATTTCTTCAGCATGTCCTGAGCACTTTCCGTGGGCTGGATGCTGTGCTCGGTGCGGTGGGGTTGAGGGAGGGAATTAATGATAAATTACTAAGACCCAATCCTTGCAACGGGAGAGCTCATTGTCAATTACAAATGACGGAAATATGCATAAGTCATTGCCATACACAGTGAACAGGTCTCCATTGAAATGATCATCAAAGTTCCATCAGAGCTCAGCAAAGGAGAGGCTACCTGCCTGGAAGTCCAAGGGGGCTGCCACACGTCCTGCAGAGCTGCGTCCCAGACAAACTAAACCAACAGATAAAGAGAGGGGTCACTTACCAAGCCAAGTGCTTTTCTCCTATACCATCATTTTCAGGGTTATAGTCTACTCCATAAGTTATAAAATCCACCTCCTATTATTACACATTTCGGTTGCTCCTGATTTTTTCCTATTCTAAACATATTGCAATCTTGCAGAATTAAAAATAATATTCTGCTCAGGAAAATTCCACAACATACAACTGCCCAGTGAGAATACTGGGTTTTAACGTTTTCTTTTCTTTACCTGTGTCCTTTTGAAAGGTGAAAATTTGATTATTGCTTTCATTTCTATTCCTAAGAATACTAATGAAGAGGTTCTTTTTAAAATATTTATTGGCAATTTTTCATTCTTCATTTGAAAATTTTTCTTGTCTTTTGATCATTTGTCTATTGCAGTGTTTGTAAAAGAAACTGATTTCAAATAATTTTGATATTATAAAGATACTGACTTTTCATTACATATATGCAATATATGTTTAAAATTCTTTTAATTGTTGTTCATCTTTTCTTTTTCAGTGTGATGTGTTTGGAGATTCTAACGTCTTCTTTTGCAAAGTAAAAGCTACCAATATTTTGCTCTATGATTTCTGCTTTGGATGACAGTATCTCATTACTAAATTATATTTTAAACTGATGTGTATTTAACAGCTCCTGCTATGTTGTCCTATATTTTATGTTCTATCAGTATATATCGTAATTAAATACTGATTGAATGTACTCTTAAAGAGCCATTTTTAGTGCAATAAATTTTTTGTCACTATGTAAGAAGCAATAGTTGCTCACAGGAATCATCCTACAAATATGAGGAACTTGTTCCTACTTTACGGATAGGTTCAAATCAAATGTCCCCTGTAACAGCTACAACAATTACCATGAAAGAACACGTGTTTACATCAATCAGCGTGTAGCAGACATCTTTTTTTCCTTCTGTAATGATGTCTTGCAAAAGTTTAGTCACCATTCAGGTCAAAGCAGGAACCAAGGAAATATAATGAAATACAGAAAGAGTTCTCGTTTCATATCTAACCTCATGCCCCTGGTTATGGGAGCAGCCTCTCCTTCACTTCTTAAGTGAGAATTCATTTCTTTCCATTCGCAAATCCCAAACCACTAAAAGAGCTTTCATGAAGGTCTCCGATGACCGTATTTAGCCAACACATCTCTGCCTCATCTGTCAGAGTATTGAACTCTGCCGCCCCTCCCATTTCCTTGAAATGTTCCCACTTGGATTTGGGGACCTGCTCTTACTGCTTTACCCGCTGCCCTTACTATTCCTCTTTGAAGGCCCTCTTCACCCATTTCCCTTTTTTTCTAAGAATTCCAAGCTCAACTTCCTTTGTTCCACCCGAGTTGTTCTCATAGTGTGCTCTCTGGAACGGCAGCATCAACTGGGAGCTTGCCGACCCTCAGGCCCCACCCCAAACCTACGGAATCAGAAATTCTGGAGTTGGAGTCCAAGCCTGCTCAAGTTTGGAAACCATTGCTCTACACATTCTCATTAAAATTTCCCAACCATTTCCTCAAGACCAACATCTCTTGTGAGCTCTAGACCCACACACTAAACTCCCTGTAGGACATCTCCTTTTCTGATGTCTACCAGGCACCTGGACTCCACGTGTAGAAATATTATCATTTTATTCCCCAGACCTCCCCTGTCCCAACTGCCTCCATGTAAATTGCACATGTGAATTACCTTTCTCTGTGAATTGCACCACCATGCGCCCCACTTCCTTCCAGGCTCTGCTCACATCCCACCTTTTCATGAGTCCCGACCATCACTGTTCCTAAAACTGCAACCTGCCGCCCACCCATCCACCCCCTCTCTCCCAATCCCCCTTCCCCTGCCTACTCTTTATTCCATATAGCACTTACCGCCTTCTACATATTTACCTATTCATTATGTTTACTGTTTATTGTCTGTCCAGAATGAAAGCTCCATAAGAGAGGGATCTTTGAATGTTTTGTTCACCATATGTCCCAAGCATCCAGATTAATGCCTGATATATGGGAGGCATTCATTAAATATTTAAAAGAATGAATGAATCTGTCAGATTCGGTCCACTTCCACCAAGTTTTTATTGTCAGACTTAGAAAGATGACTTTCACAATACACTGCTGAGTGGAAAAAGATTACAGAACACTACGCTTAGTACAATGACCTCTATTTGCAATTATGTACCTAGACGCTACGTGCGCGCAGCCATAGAGCAACGTCCAGGAGGAAAGTCACCAAGACATTGTGAGGTAGGAGATAGATGGGCCCCTGGGCCGGACAGGTGGTGTTTGTCAAGTGGAACAACACTGACGCTTTGTTCTCACCCAGACACTCCAAGGACAAAGCTAGTGGCAGAAGCTGAGTTCTGCTGAAGTAAAGAAATAAGATGACTCCTCCTGAGGTCAAGGAAAACTTCCCTGTCTGCACATGCGCAGGAAGGCTTCTTGGGGGTCAAAAAGGGAGGGGGCTACACCCCATAATAAGTGCGGGCATATACCCACAGGCCTCTGTGGTGGAATCCATCTTAGCAAAATTTGTACACACATGTTGGGCAGGGTCCTAGAACAGGTCAGGTGTGAAAAACGAAACCAGATGATTGGTCAAATGTAAACAAAGAAGAACTGTCCTATATAAGGGATTTAAATCACCTCTTTACTGCGTTCATTCAGGACGCCCACCCTCCTCTCCGGGTGTGATTTCTGCCTAGCTTCTGGCTTAAATAAATAAACTGTTTCTCTGTGTGCTCTCCCACTTGTTGTGCTGTGTCTCTAATAAAAAAATTTGTACCTGTTTTTACGGTTTTTGCCTACTTGAAACATTCTTGCTTTCAAACAGGGGGAAAGAGCCAGGGACACTTTGTTTCTAGCCTCTCGCCCCTGGTAGTGTAGGGGCTAGGATACCTGGTTTTCATCCAGGCTACCCAGGTTCAATTCCTAGGCAGGGAAGGAAGATCTCTCTTCAGGACCGCTTACTGCTGTCTCTCCGAGATCAATTGGAAGTCGTTATCACTGGTGATCTCAGTCACACCTCCACTTGGTGCATACCAGTCACGAATGGATTCCTACCTGTCCGACCCAGATGGAATGTTCAGTTGTTTCCAGGATCTCAGCTGCTTGGCCTCATTGCCTCCTTGTGGCAACTCTGCACACTCTTGATTTCTGCAACATCTTCTTCCTTGGTCCTCTTCCTTCATCCCTGGTGTTTCCTCTTTTGCTTCACTCTCCCTCTCCCCCACCTCGCCCTCATCACTGGCCCACTCACCTACAGCCGCCTCAAATTCTAGTTTTCCTGGGTCCTCAACCCATTCCACATGCCCTTCCTGGAAAAGCCCATCCACTCTCTCCAGGGAAAGGCCAGACGCCCTCCTGGTTTTATCCTACCCGTACAGGTCATCGGGAACTTCTGGGGTCAGCCTTGCATATCAAACTCCCAGCAGCACATTTCTACCTGGCTTCTCAAACCCACAGACACTTAAGAAAAACATCACTAAGGTGAAAATAATCATGCTCAGGGTTTTCTTAACTATTCTTGCTTGATTGTTCTTCCCCATGAACTTTATAATCAACTAGTCTAATTCCAGGGGGAAAAATGTGTGGATATTTTTATTAGGATTACATCACATGTATAAATGAATATGTAAAATTTTCGTCTTTAAGTTGTTGAGTTTTCTATCCAAACACATATACGTCTTTCCATGTATTTAAGTTCTACTTCTGTGTTTCTCAAGAGGGTTTCATAGCTTTCTTTAAGCAGGTGTAAGGCATTTCTTGAGTTTATGCTAGCTATTTTATTATTTCCCTTTATTTTATACATTAACTTCATAACTGGAAACTTCTCTAAGTTCTATTTTTTAATAGCTTTTTCATCATTTACTTGGGTTTTCCAAATACATGAGCATATAATTTACAAATAAAGATAGTTTTAGTTTTTCCTTCCAGTACTAATGCCTTTTATTGTGTTCCCTTGTCAAATGCAGGGGTTCATAATTCCAACACATTGTTAAATCATAGTGAAAATAGTGGGCATACTTGCTCCATTTAATGGGAAATCCTCAAGTGTTTTCTGATTAACTAAAGTGCTAGTTTGGGGGCATAAAATATATACGTATGTATATATATGTGTATATATATATATATTAGCATAATAAAAAAGTATTCATCAAGTTTATTTTATTGAGTGAGTATTGCCTTTTGACAAATGCTTTCTTTTTGGTTTTTTTGTATCTTTGGAGATGACTTTTTAAGTTTTTATCCTTATCTCTATTCGTATGATGAATTATATTAATGGGTCTCCTAATACTGATTCAACATTTCTGTATTTGTTTTCTGTCGCTGCATAACAAATCCTCCCAAAACTGAATAGCTTAGAATAACAACGAACATGTATTTTCTCACATAGTTTCAGAGGGTCAGGAATTTGGGAGCAGGTTGTCTGGGTTAACTAGACATTGATCAGTAACAGCTATTAACATCACACACACACACACACACACACACACACACACACACACACACACAAAGGCAATTGGGCATTATACGTCTCCTGATGGAAGACCACACCGTCACCTATAAAGTATTCTTGCCAAAAAAATTGAACTCAGATTTGATCAAATCTTGACTCAACTACCAATTAATTTATGGGAAACATAAACATGTTTATGTTTATGTAAAACATGTAAAAGATGCCATAAGGAAGCAGTCAGCACAATCCAGACCACAGGAGACTATGTGACAAAACCTAATTTTCCAACATGCAAATTAGGAAGGACAGAGAGAGAGTATATAAATAGAAACAGGTCTGAGAGACACAGTATTCAATCATAATAATTGGATCTTATGTGGATCCTGATTCTAAGAAACAATAAGAAAAAATTAGGAGACAATTAGAAATTTGATCACTGGCTGACCGTCTGATCATATTAAGAAATCATTGTTAATTTTTTTGTTGTAATAATGGTATGTTGAATTTTTTAAATTCTTTATCTTATAGAGAGGCATCCTGAACTACTAATGGATGATGGGATATGATGTCTGGGATTTATTTCAAAATAATATGGGAGTAGGAGGTGGATAGGATTACAGATGATGCTATATTGACCATAACTGGTCATCGTTGTAGTTGGGTAATGGGTACGTTGGGGTTCATTACCCTACTCGGTGACTTTTGTATATATTTGATATTTTACCATATAAATAGCTTTTTAAAAATCTGAACACATCATTTTCTCCCATTCTGAGCTGTTCCTTTTCTTGAAAACCTTATTTCAGTTAAGGGTATCGCCTTCCACTCAGGTGCCTGAACCAGAAATCTGAAAGACAGCCAGTTCTCCCTCTTCCCCGCCACTTCACAATGTCCGTTGAATCCTGTGTCCTGAAGTTTTGTTATCTCCTATCTTTTTTAATTGAGATGAAATTCACATAACATACAGTTAACCATTTTGAGGTGTGCAATTCAGTGGCATTCAGCGCATCCACAACGTTGTGCGACCACCACCTCTCTCTAGCTTCTAAGCTTTTTCATCACACCAGAAAAACTCCCTCTACTGATTTCCCCCTCCTCGCATCCCCTGGTAACCACTAATCAGCTTTCCGTCTCCTTGGAGTTGCCTATTCTGGAGATATCATATAAAAAGGATCAGGCAGGGTATTCCTTGGTGGCCCACTGGTTAGGGCTCCATGCTTCCATTGCAGGGGACAGGGGTTCCATCCTTGGTCAGGGAACTAAGATCCCACAAGCTGTGTGGTGTGGCCAAAAGAAAAAAAATAGAATTATGCAACCTGGGGAATTCGGTGACTGGCTTCTTTCACTGAGGGTAGCGTTTCCAAGGTTCATCCTAGTTGCAGTGTGTGTCAGTACATCTAAAATTAATTGTTCTCTTCCTTTCCATCTACTTACCAACACTGCTCAACTTCAGGCTTTTCTTCTCTCTTCCCCGGGCTATTTGAACAGACTCTGAAGTTATCGCCCTGCCCCTCCAACACATCCTCTCTCTCCTGCAGCCAAAGTGACCTTGTCTTTTACCATCACATCCCGCTCCCTACATGAGCCAACCATCCTTCCTTCAAGATTCACACCTAGATCTACTCAACTTAAAACACTGTCCTCCATTGTTCTTTCTTCTCTCTCATCTTCTTGATCACATTCAGTAATCATTCTAACATTTACAACACTCCTTGTCAAGTTCATTGCAGCATTCCTTTCATTAGCCAAACACCAGAACAACCTAAAAGCTCATCCATAGAGGCAGAATTGGAGTAATTACATTCCATCCACAGGATGGAATGTAATTATCATGCAGTTGTTAAAAGGAATGAGGCTGAAAGAAACTAACATCAGGAGCTTCCTAGTGGGAAGCACAGAGTAGAACACAGCATCACTTTCCCAGTGAGTGCTTCTTCCAAAAGTGAGTGACCTGACCGTAATAATGAGGGAACGATCAGACAAACTCAAATTGAGGGACATTCTACAAAACAACCGGCCTACATGTTTCATCTCAGTGTCATGAAACACGGAGAAGGATGAGCTACAATCGCAGATTTAAAAATTTAGAGACGTGACAAGCAAACGAAATGCGTGACCCTCTGTGGGATCCTGAATCAGAAAAAAATAAATTGCAATTAAGGACATGATGAGGGCAACTGGTGGAATTTGAATATGGACTGTATATTAGACAGTGGTATTATATGGATATTAAATTCCCTGAGAATGATGTGTACATTACATGGGTAAGGGAATGTCCTTGTTCTCCAGAGATACACCTGAAGAATTTAGTGGTAAAGATGATGATGTCCCCTGCTCACTCCCAAATGTCTCTGCAATAATACCAGTCATTACATATAGAGAGAGAGATACAGAGACAGAGCAAATATGGCAAAATGTTAACAAAATGTTGGCAAACTGTGTAATGGGAATATAGAAATGCATTACCTTATTTTTATCATTTTTCTGAAGGCTTGAAATTTTTCAAAGTACACAATAATGAAGAAAAAATGAAGTAAATCATTATATGCTGGCATGGAAAGATGTCCTTAATATGTTGTTAAGTTTCAGGACACAGTTTTGAACTCAACACAGAAGAAGCCTGGGATAATGCACACATCCCACACTCTACTCCCAGCAGCTGCCTCGGGGCAGTAGCTCCTAGCACTTATCCGGAGGTGTGATACTTTCCCTCTCTTGAGTGTCCCTTTATAGATGATAAATCACATGGTCCATGAGCTATAGGAATGGGCTGAAGAGCATGGAGGCTTTTACTTTTTACTTCATCCCAATCTGTAGAGTTTTAATATTTTTACTGGTGAGGATCCGTCACTTTATACCGAAATACTCTCTTAACAAGTCTAAACTATTCATCTTATAAATTGTCTCTAATCTATAGGCATGGGCTTTGAGTTACTCATCAAAAAGTATTACAAAAACCTAAAAGATAGGGACTTCCCTGGTGGTGCAGTGGTTAAGAATCCGCCTGCCAATGCAAGGGACACGAGCCCTGGTCGGGGAAGATCCCACATGCCGCAGAGCAACTAGGCCCGGGCGCCACAACTACTGAGCCCATGTGCCACAACTACTGAAGCTCGCGCACCTGGGACCTGTGCTCCACAAGAAGAGAAGCCACCACCATGAGAAGCATGCACACCACAACGAGGAGTGGCCCCCACTCTCCGCAACTGGAGAAAGCCCTTGTGCAGCAATGAAGACCCAACACAGCCAAAAATAAATAAATAAAATAAAATAAACTTATTTTTTTAAAAAAACCCTAAAAGTTATGCTCAGCCTCAATAATTATTAGTGCAACCTAAAAATTAAAAGAGCATGGTATCATTTTTATCAATCGGACTGGCTAAAATTAGGTAAATTTATACATAGCATTAGTGAAAATGGGAGAAGGGCCTTTGGCCATCTCACACACTGCTGGTGGGAAAAATAAATTAGCTCAGCCTTTTGGAGAGTATTTTGTAACACCTATTATAATGGAAAATGTGCATGCCCCACAATGCAGCAGTTTAACTTTTATATCTGTATCCTAGAGAAACTCTGTACACGAAGAGACACGTCAAAGTGTTCACTGTAGCATTATCTGCAACAGAAGAAACTGGAAGCCAACATCCACCAGTAGGGGAATGGGCAAATAAAATAAATGTAGACCTACAAGTTTCAGCTGTTAAAAGAGATGCACTAAATTCATATATGGCAATATGCATAGACTCAAAAACTTAAAATCGAGTGAAAAAGACAAGAAACAGAATGATAAGACGTGCCGTTTATGTATAAAGTGTTTTAAAACACACAAACATATATACACATATATATTTACACTATTTACATATATATTTACATTATTTATATACACATATATATTTACACTATTTATATATACATACATATTTACATTATTTATATACACATATATATTTACATTATTCTTAAATGGAACACAGGAATATGTACCAAGCTCATGAGAGGAGTTGGCTTTGGGGAAAATGAGAAGGATATGGAATTAAAGTGTCAAGAGGACCAACCTGACAGGTTCAAGGACATTAGCTACATCTGTAATGGTTTCATTTTTAAATTAAAAATCGGGGGAAAAGTTGTGTCAAAATATTAACAGTTGTCAATTCTAGGTGGTACAAAAATGAGTAAATATTTCTAAATTTTTCAAATTTTTTTCAAAATAAATATGAAGTTTTTAAAGTATGGGAAAGAATAAGTATTTTCATAATATTCTTCCATCACCCAGGGGTTGGGGTCCTTGACAACATAAAATAAAGCTTATGCCCCCCAAATACCCAAATCAATATCTTGACAGCATCTTGATTCTAAGGAATAAAATATAACCAGAATGTTGAAGAGTCTAAACAGAGCAGCACTCAGACATGTAGTTAATCAAAACTAGCCAGAGATACAACCCACATGTAGGATTGATTCATTCTGGAATTTTACACCTGCCAACATGTTCTTGGGAGGAATCATGGCAGCCACTCAAATGCATCTCTTTTTGTCCCAATTTCTTCTTTGAGTCAGTGAATAATGAAGTGAGAAGGGAGGACTAAGTCTTTTCTTTGTGATATAAAAGTGAATCTACTTATTTCAAAATGTGAAGGTCAAGATCCAAAAAAAATCTTCTCATACCTGTAGTACATCAAAGCTCTAGGTATACTCAGCATACACTAGCAAGAGTTCTCAAGCTAGCATTCATCAGAATCACCTGGGAAACTTACTAAAAATCCAAATTCCTAGGCACCGCACTCAGCAATTATGATTCAACGGGGATGAGGTGGGGCTGAGCATTCTTTGTCTTTAGCAAACTTCCCAAATGCTTGAGATTTATATAGTCTGTAGAACACAATTTGAAAAAGAATAAAAAAGATTACTGATTAGGGGATCAAGCAACAGCTTTGGTTATGCTGGTTTGTTGGTTGGTTGGTTGATTGGTTGATAGGTTGGCGGTTGGTTGGTTGGTTGGTTGGCCAGTGGTTGGTTGATTGGTGGTAGTTGATAGGTGGTTAGTTGGTTGGTTGGTCGTTGGTTGGTAGGTGGCTGGTTGGTTAGTGGTTGGTAGATGGTTGGTTGGTTGGTTGGTGGTTGGTTGGTAGGTGGCTGGTTGGTTAGTGGTTGGTAGATGGTTGGTTGGTTGGTTGGTGGTTGGTTGGTAGGTGGCTGGTTGATTGGTTAGTGGTTGGTAGATGGTTGGTTGGTTGGTGTGTTGTCTGGTTGACTACAATGTTTGTTTTCTCATAACTATGGGCAGAATTTCTGCCCATTTTCTCCCATTTGGCTCCTGCTCTCCACATTAGAAATTGGAGTTTTCAGTGTCCATCCCACCCTTAACTTTCACATCAGAATAAGGTCTTGGATGGTTAACACAGGAGAAGCACTCTGGAGTCAAATATTTTCTCAAATCCATCTGTTCTAGAAACCTGTACTGAGTTACCTTAGGACCAAAAACAAACCTAGTGTTTCAGTCTTTGGCTTTTGTGTGATATTCATCATAACTTGCTAGAAGGCTGATGAGTGTAATTGCAGTATAAAGCACATTTCTTAGGTAAAGTCACTGCGATATGCCAAAAAGTGCCCAAACATTTGGTCAAACATTCTGAGTGTGTCTGTGTTTCTGGATGAGATTAACATTTGAATCAGTAAACTGAGTAAAGCAATTGCCGTCTTTAATGTGGGTGAATCCCATGCAATCAGTTAAAGGTCTGAACAGAGCAAAAAGTCTGACCCCTCCATGAGTAAGGGGAGATTCCTGCTGCCTGACTGCCTTTGAGATGGGACATTGGGTTTTTTTCCTGCCTTTGAACTCAAACTGAAACGCTGGCTTTTCATGGGTCTCGAGAAGGTCAGGCTTGGGACTGGACCCACACTGTCGGCTCTGGGTCTCCCGCCTGCCCGTGGCAGATCTGGGGACTTGTCAGCCTCCACGATCACGTGAGCCGATCTCTTATGATAAATCTCTTTGCATATGTTTATACATACAATACATGCATGCACACGTGCATACACACACACACGCACGCACACACACACACACAACATACATCCTCTTGATCTATCTGGAGAACCCTGCCTGATAACAAGGAGCAATTGGAAGTGAATACACTCGTTCACAAAAAGAGAGCTGTTGTCTAGAGAAACAAAGTGAACTGGACAAAGCTCACGCCGGATGTATCAGGACCAGGATTCACCAGATCTCCTCTGATACATCATGGACTCCACCTCCGTGCTTGGTTACCACGCCATGCTGCTGTCACTCCCTCGTCCCCTCGTTTACCTCGCTGTGGCCAATGACTGATGTAAGATGATGACTGAAGACGATGGGCTAAAGGTGCCAACAGACCCAGGGAGAGAATGTAAAGTTCTTTAATGGCAAAAGCTACCCCACACGTGGAGTTGCTCTGATGTGCTCCAGGTGCCAGTGGCTTCTCACACTCCTCATGGGTGGGGTCAGCCCCGTGCCCAGCCTAGTGCATGCAACTCGGGGCTTCTGGAAAACACATGCCAGGTTATCTCCTGTTTTATGTCGATACCTGGCTCCTGTGTCCTCTTCTACTGACTGTGTCTGTGATGTCCTTCTGTCGGTCAATCCCTGTTCCACAGTGACCAACATGCACTCAGCTATTTAGTTAAAAAAGAAAAGGGCCCCAACTCTTGATGAGGGGCTGGAACTCTACGACGTGGATCTCTGCAAGACACATCCTGTTAAAGTCAGAAAGAAGGCCAAGTTGCTGTCCCAAAACCCACATCCTGCCACGTGCCAAGGAAAGCCCCTGAGGCGCCCCCAGGGTGAGGACAGGGTAGCATTTGTCCTCTGAGGGTGCAGGCTGCACGAAGGCTCAGCTGCTGGTTGAATCCCACAGCCAGGGTTGGACACCTGCTGAACATGGGTGGGCCGGCGCTGGGTCTACAGCTTAGGACATTCAGACTATTTCAAATCAGCCCCTCTGCGGAGTGACAGGTCACAAAGAGGAGCCACAGTTGGGAAGAAAGGTGACTGTCTGCCCCGGAGAGAGGGAGGGAGGAGGAGGCCACGCCAGGCTGAGTGCTGGGCTGTCACCAGACAGTGATCTGAGAAGGAATCGCTTTCATGTTGGGGCCGGGGCTAGATGGAGTTCTCCGGAAGGGGCAGAATTTCCAGCTGGGTAAACAGTTGGGACATAGAACAGAAGGGTCATTGTTGATGCAGGGGAAGAATCATTAAGTTTGGAGATAAAGGATCTGCCAAGTAATACGACTTTGTGAACATGTTACCTGAACTATGTGGGTTTCAATTTCTTCATCTGTAAAATGGGCTGATGGTACCCACATCATGGTTGTCAGAATGAAATCTGAACACTTGTTGTGTAAACTGTTGTGGCACTGTATTCACCAATGTTAGGATCTAATTGTCTGTCACAGACGTAGAGAAGAGGCCTGTGGTTGCCAGGGGAGGGGGAGCAGGCAGGGAAGGAAGCATTGGGAGTTTGGGATTAGCAGATGCAAACTATTAGATACAGGATGGATAAACAACAAATCCTATTGTATAGCACAGGGAACTATATTCAATATTCTGTGATAAACCATAATAGAAAAGAATGTGAAAAAGAATATATATGCATAACTGAATCACTTTGCTGTACAGCAGAAATTAACACAACATTGTAAATCAACTATACTTCAATAAATTTTTTTTTTAAAAGATCTAATTGTCTGACCCATGGTAGAGTGTTCTGGAAGAGTTTACAGACTCTTAACTTTTACTTTATAATTGGATCCTATAGTCCTCCTAGGAGGTGGACATCGTGGTCTCCAGTTACAGTAGAAGAGTCCCTGGGAGCTTCGGGAACGCATCCGTGTAAACTCCGGTCCCCACCAGGGCACAACCAGCGCTGCGGACTCCTGGGCCTCTGCTCTGCTCTCACCCCTCGCTACCTGCCCTTTGCTGGCTCCACCTCCTCCCAGGGAGGTGTGAGAGGAAACCAGCCCCCGCTCCGCTGATACCCACACACAGAGGGGGTTTTGTGTGGCAACCAGGGCTCTGGACGTGGGCTCACCCTCTCCCACCCGCTCTTCTTGTCTCCTCTCAGCCGGAGCCGGCCCCGTGCGCCTTCCCCTGCTTTCCCAGCCTTTGTCCCAGGCCTGGCGGAAGAGAGAGCCTTCCCGGGCTCCCGCAGTCCTGGAATGCGTAATGAAGTCACCGGCCTGGGAAAGAAAAGGCCTCTGTTTCTGCGGGTGATGGGGCTGGGTTCCGGGACGTGACGATGCAGCTCTGATCCTCACAGAGAAAGTGGTGACTGTTCAGGGCACGCCATCTGGCCTGGCAGCTCTGAGAAGGAGCATTTCATGTCTGCTCTGTGAGCTCCCTTCTGCCCTCTCAATGGCTCTGTGGCTGTCTGACCACATGATGGCCGTTGCTTTTCTGCCAGGATGGTATGTGCCACCCGGACGGAAGAGCCCCCATCTGTACCTTCCCCCGCTGGCCATGCAAACCACACACTGTCTGCTGTGGGCAGAGGGGCTCCTGGAGCTGTCTGGGCCCGTGGTGGCTCTCACGCCAGGCCCAGATGACACGGCCTCACCTGCAAAGAAGACCAGAAGTGTCACCCTGTCTTGGCTCCTGGGGATAGGGCCACAGGAGCTGTGGCTACTAAGCTGGGGTGACGGCCATCGTGAAAGCCCAGGAGGCAATCAGTCGGGGGCCAGAGCCACATCCACTGGACAAAGCCAGAGCGAGGGCCAGGCCAGCTATATGATCAGCACAGGGCAGATGGCAGCTCCCAGGGGGCAAGGGTGACTGAGAATCCACAGGCCAAACGGAGGCAGACCCTACAGCACTCGGCAAGGAGAGGAATCATCTGAGCCAGGGAAGGTGAGGTCTATCCTGCTCGGTTCCTCAGGCGGACCACAGGCCACCTCTGTCACAAGCACAGAGTGAGGCTGTTCATTCAGAATCCTGGTTCCCAGCCCAAACCAATCAAAAAAGAAGCCCCGAAGCTCTGGCCCAGGAACCTGCACTGTGAAAGAGTTCCAGAGGGGCCACTTGAGTTCATTAAAATTAGAGTCTACACGGGGTCGGAACAAGTTCGCAGGTTGCTTTTTCTGGGAAGTGGGGAGAACAGAATCTCATAAATTATTTTTAAGCTTATCTCCCTCCTCTCATTTTATTTATTGATTTTGTCGCATTTTACACTCCTGTTTCAACCACCCCCATAAGGCTCCCATGCCAATGGGTAGGTGTAGACATTGTTTAATTTAGATGAATCCTTTAAAAAAAGAGCCTATTTCTTGGTGTGTGCCTGTATTTTTGACTTCTGTGAATAAGGTTGCCTCACATAGCTGCTTCTTAAAGTTTTCACTGTACTTAAGATGCATCCACGCTGCTGAGCGAGCATCTCCTCCATCATTTTTAAGTCCTGCACAGACCTTCATGGCGTGCGTGTGTGTCACATTCTGCCCCTCCACCCCCAGTGATGGGCACTGCACTTGGCTTCTTCTCCCCCTGCCCCACATGCACTGCCACCGATCTCCCGCTTGTCCATAAGGGCATAGCCAAGGGGTGTGGGGAGTGGTACCCAGAAGCAGTGATTGATGAAGACCGTAGTATTCACCAGTTGAACTCTGCCAGATGGCTCCCCCAGTGGATGTACCCATCTCCACTGCCTCCACCAGTGCACAAGAGTTCCCACATCCCATATCCCTGCCAGCATTAGCAATAGCCAGCTTCTAATATTCTGATTTTTGCCGGTCTAATAGATTTAAAGTAAGGTTTCACTGTGGTTTTAATTTGCATTTCTCTTTTTTACAAAAGAGTCCGAGTGTCTCTTCATATGATGGTTACTCTTTGAGTTTCTTCTTCTGTAAATTGCCCATTCATATCTTCTTCTTATTGATTTGCAGTATTTCCTCATTTATGCTAAATATCATTTCCTATTCAGTTTTAGTTATTACAGATGTGTCTTCTTTCACATTTATATATTTTTATTAACTTGATGGTATACTTTTTAAACAACTTAATTGAGATATAAGTCACATACGGTGCAATTCACCAATTAAGGTGTACAGTTCACTGGTTTTCAGGACATTCACACAGTTGAGCAACCATCAACACAGTCAATTTTTTTTTAATTAATTTATTTTATTTTTGGCTGCGTTGGGTCTTCATTGCTGCATGCGGGCTTTCTCTAGTTGTGTTGAGCCAGGGCTACTCTTCGTTGTGGTGCGTGGGCTTCTCATTGCAGTGGCTTCTCTTGTTGCAGAGCACGGGCTCTAGGCACGTGGGCCTCAGTAGTTGTGGCACTTGGCCCAGTAGTTGTGGCTCGTGGGCTCTAGAGCGCAGGCTCAGTAGTTGTGGCGCACGGGCTTAGTTGCTCCACGGCACGTGGGATCTTCCTGGACCAGGGCTCAAACCCATTCCCCTGAATTGGCAGGTGGATTTTTAACCTGTAACTGTACCACCAGGGAAGTCCCACCACAGTCAATTTTAATAACATTTCTGTTGTCCCCAAAAGAAGCCGCATACCCACCTGCAGGCAGTCACTCCTCACTACCTACCTCTCCAAGCACACCAGCTCTAAGCAACCACTGATCTCTTTCTGTCTGAGTAGATCTGCCTCTTCTGCACATTTCACATAAGTGGAATCATACACTATGTGGTCTTTAGGGACTGGCTTCTTTCACTTGGCCTAATGTTTTCAAGGTTCGTTTGTGTTGCAGCATGTATTAGTGATTCACCCTTTACTACAGAGTAGCATTCTGTGGTATGGATATACCATATTTCTTTTATCCATTCATTGGGTGATGGACATTTGGGTTGTTTTTACTTATTGGCTACTACGAACATTGATGTATACCAATTTTTGTGTGGACGTGTGTTTTTATTTCTCTTGGGAATATACCTAAGAGTGGGGTCATATGGTAATTCTATGCTTCACATTTTCAGGAAAACATTTAACTGTTTTCCACAGTGGCTGCATCATTTAACATTCCCACCAGCAACACATGATGATTCCAGTTTCCCCACATTCTCACCCACACTTGTTACAACTGTCTTTTGATTACAGCCATCCTCAGGAGGATGGAGTAGTATCTCATTGTGATTTGATTTGCATTTCCTTAATGGCTAATGATGTTGAGCACCTTTTCATGTGCATATCAGTCACTTATATATCTTCTCTGAAGAAATCTCTCTTCAGATCCTTTGTTCATTTTTCAATTAGGCTAATTATCTTTTTATTATTGAGTGGTAAGAGTTCAATGTACTTTTTGAACAATGAAAGATAAAATCTTTAGTTTCATATAATCACATCAGGTTTGCTTTGTTTTGTTTTGCCTTATGGTTTGTGATATTGAAGAAGTTTGTTTAAGAAGTCCTTCCCCTCCCTGAGTCACAAGGATGGACACACACACACACACACACACACACACACACACCACTCAATTAACATTTTAATTTTCCTTTCACATTTAGGTCCAAGTGGTTTCCACCTTTGTATGTGATGCTGGGTGGTAATCTGGTTTCATTTTTCTCCATTTAGTTGGCCAGTTTTCCCAACATCATTTACAAAGCAGCCCGTCTTTCCCCAGTGATTTATGATGCCACCTTTATCATATATTAGGTTTGCACATACACCTACACCTGTCTCTGAGCTCTTTATTTCTTTCCTTTAGTCCATTCTGTTCCTTTAGTCTATTTGTCTGTTTTCACACCAATTCCACCCTGTTTTAACCAGCCAGGCCTCTTGTGAAGGTCCTAGGGCCCCATCCCCATAGAAGCCTCTCTCAGCCTTAAAGGTACAATCCTCTGATCCCTGGAAAGCTTCTTCTCTTCTTGACCTGTGCCTCTATCATTACTTGCTTCGGAGTTCCTGTAGGACTTTGACCATTGTGTTGCCCTTCAATTTTCTAGTTACCCCATAAGCCAAGGCAAAACTACTGTGAGTTTATGGTTAATGCTCTCCTAATCAGGGTCCTTTGACTGCACTAATTGTCTTAAAAAGCCAAATCTCCCTTCAAATAGCCAGATTCCAAAGTCATTTTTTAGGGACTTCTGTAAAGCATGACTTTAAGGATCGGTGTCTAGGGATGGCAGCTCTGGTTTCATCGTCACAAACATCCATGCCCTGCATCCACCTGGGGTCCTGGGTGTCCCCATGTTCAGTATAACACACCACCTCTCAAGCCTCTAGCTTATAAAAATATTGCCCTCTACAGCTAACACTGTACAATTTTAAAAGAGTGCTTACTTATTGCATTAGAACCTTAGAACTTTCTGATGAAGTGTTCAAGTCTCCATACTGTTAGCTCCATTTTAAAGTGGAGAAGGAATTCCCTGGTGGCCCAGTGGTTAGGACTCCATGCTCTCACTGCCGAGGGCGCAGGTTCGATCCCTGGTTGGGAAACTAAGATCCTGCAAGCCGCACGGCGTGGCCAAAAAAAATTTTTTTTTAATGAAAAACACACACGCGCGCACACACACACATACACCTAAAGGTGAACAAACTGAGGTGCAGAGGTGATATGTGATCACGCATGATCCCACAGCCCATGAGTGATCCACAGAACTTGGGAAAGACCTCGGCTTTTCTGACCTACGCTGTATAACTGCATTAGTTTGCAAGGGCTGCTGTAACAAAATACAACAGGTTGGGTGGCTTAAATGACAGAAATGTATTTCTTGTAGTTCTAGAGGCTGGAAATCCCAGATTAAGGTCCAGTAGGGTTGGGTTCCTGGTGAGAGCCCTCTTCCTGATTTGCACATGGCCACGTTCTTCAAAAAGCCTTTCCTCTGAGGGTGCAAGGAGAGAGAGAAGGCGTGCACAATCTGGTGTCTTCTCGCATAATGGTACATCCTACTGGACCAGGGCCCCACCCTTGTGACCTCATTTAACCTAAATTACCTCCCAAAGATTCTGTCTCCAAATACAGTCACACCGGGGGTTAGGGCTTCAAGATGTGAATTTGGGTGGGGACGCCATTTGGTCCACAGCACTGCTGTAACAAGTTATTACAAACTCGGTGGCTTTAGGCAACACACATTTACTATGTCTCAGTTCTGGAGGGCCAAGGCTAAAATCAAGGGCTCAGCAGGGCGGCGATCCTTCTGGAGTCTTCACGGAAGAATCCGCTTCCTTGCGTTTTCCAGTTCTGGGATCTGCCTGAGAAGATTTCTAAAACCCTCATGGACTACCTCTCCCTGTGGCTTATGGGAAGCCCTGCTCAGACGGCAGTTTCTGATTTGCTTCACGTATACACGTCACCTGTCGGCCGTGCTTCCCTAGCTTAGTGCCCCAATCAGGTTACATCTCTCTTAAGTCATAGTGTTTTTCCTTGGACGATATTTGTGCTTTCTTGGCGCACGCATATGTCAACGCTTTTGCTCATCAACATTAGTTTCCAGTTTTAGGGAAACTTCAAAATGAATACATTTTGCTCAAATATTAGACAACGTTCCATTTGTCAGAATTTCTAATTTTTTCGCAGGCATTGATTAGAGTGTGTGCTTGCATTCGTTCAGCCATCCCACAAATGTTTGCTAACCTTAGTGTGCCAAGCACTGTGATAAGGGTTTATTGCAGAGATGCCCACACAAGTCAACATGGGGAAGTAAGAGAAACCTGGATGGGGGTCCAGGACACCTGGTGTGTCCATCAGGGACCTGGCAGGAAACACAGTTCAAGTGGAAAGACTCTGGTGTGGGCAGGGCTGGGGGACCACACAAGAGACGCTGGGGAAGCCAGAGACTTGCCACAGAGGACAGCATGCCATCCCTAGGGCCAAAGGGGTGACTGCACACAGGTGACAGCTGGAACCGTACAGGAGGGAGCTGCCATCGTGATGGGTCAGAGCTACAACCAGAGACAAGATGTCAAAACAGGGAGCGGGTGGGAGGACTACCCCAGCTTCTTTCTCTTTCTGCCCCCTCATCTAATGCCAATGCCGCCCAATGGTCAAATCCGAACAGAAGCCAGCTGGGAAGGGAGCTCAGGAAATGCAACTACAGGGGTTAGTCTCCAGGGACAAAGAGAGAAGGGAAAAGCAGAGAATGGATCCTGCTAGGGTGGGGGCAGGGCGGAGAACCAAGGCTAACCAGCCTTCCTGTTTCTGGCCTGGCTCTGTCACCAAATAGCTCTGCTTCTTTGAGCAAGACATTTACTTTCTCCATGTCTTTGTTTTTCTCACCTTAAAATGAACCATAGAACTGAAATCTATGAGTTAAAGGATGCTCTCTATCATCTATTTCAACTTTAATCAGCTATGGTTTGAGATATAGACATAAAAAATAGAAATATATATATATATATATATAAAATTTATATCCAACACACCACCACGCCATATGTTTGTTTTCTGTAAATATATGAAATACTGTGAAGATGAGGCTTTTCAGGCACCCTTAAGTATAAATATATCAACTGGGTTTCCCTTGGTACACATAATTCAAAGTGGATATCCACAGAGTTAAGAGGAATAACAACAGATCAGAGCACATTGTAGCATGTGGTCTGGCCTGATTTCTTTGATGGGTTGGTGACGGGGTTCGACTGTTCAAACGTCCTCGGGATTTTCGTCTTTCCATAGACAGCTGTCATAAAAATAGCGAGGCTTCGTGAAGTAAACTGTGCCCTCACGAAAGCCTTCTCTCCTTACAATCTATAAATTCACGGATGAGACACTTACCAACGTGCACTCGAGGAGGAGCTTTGCAAAGAATAAGGACTGGGTTAGTATTTCCCCCGTGCCTCGCAGGGGAAAGGTCATGAAACGAAGCCGCCCTGGTCATGTCCCAGAGATGGCAGTGGAGGAATCCGACAGTCCCCAGCAATCTGGGGGATAATCTAATAATACCTTTGAACAGAAAGAAACAGCCATCGGCAACAAAGACAAATACAGTGATGCGTTTGGAGAGCGTCACCGAAGCCAGCTTTCCACTATTGGATGACATTCTCAGTTGTGAACCGCTGGGCCCTTGGCTCGGAGCTGCCGCCCTGGCTAGTGGTCACCTTCTGGACTCATGCCACTGGGACATTTCCTCCCTTGTCACTGAGCAGGGAGGTCTTCACCCCTCCCCTGGTGCCACGGCCAGGTTCCGAGGTCGAGTCACCGGAGAAAAATAATAATACCTGATTGAAAAATGTTGGCCGTTGAACCTAACTGTCCATCATCGGATGAATGGATAAAGAAGATGTGGCACATATATACAATGGAATATTACTCAGCCATAAAAAGAAACGAAATTGAGTTATTTGTAGTGAGGTGGATGGACCTAGAGACTGTCATACAGAGTGAAGTTAAGTCAGAAAGAGAAAAACAAATACCGTATGCTAACATATATATATGGAATATAAAAAAAAAAACATGGTTCTGAAGAACCTAGGGGCAGGACAGGAATAAAGATACAGACGTAGAGGATGGACTTGAGGACACGGGGAGGGGGAAGGGTAAGCTGGGACGATGTGAGAGAGTGGCATGGACATATATACATTACCAAATGTAAAATCGATAGCTAGTGGGAAGCAGCCGCATAGCACAGGGAGATCAGCTCGGTGCTTTGTGACCACCTAGAGGGGTGGGATAGGGAGGGTGGGAGGGAGACGCAAGAGGGAGGAGATATAGGGATATATGTATATGTATAGCTGATTCACTTTGTTATAAAGCAGAAACTAACACACCATTGTAAAGCAATTATACTCCAATAAAGATGTTAAAAAAAAAAAAAAGTTGGCCGTTGATTCAAAAGTGGGTACATGCATGGAAATTTCTGGAATGCAATGGTGTATCCCCCTGGGAAATGACAGGAGCCCTGCTGGGAAGGAAAATTGGACTCCTGGGGTAGGATGAAGAATTTTATCTTTGTTATCTATCCTTTAGTGCTGTCTACATTTGTGATGTGTGTGTATTACTTTTTTAATTAAAAAACACTCTTGTGGGCTTCCCTGGTGGCTCAGTGGTTAAGAATCCACCTGCCAATGCAGGGGACATGGGTTCGAGCCCTGGTCCGGGAAGATCCCACATGCCACAGAGCAACTAAGCCTGTGCGCCACAACTACTGAGCCCATGTGCCACAACTACTGATGCCCACATGCCTAGAGCCCGTGCTCCACAACAAGAGAAGCCACTACAATGAGAAGTCCATGCACCACAATGAAGAGTAGCCGCCGCTCACCGCGACTAGAGAAAGCCCACGTGCAGCAACAAAGACCCAACACAGCCAAAAAAAAAAAAAAAAAAAAACACTTTTGTGGACGTTCAACTATTCTACAAGCTCTGGTCCTCAGGTTTCAATGAGAAGGTATTTGCAGAGGATCTGTGATGTGTTTGCACAGATCACAAAACCCAGGGAAGGTGTGATGAATGAGTTTACTTAGAATTCATAGAATCATATTAAATAAAATCAAAAGTCTATAAAACATCCGAAGAAGGGCCATCTCCGAGGGCGCCAATAGGCTCTCAGATGGCTTAGGCTATAGCAGTAGCTGATCTCCAGAGCGGAAGGTCCTGCAAGACGTTAGTTAAGTGGGAGGATGGATGTTTCTCTTGCAGGAGAGGATGTCATTATGGGCAGCGTGGCCACTGCCAGCTCCTCCTGTCTGCATGACATTTCTGCTGGTAGATTCCCTTTGGTTTCAAGGCCTTCCATCAGCCCCTGACTTTCTTCCAAAAAGTGGAAAGAGGGCAGACGCCACCTCTGGGAGCCTGCACCAGCCCGGGATTTGGATATTGTCAGGCACTCTCTCCACCATCTTATTACTCAGGGACACCCCCATGGGAAGGAATTTATGGCCTCCAAAAGCCATGATTTTGGAAATATTCCACCTTGACCCTATAACCTTTGGACCAAGTCTGTGATGGCCTCTGCTCTGAGGTTTCTCTTGGTCATCAGTTTCAGGTTCTGATGGCCCCCTCTGTGTCCACTCCCATTCCAACATCCTCACTCCATCCTCTTTTTCTAGCTCTCAGGCTCCAGCTCCTGTCCTAACTCTGGAATTTGACCACATCCTCTCCCTTGTTTCAGAAGCGACCACTCCTTGGAGCAAAAGGTCTAGGGCACCTGTGTTCCTCAACTCCAGTTAACCTGGTTAAGAAAAATCTTCTGGAAATAAATTCGAAATGTTAAGTCAACAGAATGATGAAAGAAATCTGGCGGAAAAATTGACCAAAAATTTGCAAAACCATCTTTGTGGTGCCCCAAAACTACCAACACTCAAACTGTTGTGGACTTGCATTTGACAAAACTGTTGTCTCAACCCAGTGGTCATGTTGACCGATTTGTTCTCTGCCAGACTGCTTTCAGGCAAGTCGTTTGCAGCTATATGGTTGGCTACCCTGTCCCTCAGCCAGATCTTCACGCCACTTTGAAGGGGTCACACTGTCACCTAGAACACTGCCTCACCCACCAACCCAACCTCCACTCCCACCCCTTCCCACCACAAAGCACCCTTGTGAGGTCAGACACTAACCAGTAATTAGGGAAAGTCCATTCTTTGCAGGGGAACCTGAAGGCTGCTTGATAAGGTGTTGAAGACTTCCACAAAGTCTTGGCCAATGAACTCCACTAGCTAGAGGACCATGTGAATGCAAAACCTGGAAGAGATCCCCTCCTGCCCCATCTCTACCAGCCCTGCTTCAAGCTGGGGTAAAACACCTGAGTCCATCCTTCCTGGGGTCACCAGCCTCCTGCTCCTCTCTTCCAGCCCTGTAATGAAAACTCTGAGCCTCCACTAAGCTCGTCTACACCCAACCCCCATCCTACCCTGCTGTTCAATGAAGGACTTGATTTCTCTCATTTGGGGACTTTAACCCTCTCCTCTCCAGCTGTACAATTCTGAAGATGGCCATTGAGATACCAAGACTCTTGGTATCTACTTTCATGTGGGACAGCTTCATCTTCCAAAACCTTTCTCAACTTGGGGGACAGGTCCCAGAATAAGGGTTTTCTGAAGTCACTTTAAGGACAACCCAGTAGATCATTGCTATCTAATACACTTCTCTTCCCCTCTGTTTTGTGATTTTTCATCTAGATTTGGAATCCATCTACATAAATTACAAGCTGGAGGGTGAAAGTCGTAGTAGAGAGAGACAGAAAACTACATTATTGGAGTATCTTTGTCAGAATCTCAGATACACAAATGACCTGAAACATCATGGTCCAACTTTGCCAGAGGTACAAATGGTCTCTCCCTGAGCCTGTGCTCAAAGACCTGGAAAGGCAGGCACTCACTTTTACCCATCCAAGCACTGCCTCTGCTTGGATTCTTCATGTCTTCCTTATTCTTTTGTTTTTTCACACACAAAATGTCTTTTCCATTGCAGTTTTTTTCCTCCTCCCTTTAACAGACATCTTATTTATCAACTATAGTTCTTTTTACACACTTAGTCTTTATTTCTACATATAAATGGTATTACTGAAGATTATTTTACTTGTTAGCTACAAAAACCTACTAGCTTAGGCAAAAGGGAGAAATACGGGAAGACTGATAGCTAGTGTAACGGAAGGAGGGGTTGGCCAACCCAAGCCTGGAAAAGTCGGGGTGCAGCTGAAACTACGGAAACAGGACTCAGATGCTGCCTGTCTTTCCCACTCTTCTTTCATCTCAGCCCCTCTCTGCCTCCCAGCCTCATTCCCACCCCCCAAACCCCAGGCTGCTTTCCCCACATGGCTGGAAAGATGGTGGCCAGCACCTATCGGGTTTGACATCTTGGGTCTCCCACTATCAGAGACAGATTTCCTTGGGTGTGGGGAGAAGAGTCTAGGGAGGGGTGCTGAATGGCCTGGCTTGGGTCAGGCTCTCATCCGAGACTCAGCCTTCGAGTCAGTGCTTGATAGCTCTTGGCCCTGACCTCTGGCTCTAGAGACTGATCCCCACCCGACACAGGAAGGGAAGTGCTATCACCCGGAGAGAGGTAGACGGACAAAATGATAGGTGTCCCCTACAAGTGCATGTGTTATATAATAATAACAGGAACAGCTATGACCATAACAGGGAACATTGGCTGAGTAAGGGGAGACCAAATTCCTAGTGTAGACAATAGGGCATTCCACCTGAATTACTTGCATCTAGACTTGTGCAGAATAACAGCTCCCTAGGAATCTGGGAATACTGTATGCTACCTGGCAAAGGTGAGTTAAGATTGTTCTTCAGC